>NW_026690982.1:1163741-1463741 GCF_020826845.1 Diceros bicornis minor | reverse complement strand
AGGGGCTCATTTTTTCCTGGAAAGACAAAGCCATGGCCTCACCCCACGCCTGCACTTTGCCACGGCAGGCAGCCCAGATGTAGGAAAGGCTCTGTGGAGTCAGAAGTGCCGAGACAGGCAGATGGCACCAGAGGGTTTGGGGGCCAGTGCGCAACTGCGCTAGCCCCTCCTCCCGGGAGTCGGGGAGGCCCGGCCTTCCTAGTGCCCAGGCCACGGCTCCGGGGAGAAACCCGCCATGGAGGGCACGCGGGAGGCCCTCTGCCTGAGATGGCAGGTGTCACGCCAGGGCCAGTGCAAGCCTGGCTCGGGTTGTCTGCTTTCTCCAAAGGAGGCTGGCCGACCAGCCGAACCTGGCACCTGGGCCAGGCCCCTTCCAAGGGGACGAGTTCCAGAGGCTAGAGCCCTGGGGGCGGCTGCCAAGTCTCCTGGGGCGTGTGCTGGGCCCCCGTCAGAGGAGGAAGCAGCCTGGTAAACGGTGTGCCAGGCCTGAGATCTGGAGGCCTCCCACAGCCGGGTCCCTGTCCTGCCCAGGCCCCCCGAGGGAGGACGATGGTCGGGCAGTGGCGAGCGGGGTGGGGCTGGCGCCAAGCCTGCCCTTGGATGCCCCGGGGAAGGGCGCCGGGGGATGGGCTGCCCCTGGCCAGGTCTGAGGGACCGACCCAGCTCGGGGCTGTCGGGGGCAGAGAGAGAACCCCCCTCCGCCCTTTCCCTTCAGGTTCTTAGGGCTGGCCAAATCCTTCCCAAGACAGCTTGTCTGGAGAAAATCAGACCCAGCTGAAGAACATGTGTCCATGGGGGAAACCCGGGAAAATGAGTCTCCCCACACAATAGCAGAGATTCTCATCTTGCATCCTCTCCTGAGCTAATGACAAAGGTGGATGTCCCGGGTGGGCCTGTGGAATGGGAGAGGGGAGGAAGTCTATTGTCATGCAGAGGGACATGGAAAGACTTGTCTGAAGCTTATCCCCTGCACTGGGGTCAGGTCGGGAAGGGCCGGCACAGAGGTGAGCAGGAACCAACCGGCCTCTCTGTGGTGGGGCTGGCCCCGGGGCAGGCGTGGGGGTGATGGCTGGAAGTGGGATGGTGCGTGAGTTGGCACCAGCCAGCGGTGGAGGCAGAGACTCAGAGGTCAGGGATCTCTCTCTCTGTCTCTGTCTCTCTCTCTCTCCCTCAGGGAGCTGAGGAGAGTAAGGTGGCGCCCCCTGCCCACCTCGCCTACCTCTCCATGGGCCCTTCTTTCTCTGGCCGCTCCGGGAGCCCTGCGGGCTTGGGTTCAACCCCCCAGACACCGCACAGGCCAAGGGCGCATGCGCGACCGCCGGGGCCTAGGGCTGGCCTGGGGGGGGTTCCTCAGTGAAGGCCCCGCACTCCCTCCAGACTCTGACCCAGCTGCAGCTCTTCCATCGCTGCCCTTCTGGACTGGGCTTCAGCTGTCTCCCTCCCCTCCCCCACTCCCACTCAGCTTGGAGGCCGCTTCCCTGCCTTGGAATCATTGCTCTGGAACTGATGACCACAGGCGTACTGGGCTGCAAGCTCAAGGCTCTGCCTGGGCCAGCTGCTTCGGCCAGTGGTTCATTTCTTCCTGGAAAGACAAAGCCTTAGCCTCACCCCACGCCTGCACTTTGCCACTGCAGCCAGCCCAGGTGTAGGAAAGGCTCTGTGGAGTCAGAAGTGCCGATACAGGCAGATGGCACCGCAGGCTTTGGGGGCCAGGGCGCAACGGGGCTAGCCCCTCCTCCCGGGAGTCGGGGAGGCCCGGCCTTCCTAGTGCCCAGGCCACGGATCCGGGGAGAAATCCGCCATGGAGGGCACGCGGGAGGACCTCTGCCTGTTGTCGCAGGTGTCACGCCAGGGCCACTGCAAGCGTGGCTCGGCTTGCCTGCTTTCCCAAGAGGAGGCTGGCCGACCAGCCGAACCTGGCACCTGGGCCAGGCCCGTTCCAAGGGGACGAGTTCCAGAGGCTAGAGCCCTGGGGGCGGCTGCCAAGTCTCCTGGGGGGTGTGCTAGGCCCCCGTCAGAGGAGGAAGCAGCCTGGTAAACGGTGTGCCAGACCTGAGATCTGGAGGCCTCCCACACCCGGGTCCCTGTCCTGCCAGGCCCCCCGAGGTAGGGCGATGGTCGTGGCAGTGGCGAGCAGGGTGAGGCTGGCGCCCAGCTTGCCCTTGAATGCCATGGGGAAGGGCGCCAGGGGACGGTCTGCCCCTGGCCAGGTCTGAGGGTCCGACCCATCTCGGGGCTGTCGGGGGCAGAGAAGGAAACCCCCCCAAACCTTAAAGCTAACCCGAACACTAAGCCTGTCACTAATACCTAACCCGAATGTAATCCTAACTGTAAACTGAAACTGAATCCTAACCCTAACACTAACACTAACCAGAATAGTAATGCCTCGTCCTAAACAGAACCCTAATGCTAACTCTAACCACAACAGTAACACTAACCTTCACCCTAACCTGATCATAACCCTAACCCTAACCTGAATCCGAACACTAACCTAACATGTAGCTGAATCCTAAGCCTAACCCTAACCAGAAACCTAACACCAACAATAAACCTAACCTTAATCCCAACCCTAACCCTAACCATAACATTAACATGAATCATTAACCTATCCATAACCTGAGGCATAACCTAACCATAACCATAACCCTAAACCTAATCGTAACGCTAAACTTAACCTGAACCCTAGTGCTAACGCTAACAAGAAGCCTAACCCTAACCCTAACCCTAACTGGATCCCACCCGAACCCTAACCCTAACCAAATCTGAACACTAACTATAACACTAAACCTAAACCTAAGCAAAACCATAAACCTAACCAGAACCCTAACGTGAACCCAACTCTAGCCCTAACCTGAAACCAAACCCTGAATCTAACACTAAACGTAACCTGAAACTGAACCCTAACCTTAACACTCACCCTATCCCTAAACCTAACCTACACCATAACCCTAATCCTAACCATTAATCTAACTCAACCCTAATCCTAACATGAAAGCTAATCCTAACAGTATACTTAACATGAACCCTAACCCTATCCCCAAACCTAACCCTAAAACTCTACCTACCAATAACCCTAACAAGAATGCTAACCCTAACCCACCTGAACCCTAACACTAAAGCTAACCCTAACTCAAACCCTAATCCTACCACTAACCCGAACCATAACCCTAACCCTAACTGGTACCCTAAATCTAACCCAAACCCTAACCCAAAACCTAACCCTAAACCACATTTGAACACAATTACTAACGTGAATCCGAACCCTAACCCTAACATAACACTAAACTGAACCCTTAGCCTAACCCTAAAACTAACCCTAAACCTAAAGCAAACACTAGCTCTAACCCAACTAAACCCTAACCTGAACACTAACCCTAAACCTAACCAGAACTCTAACGCTAAGCATAATCCTAACTCAAACACTAACCTGAACCAAATGGTAACTGTAACCCAAAGCATGACGCCATCCTACCATTAAATGTAACCCAAACCCGAACCCGAGCTCTAACCCTAACACTAACCCTAATCCTAACGCAAACCCTAACCCTAACCCTAACCCGAAGCCTAATCCTACCCTAACTCTAACCCTAATCCAAATCCCGAACCCGAAGTGGAACCAGAACCCCAATCAGACCACTAACTCTAATCCTACACCTAACCATAACCCTAAGCCAAAACCGAACCCTAACCCTTGCACTAACCCTAACCTTAAGAGTAACCCTAAACATAACCCTAACCCTAACCATAGCCTGAAAACTAACACTAACCCTAACCCTAACCCTAATCTAACCCAACTCTAAACCTAGCCATAAACCTTAGCCTAAACATAACCCAAACCATAGCAGTAACCCTATCACTAATCCGAATGGCAACCCTAACCCCAAAACTTCCTAGATCCCCAAAACGAAGCCTAACCCCAACCCTAGCCCAACAATAAAGCTAACACTAATCATAAACCTAACCCTAAACCCTAAGACTAACTTTAAGCCTAAAGAAAACCGGTGCTGGCCCTGACCCTAACACTGAACAGACCCCTAACCCTAGCTTTAACCACAACCCAAACCCTAAACCCTAACCCAGACCCTAACCTGAACCCTAACACTAACACTAACCCGAACCCTAACCTGAACCCTAACCTTAAACCTAACTGTAACCCAAACAGAGCCTAAGCGTAACCCTAACAGTAACCTTAACCATAACCCTGTCCTGAAACTAACACTAATCCTAACCCTAATCCTAACCCTAACCCTAACCTGAACCCTAACCCTAAACCTAACCGGAACCCAACCATAACCATAAACCTAACCCTAAGAGTAACCATATCCCTAACCCTAACCCGAACCCGCACCCAACTCTAACACTAACCCTAGGCCTAACCCTAACACTAACTCGTACCGGAACACTAACCCTAGCCCTAAATTTAACCCGTACCCTAACCCTAATCCTAACCTGAAGCCTAACCCGAGCCTAACCCTAACCATAACCAATCCCTAACCTGAAAAGGAACTCTCACGCTAATCCAAACACTAACCCTAAAACTAAACTTAACCTTATACCTAACCCTAACCCAAACTGTAAGCCTTACCCTAACACGAAACCTAATCAAAACCCTAACCTGAAGTCGAATCATAAAACTAACCCTAACTCTTACTCTAACTCTTACTCTGACTCTAAACCTAACCTGTACCCTAACCCTAACACTAACCCTAACTGTAACCTTAACTCTAACCTTAATCCTCACTCGAAACCTAAACTTAACGCTAAACATAAACCGAATCCGAACCCTAACCTTAACCCAAAACCAAACCTAAACCGAACTCTAGCCCTAACACTAACCTGAACACTATCGCTATCCCTAACCCTAACCAGAAACTGGAAACTAACCATGACACAAACACTAACCCAAACCCTAACCCTAACCCTAACCCAACCAAAGCCTAAGAGTAAACCTAGCCCTAACCCTAAGCCTAACCATAACTTGAACTCTAACAGCAACCCTAACCCTAACCTGAACCATAACCTTAAACGAACCCTAACCCTAACCTAAACTTGAACCCTAATGCTATCTGTAACCCAACCCAACCCTAACCCTAACCCTAGCGCTAACCCGAAGCCTAACCCTAACCCAAACCCTAACACTAACCCTAATCCTAACCCAAACCCGAACCCTGACCCTAACCCAGTCCTACCCCTAACCCTAACAATCTCTAACCCTAACCCAAACCAACCCTAACCCTAACCCTAGGACTAAACCGAAGCCTAATCCTAACCCCAACCCCAACCCTAATAGTAACCTGAAAGCAAACTCTAACACTAACCCTCACCCTAATCCTTAACTAAACTGAACTCAAAACCTAACCCTGACACGAAGCCGAACCCGACAATAACCGAAACCCTAACACAATCCAGAACCTGAACCCTAACCCTAACCCTAATCCGAACACTAACCTCTCCCTAAATGTAACACTAACAATAACTGTAACCCTAATCCTAACCCTAAACATAACCCGAAACGTAACACTAACACTAACCAGAACAAGAACTTGAAACCTAAACCTAAGCTGAACCAGAGATCTAACCCTAACATGAACCCAACCCTAACCCTATAGCTAACCATTATTCTAACACGAATATTAACCCTAACATTTTCAGAAACCCTAACCTGAACCGTAACCTTAACCCTATCCCGACACCTAGCTCGACACTAACCCTAACCCTAACATGATCTTGAAGTTGAACCCTAACCCTAACACTAACCTGAACACTAACTCTAACCCTAAACCCAATCCTAACCCTAACCCCAACCCTTAACCTAACCTTAAACCTAACACTACACCAAACCATAACCCTAAATCCAGCCCTAATTCTAACCCTAACCCTAACCCGAATCCAACCCTAACCCTAGCACTAACCCGACCCCTAAAGCTAAGGCTAACCCTACACCGAAACTGAAACCTAATCGTAACATTAATCCGAACACTAAACATAACCCTATACATAACCCAACTCCAACCCTAAACTGGAGGCAACCGTAATCCTAACCCTAATGTGAAACCTAACGCTAAAGCTAACCCTAAACCAAACCTGAAACATAACCATAACCCTAGTCCAAATAGTAACACTAAAACTAAACTTAATGCTAACCCAAACCATAGCCCTTACCCTAACATGAATCCTAACTGTAACTCTAACCCGAAATCGAACCATAATACTAAACCTAAGCCTAAACTTAACGTTAACCCTAAGCCTAACCCTAATCCTAACCTGAAACCTAACCCTAATGCTAACACTAACCAGAACCCGAACCCTAGCCCTAACGTGAACACTAATGCTAAATCTAATCCGAACCAGAACCTGACCCCTAACCATAACCAGAACCCTATCCCTAACCCGAACACGAACCCAACCATAGCCCTAAACCTAACCCTAATCCTAACACGAACCCTAACCCTAAGTCGTACCCTAAACCGATCCCTAACACTAACCCTAACCTGAAGATGGACCCGACCTTAACCCTAACCCTAACACTAACCCTAACTCTGACACTAACCAGACCGCTAAACCTAACCCTAACCCTAACCTGAACCCTAGCACGAACCTTAAACAAAAGCTAACCCGACCACTGACCTGAGGGCTAACTCTAACCCTAAACCTAAACCAAAAGAGTACACGAACCCTAACTCCAACCCTAACCAGAACCCTAACCCTAACCCTAACCCTAACCCCAACCCTAACCCTAAACTAAACGCTAACCGGAACCATAACCCTAACCCTAACCTGAACCCTAACAATAACCCAAACGTTAACCCTAACGGGAAGGCAAGGATAGCCCTAATTCTAAGCAAACAGTAACACTTACCCTAAGCCTAACTATAACTCAATCCCGAACCCTAACTCTAACCCTCACCCAAAGCCTAACCCGACCCTAACACTAACCAGAATCCTAAGCCTAACCTTAACCCCAATCCTAAATGTAACCCTAGCCATAAACCAGCCTGAACTTTAACCTGCACCCTGTCCCTAACCCTAAGCGGAACCCAACCATAACCCTAACCCTAACCCGAACCCGAACCCGAAAGCTAACCCTAAACCCAAGCCTGACCATAACCCTAACCCTAACCCTAGCCCTAACCCCAACCCTAAACCTAACCCTAAACCTAAACCAAACCAGTACACAAACCCTAACCTGAACCCTAAGCCTAACCTTAACCCTAACCCGAACCCGAACCCTAATCCTGACCCTAAACCTAACCCGATCCCTAACCCAAACTCTAACACGAACCTTAACCCAAAAGCTAGTAATGATTCACACTTGGATACAAAGATGTTTCTTTCTGTCAACTTACAAACCGAGAGAAGAAAGTGTGTTCTCTAAGGAATTTGAGAGTGTTCCTGTCCCTAGGAACTCCACGGCCCTGTTTCCAAACCTCCTTTCGGATGGTGATCATTAGCAGGTGGAAGGAAGGGAGATGGGGCATGAAGGTACTTCCAGGAATGGATGTTATCCATAGTTTAACTCAGCTGTAGTAGTGATTGCCCCTCAGATACCAAGATGTTTCTTACCATCTTCTCACAAAGCCAGGATAAGAAAGTGCCTTCTCTAAGGAATTTGACTGAGATTCTGTCTCAAGGCCCTACATGGTGCTGTGCACAACTTTCTTTGGGAAGGCCATCCTTAGGAGCTGGAAGGAAAGGAGATTGGGCATGAAGTTACTTCCAGGAATGGCTGGTATCCATCGTTTCACTCAGCTCTAGTAGTGATTGCCACAAAGATAGAAAGATGTTTCACAACATCTACTTACTGTCCAGGATAAGAAAGTGCCCGGTCTAAGGCAAGTGAGTGAGATTCTCTCTGAAGGCCCTATGTGGGCCTGTGCAAAACCTTTTCGGGAAGGCGATCTTTAGGAGTGGGAAGGAAAAGAGATGGGGCATGAAGTTACTTCCAGGAATGGGTGCTATACATAGTTTATCCGAGTTGTAGTAGTGATTGCCACTCAGATACAAAGATGTCTCTTACCATCTAAATACAAGCCAGGATAAGAAAGTGCTTTCTCTAAATCATGTGAGATTGTCTCTCAAGGCCCTTCATGGGCCTGTGTAAACCTGCTTTGGCAAGGCGATCCTTTTGCACTGGAAGGAAGGGAGATCTGGCAAGAAGTTTTTTCCAGGAATGGGTGTTATACATAGTTTAACTCAGCCTCAGTAGTGATTGCCACTCAGATAGGAAGATGTTTCTTTCCATCTACTTACAAGCCGAGATAAGAAAGTGCCTTCCCTAAGACATGTGTGTGAAATCCTCTCTCAAGGCCCTCCGTGGCCCTGTGCACAACCTGGTTTTGGATGGCGATCTTTAGGAGCTGGGAGAAAGGGAGATTGGGCACCAAGTTGTTTCCAGGAATGGGTCTTATACATAGTTTAACTCAGCTGTAGTAATGATTGCCACTCACAAACAAAGATGTTTCTAGCCATCTACTTCCAACCCAGGATAAGAAATTCCGTTCTCTAAGGCATTTGAGAGTGATCCTGTGTCAAGGCCCTACATGGCCCTGTTTCCATACCTGCTTTGGGAAAGTGATCCTTTGGAGCTGGAAGGAGGGAGATTGGGCACATAGTAATTTCCAGGAATGGGAGTTATACTTAGTTTAGCTCAGCTGTAGTAATGCCTGCCACTCAGATACAAACATGCTTCTAGCCATCTACTTAGACTGTAGTATGAGAAAACGCGCTCTCAATGGCTTATGAGTGAGATGTTGTTGCAAGACAATACACAGTCCTGTTTCCAAACCTGCTTTGAGAAGGCAATCGTTAGGAGTTGGAAGTAAGGGAGATTGGGCACTAAGTCATTTCCAGGAATGGGTGTTATACTTAGTTTAGCTCAGCTGTAGCAATTCTTGCCACTCAGATACAAACATGTTCCTAACCATCTACTTAGAATCCGCTATCATTAAGTGTGCTCTCTATGGTTTGTGAGTGAGATTGTCTCAAGGCACTACATGGTCCTCGTTCCATACCTTCCTTAGGAAGGCGATCCTCATGTAACGGAAGGAAGGGATATTGGGCCTGAACTTTGTTCCAGGAACTGGCGTTATCCATAGTTTAACTCAGCTGTAGTAGTGATGCCATTCAGATAGGAAGATGTTTCTTACCATCTACTTACAAACCGGGATAAGAAAGTTCCTTCTCTAAGGCATGTGCGTCAGATTCTCTCTCAAGGCCCTACATGGCCCTGTTTACAAGCCTGCTTTTGGAAGGAGATCTGCAGCAGCCGGAAGGAAGGGAGATTGGGCATGAAGTCATGTCCAGAAACAGGTGCTATACATAGGTTAGCTCAGTTGTACTAACGATTACCACTCATATAGCTACTTGTTCCTAGACTGTTACTTACAAGGTGGTTCAGAAAGTGCCTTATCAAAGGAGTATGAGATTCGTTCTCAGGGCACAAAATGGCATTATGCTCCAAACCGGGTTCAGGTTTTTCACCATTACAAGATGGAAAGAAGAGAGGTTAGGCACAAATTTATTTCCAGGAATGGGCGTTACACATACTTTTGCTAAGCTGTAGGAATGATTGCCACTCATATACAAACTTGTTCATGGACTTCTACTTAGAAGCCTGCATCAGAAATTTCCTTCTCAAAGGAATGTGAGATTAATTCTCAGGTCCAGAAATGGCATTGTTTTCCAAATTATGTTCCTGGGTGAGCAAAGTAATCCTTACAACATGGGAGGAAGAGAGATTATGCACAAAGTTGTTTCAGGGATTAGGTGTTATACACCTTTTAACTCCGCTTTAATAATGATTGTCACTCATTTACAAACTTGTTCCTGCATATCTACATATAGGCTGGGATTAGAAAGTGCCTTCTCATAAGAAAGTGAGATACCTTCTCAGGGTCCGAATGCCAGTATGTTCCAAAACATTTAGGTTGGTGATGCTTACGAGCTGGAAGGAAGAGAGGTTGGGCACCAAGTTATTTTCAAGAATAGGTGATATATATTTCATCTCTGCTGTAGTAATGATTGCCACCCACTCATATTCAAACTTGCTCCTAGACATTTACTTACAAGCCAGGATCAGAAATTGCCTTCTCAAAGAAATGTGAGATTCGTTCTCAATGGCCGAATTGGCATTATTTACCAAACCTCGTTTTGGGTTGTGATCCTTACGTGATTGAAGGAAGCGAGATAAGGCACAAAGTTATTTCCGGGAATGGGTGTTACACAAAATAAAGCTCACCTCTACTAATGATTGAAACTCATATAGCAACGTTTTCCTAGACATCTACTTAGAGCCTTCTCAAGGGAATGTGAGTTTTGTTGTCCAGGTGCAAAATGACAGTAGGTTCGAAATCTAGTTTAGGTTTGTGATCTTTATGAGATGGAAGGAAGAGAGATTAGGCACAAAGTTTCTTCCAGGAATGGGTGTTATGTGAAGTTCACCTCAACTGTAGTAATGATTGCCAATCATATACAAACTTGTTCCTAGACATCTACGTAAAAACCAGGAACAGAACATTCCTTCTGAAAGCACTGTGAGACTCCTTCTTAAGGACTGAAATGGCATTATGGTCCAAATCAGGTTTAGGTTTGTGATCCTTACGAGATGGAAAGAAGAGAGACTAGGCACAAAGTGATTTCCAGGAATGGGTGTTATACCAAGTTTGTCAGCTGTAGTAATGACAGTCACGTCTATACAAACTTGTTCCTAGATATCTACTTAGAAGCTGGTATCAGAGAGTGTGTTCTCAAAAGAATGTGAGATTCCTTCTAAAGGCCTGAGAGGGCACTATATTCCAAACCTGGTTGACAAATGTGGTCCTTACGAGCCGGAATGAAGAGAGTTTGGGCATGAAGCTATTTCCAGGAATGGCTGTTAGTCACAGTTTAGCTCAGCTGTAGTAATGATTGCCAAACGAAACCTGTTCCTACACTTCTACTTAGAAGCCGGGATAACAAGGTTCCTTCTGAAAGGAATATGAGGTTCCCTCTCTTTTTTCTTTGTGAGGAAGATCAGCCCTGAGCTAACGTCCATGCCAATCCTCCTCTATTTGCTGAGGAAGACTGGCCCAGACCTAACATCCGTCCCAATCTTCCTCCACTTTATGTGGGATGCCACCACAGCATGGCCTGACAAACTGTGTGTCGGTGTGTGCCCGGTATCTGAACGCGGGCCACCAGCAACAGAGGGTGCACACTTAACCACTACACCATGGGGCTGGACTCTATGAGGTTCCTTCTCAAGGCCCAAAATACCATGATGTTCCAACATGGTTGAGCAAGCTGATCCTGATGAGATAAAGGAAGAGAGATTAGGCACAAAGTGATTTCCAGGAATGGCTGTTATACATACGTTAGCTCCTGTCGTCGTGATTGCCACTCATATGCAAACTTGTTCACAGAACAAGTTCCCTACATACAGGTCGGGAACACAAAGGGCCTTCACAAAGGAATGTGACTTTCCTTCTCAGGGCCCAAAATCGCAATATGTCCCAAACCTGGCTTAGGTTTGTGATCCTTATTGGATAGAAGGAAGAGAGATTGGGCACAATGACATTTTCATGAATGAATTTTCTACATAGATTAACTCAGGTGTAGTAATGATTGCCACTCATATACAAACCTGTTCCTAGACATCTACATAACCCCAGGATCAGAAAGCAACTTCTCAAAGGAATGTGACATTCCTTCTGAGGGTCTGAAACAGCAATATGTTCCAAACTTAGTCGAGGAAGGTCGTATTTACGAGCTGGAAGTAAGAGAGATTGAGCATGAAGTTTTTTTCCAGGAATTGATGTTATTCATAGAATAGCTCAGTTGTACTAACGATTGCCACTTATATAGAATCTTGTTCTTGGGCATATACTTAGAAGCAGTGATCATAAAGTGCCTTCTTAAAGGAATATGAGATTCCTTCTCAAGGCCGGAAATGGCAATATGTTCCAAACGTGGTTGAGGAAGGTGGGCCTTATGATCTGGAAGGAAGAGAGACCGGCACAAAGTTATTTTCAGGAATAGGGGTTATTCATAGTTCAGCTCAGTTGTAGTAATGATTCCACTCATATACAAACTTGTTTCTAGGGATCTACTTAGAAGCTGGGATCAGAAAGTTCCCTCTCAAGGTAACGTGAGATTCATTCTCAAGGCCTGACATGGTATTACATTCAAAACCTTGCTTAAGAATGTAATCATTTAGAGCTGGAAGGAAGAGAGATGGGGTAGGAAGTTATTTTGAGGAATGGTTCTTATACATAGTTTAGCTCAGCTGTAGTAATGATTGCCACTCATTTAGAAACTCGTTACTAGACATTTACTTACAAGCCGGGATCAGAAAGTGCTTTCTCAAAGGAGTGTGAGATTTGTTCTCAAGGGCCTGAAATGGCATTATGTTCCAAACCTGATTTAGGTTTGTGATCCTTACGAGATGGAAGGAAGAGAGAAGCACAGCTCTATTAGTGATTGCCAATCACATACAAACTTGATCCTAGACGTCTACGTGCAGGCTGTGATCAGAAACTGCTGTCTCAAAGGAATGTGAGATTTCTTCTCAAGGTCTGAAATGGCAATATGTTCCCAACTTGCTTGAGGAAGGTCTTCATTATGAACTGGAAGGAAGATAGATTGGGCATGAAGTTATTTTCAGGATTGGGTGTTACTCAAAGAATAGTTCAGTTGTAGTAACGATTGCCACTTATATAGAATCTTGTCCTGGACAGCTACTTAGAAGCAGGGATCAGAAAGTGCCTTCAAAGTAGTGTGAGATACATTCTCAAGGCCTGAAATGGCACGATGCATGAAACTTGGTTTATATTTGTGATCCTTATGAGATTGAAGGAGGACAGATGAGGCAAAAAGTATTACCTGGAACGGTTGTTATAGACAGTTGAGCTCAGGTCTAGTAACGATTAACACTCATATACATACTTATTCCTAGACTTCAACATTCTGGACAGGATCAGAATGTGCCTTCTCAAAGGAATATGAGATTCCATCTCAAGGAGTGACATGGCAATATGTTCCAAACCTGGTTTAGCTTTGTGATCCTTATGAGTTGGAAGGAAGAGAGATGAGGCACAAAGTTATTTTCAGGAATGGGTATTATACACAGCTTAGCTCAGCTGTAGTAACGCTTGCCACTCATATACAAACTTGTTCCTAGACATCTACTTCCACTCTGGGATCAGAAAGTGCCTTCTCAAAGGAATGCGAGAATCCTTCTCAGGGCCCAACAAGGCAATATGGTCCAAAACTGGTTTAGTTTAGTGACGCTTAGTACTAGAAGGAAGAGAGTTTTTACATGAAGCTATTTCGTGGAATGGGTATTATAAATCATTTTACTCAGTTGTAGTACTGATTGATGCTCCAATATAAACTTGTTCCTAGACATCTACTTACAAGAAGTTATCAGTAAGTGTCTTCACAGAGGAATGTGAGATTTGCTCTCAACGACCAAAATAGCATTATGTTCTAAACCTGGTTTAAGAAGGTGATTCTCACTAGCTGAAAGGAAGAGCGAGTGAGCACAAAGATACTTCCAGGGATGGGTATTTTATACAGATGAGCTCAGCTGTAGTGATGATTGCCACTCATCTACAAAGTCGTTTCTAGACATTTGCTAACAACCCTGGGTCAGAAAGTGCCCTCTCAAAGGAATATGAGATTCAATCTCAAGGCCTGAAACTGTATTCTGTTATATACCTGTTTTAGGTTTCTGATCTTTATGAGATGGAAGGAAGAGATAGTGGGCATGAAGTTATTTCCAACAATGGGTGTTATACATAGTTCAGCTAAGTTCCAGTAATCATTGAAATTCAATTACTAACTCGTTCCTAGAGCTCTACTGAGAACCCGGGATCAGAAATTGCCTTCTCAAAGGAATGTGATATTCCTTCTCAAGGCCTGAAATGGCAATATGTCCCCAACCTGGTTAAGGAAGGTGGACCTCATTTGCTGGAAGGAAGAGAAACAGGGCACGAAGTTATTTCCTTAGTTGTTACTGGCAAAAGTGCCTGAGCAGTGGTATTTTGTCTTTCCATTGAGAAGGCAGCCTCAGTGCAGGCAACGAACCAAAAGGAAGAAAAGGCACTTTCCATTATGATCCTCAAAAACTAAACGGAAATGTTTTTCTCCACAGAGTATGTTCATTAGATGGATACAATAGATATTCTCTCCCAGCTGCAGTGGAAAGTTTAAAAGCTCTCAGGGGTAGATGCTCCTTAAACGTACTTGCAAGCAGAGTTAAGCAAGAACTTGCTGGCATTACATGGGAGAGTATTCTTTTATTTTTGGGAGGAAGATCAGCCCTGAGGTAACATCCGATGCTGATCCTCCTCTTTTTGGCTGAGGAAGATTGGCCCTGAGCTAACATCTGTGCCCATCTTCCTCTACTTTATATGGGACGCCACCACAGCATGTCCTGGCAAGCAGTGCGTTGGTGCGTGCCCAGGTTTGGGAAACTGAAAACCCCAGGCCACCAAAGTGGAGCATGCACACGAAACCGTTCGCGCCACCAGGCAGGCCCCAGGGAGAAAATTCTTAAGTAAAAGTCATTAACAGCAATGTTGGGAGAGGCAATTTTCAGGATAGTCCTCTACAGATGCAAGCAAGAATTTTGCTCCAGACTGGCCTTTCCTTTTACAGATGCTATAGATACTATCTCCCAAGTGTACTGAAATTTTAAAACCTCTCATATGAAGATGTTACTTACACTTATTGGGTACCTGTGTTAAACAAAAATGTTCGTCATGATATGCTAGTGAGACCCTGAATGTAGTTTGAACTGCAGTGTATTCAAATTCTCAAGATGATCCTAAACAGCTACAAGGAGGAGTTTCTCTGAAGAGTCAACTGTCATCGAATGGATGGTAAGGATAATCTGCACCACCTGTAGTGATAGCTCTCCTAGTAAGATGATCCTGAAAACTACTGGCAAACTTGGTTGCTTAGTGGTGTTTTGTCATTCCATTGGGAAGACAGCCTCAGTGCAGGCAATGAACGGCAAAGAGGAAAAGTCACTGAACCACATCGTCCAAAAATCTACAAGGAAGAGTTTTTCTGCACAGGGTACGTTCATGTACTGGATGTTATGGATATTGTGTCCCAGCTGCGGTGGAAAGTTTAAAAGCTCTCAGAGGCAGATCCTGCGGAAAGCTACTTGCAATCTGAGTTCAGCAAGGTCTTTCTCTCATTAAATAGGGAGAGAATTACTAAGTGAATGTTGTTAACTGCAAGGATGCAAAGGAAATTTTCAGGATAGTCCTATACTGATATTAGCAAGAAATTTTCTCTACAATGATCTTTCATTTTATAGATGTTATAGATACTCCCATCTGTACTGAAATTTTAAAACCTCTCATATGAAGGTATTCCTAACAGATATTTGCAACCTGTGTTAAACAATAGTGTTGATAATAATATGCTAGTGAGACCCTGAAGGTAGACTGAACTACAATGTTTTTAATGTCACTCATGAGTATGATTCTAAACAGCGACACGTAAAGATATTCTTCACATGGTACTTTCGTTGAATGGATGTGATAGAGTTTCTTCCCCGGTTGTGGTGACAATTTTAACATCTCATAGGAATGTGCTCCTAGCAGCAACTGGCAAAGTAGGTTTACAGTGGTGTTTTGTCTTTACGTTGTGGAGGAGACCTGAGTGCAGGCAATAACTGCAGAGATGAAAAGGCACTTTGTAAGATGATCTTAAAAAGCTAAAAGGACGTATGTTCCTCCACAGAGTGTACTTACATGTAATGTTTGGTATAGATATTCTGTCCCAGCTGCAGTGGAAAGTTTAAAAGCTCGCAGAGGCAGATCTGCTGAAAGCTACTTGCCATCTGAGTTCAGCAAGATCTTTCTTGCCTTACCTGGGAGCGAATTCCTAAGTGCAGGTCGTTAACTGCAATGGTGGAAAAGGCAATTTTCAGGATACTCCTATACAGATACAACCAAGAGATTTTCTCCACACTGAACTCTCATTTCATGGATGTTATAGATACTCTCTCCAGCTGTACTGAAAATTTAAAAACTCTCATATGAAGATGTTACTAACAGATATTGGCAACCTGTGTTAAGCAATAGTGTTCATCATGATATGCTAATGATACCCTAAATGCAGGCTGAACTGCAGTGCCTTTAAAGTCATTCATGAACATAATCCTAAGCAGGTACAAGAAGAGGTTTTCTTCACGGTATACTTTCATTGAATGGATTTGGTAAAGCTTCTTTCCGAGGTGTGTTGAAATGTTGAAACTCTCAAAGGAAGGTGTTCCTAACAGCTACTGGCAGAGTAGGTTTAGCAGTAGTGTTTTCTCTTTAAATCAGGGAGGCAACGTGAGTGCAGGCAATGAAATGCAAAGATGAAAATGCAATTGACAATATGATCTGAAGAAGCTAAAAACAAGTGTTTTCCTCCACATGGTACTTACATGGAATGGATATTATAGATAAGTTCTCCCAGCTGCAGTGAAAATTTTAAAAGCTGTCAGAAGATCATTCTTAAAGGACCCTGCAAGCTGAGTTCAACAAACGCTTTCTTGCTTTACTTTGGAGAGAGATCTGAGTGAAGGCCATTAAATGCAATGAGGGAAAAAGGCAATTTGCATGATGAATGTACACAGTTACACGAACGAGATTTTCACCAAACTTCTCTTTCATATTATGGATGTTATAGATACTCTCTCGCAGCACTATTGAAATTTAAACCCCCTAAGATGAAGATGTTGCTTTCAAATATTGGCCACCTGTCTTAAGCAATATAATTCATCAAGAGATGCTAGTGGGACCCTGACTAGAGTTTGAACTGCAGTCTATTAATAGTCTCTTCTCAAGATGACCCTTAACAGCCACAAGCTGGAGTTTCTCTGAAGCGTCAACTTTCTTTGAGTTGATCATAACAATAATCTGCACCACCTGTAGTGATCGTTCGAAAGCTCTCCTAAGAAGATGCTCTGATGGCTACTGGCAAAGGTCATTGAGCAGGAGTGTTTTGTATTTCCATTGGGAAGGGAGGCTCAGTGCAGGCAATGAACGACAAAGAGGAAAAGGCACTTTACAATATGATCCTAAAAAGCTAAAAGGAAGAATTTTTCTCCACAGGGTACATTCCTGAAATGGATGTTATAGATATTCGCTCCCCACTGCAGTGAAAAGTTTAAAAGCTCTGAGAGGGAGAGCCTCCTTAATGATACTTCCAAGCTGAGTTCAGCAAACATTTTTTACCTGACTTGGGAGAAAGAGCACGGATGAAGGTTATTTACTGCAACGTTGGAAAAGGCAATTTTCAGAATAGTCCTATACAGATACACGCAAAAGATTTTCTCTACACCTGAATTTCAATTGATGGATGTTATAGATACCCTTTGCCAGCTGTACTGACATTTGAAAACCACTCATATGAAGATGTTACATGTAGATATTGGCCAACTGTGATAAGCAATAGTGTTTATCATGATACGTTACTGAAAACCTGAAGGCAGACTGAACTGCAGTATAGTCAAAGTCTCTTCTCAAGATGATCCCAAACAGCTGCAAGCAGAGTTTCTCTGAAGAGTCCACTTTCGTTGAATGTAGGGTAATGATAATCTGCACCACATGTAGTGATAGTTTGAAAGCTCTCCTAGGAGTGTTTCAAAGAGTTACTGGTAAACGTCGTTGAGCAGTGGTATTTTGTCTTTCCTGTGGGAAGGAAGCCTCAGTGCAGGACATGAACTACAAAGAGGAAAAGGCACTTTACTATGTGATCCAAAAAACTAAAAGGAAGACTATTCCACCACACAGTATGTTCCTGGAATGGATGTTATAGATATTCTCTCCCAGCTGCAATGGAAAGTTTAAAAGCTCTCAGAGGAAGGTGCTCCTTAAAGATACTTGCAAGCAAGTTCAGTAAGAACTTTCTGGCATTACAAGGAGAGAACTCCTATGTGTAGGTCGTTAACAGCAATGATGTAAAATGCAATTTTCAGGATAATCCTATACAGATATAAACAAGAGATTGTCTCCAAAGTGAAATTTCATTTTATGGATGTTACATATACTGTCTCCCAGCCGTACTGAAATTTTAAAACCTCTCCAATGAGGATGTTACTAACAGATATTCGTCACCTGTGTTAAGCAATAGTGTTCGTCATGACATGCTAGTGAGACCCTGAACGCAGATTGAACTGCAGTGTATTTGAAGTCACTTATGAAGATGACCCTAAACAATTATAAGCAGAAGTTATCTTCACGGTGTACTTTCATTAAATGGATGTGATAGAGCTTTTTTCTGAGCTGTGGTGAAAAGTGTAAACTCTCATGGGAAGGTGTTCCTAATCGCTACTGGCAGAGTAGGTTTAACAGTGGTGTTTTTTCTTTACATCGGGGAGAAGCCTGAGGGCAGGGAATGAAATTCAAAGATGAGAATGCAATTGACAATATGATCCAAAGAAGCTAAAAGCAAGTGTTTTCCTCCACAGAGTACTTACATGGAATGGATGTAATGAATAGGTTCTCCTAGCTGCAGTGAAAAGTTTACAAGCTCTCAGAGGAAGATCGTCCTTAAAGATTCCTGCAAGGCGAGTTAAGAAACACTTTCTTGCATTACATGGGATAGAGAGCCTGAGCGAAGGTCGTTAACTGCAGTGATCTAAAGGCAATATGCAGGCTGATCCCATAAAGAGACAAGCCACAGATTTTCTGCATATTTCACTTTCATTTTATGGATGTTATAGATAGCCTCTCCCAGCTGTGCTGAAATTTTAACACATCTCAGATGAAGATGTTACTTACAGATATAGGCCACATGTGTTAAGCTATAATGTTTGTCATGATATGTTCATGAGAGCCTGAAAGTGGATTGAACTGTAGTGTATTAAATATCTCTTCTCAAGATGATCCTAAACAGCTACTATCAGGAGTTTCTCTGAAGATTCAACTTGAATGGAATGGATGTTAAATATAATCAGCAAAACCTGTAGTAATACTTTGAAATCTCTCATACGAAGATGTTCCTTACAGCTACTGGCAAAATTGGTTGAGCAGTGCTGTTTTGTCTCTATATAGTGAAGGAAACATCATTGCAGGCAATGAACAGCAAAGAGGAAAAGGCAATTTACCATATGATCCTAATACCTAAAAGGAAGAGTTTTTCTGCACAGAGTATGTTCACGGAATGGATGTTGGAGATATTCTCTCCCAGATGCAGTGAAATGTTTAATAGATCTCAGAGGAAAATCCTCCTCAGAGATACTTGCATGCTGAGTTCAGCAAACATTTTCTTGCATGTCTTGGGAGAGAGAGCCTGAGTGAAGGTCGTTAACTGCAAAGAGGGAAAAGGCAATTTGCAAGAAGATTCTATATAGATGCAAGGATGAGATTTTTCTCCACATTTGACTTTCATTTTATGGATGTTATAGATACTCTCCTCTAGCTGCAGTGAAACTGAAAAACCTCTCATATGAAGATGTAACCTATGATATTGACCACCTGTGTTAATCAATAGTGTTCATCATAATATGCTACTCAGACCCCGAAAGCAGATTGAACTGCAGTAATTAAAAGACTCTTCTCAAGATGATCCTAAACACCTACAAGCAGGAGTTGCTCTGAACAGTCAACTTTTATTGAATGGATGGTAATGATCATCTGCACCACCTGTAGTGATAGTTGGAAAGTTGTCATAGCACACTGTTCCTACAGCTACTTTCAAACTTGTTTGAGCAGTGGTTAGTTGTCTTTCGGTTGGGAAGAGAGCCTCAGTGCAGGCAATGAGCGACAAAGAGGAAAAGGCACTTTAACATATCCTAAAATGCTATCTTTAAGAGTTGCTCACCACAGAATAGGTTCATGGAATGGATGTTAGAGTAATACTCGCCCCACTGCAGTGGAAAGTTTAAAAGCTCTCAGAGGCAGATCCTCCTGTAAAGTACTTGGAAGCAGAGGTCAGCAAGAACTTTCTTGCTTTACATGGGGAAGAATTCCTGATTGAAGGTAGTTAACTGCAATGTTGATAAAGGCAATTATCAGGATAGTCGTATACAGATAGAAGCAAGAAATTTTATACATACTGGACTTTCGTTTTATGGATGTTATAGATACACTCTCCCAGTGTTACTGAAATTTTAAATCCTCTCATATGAAGATGTTACTATCAGATACTGGCAAACTGTGATAAGCAATAGTGGTCATCATGATATGCTAGTGAGACCCTGAATACAGATTGAACTGCAGTGTAAAGCCACTTAAGAACATGGTCATAAACGCTTACAAGAGGAGGTTTTCTTCATGGTGTACTTTCATTGAATGGATGTGATACAGCTTCTTTCCGAGCTGTGGTGAAAATTGGAAACTCCCCTAGGAAGGTGTTCCCAACAGCCACTGGCAATGTAGGTTTAGCAGGGGTGTTTTCCTTTATATCAGGTAGGAAACCTGAGTGCATGCAAACAAGTGCAAAGATAAAAGGCACTTTACAATATGATCCTAAAAAGCTAAAAGGAAGTGTTTTCCTCCACAGAGAACTTACATGGAATGGATGTTACAGATATTCTCTTGCAGCTGCAGTACAAGTTTACAAGCTCTCAAAGGAGGATCCTGCTTAAAGCTCCCTACCAGCTGAGTTCAGCAAGTAGTTTCTTGCCTTACATAGGAGAGAGAGCCTGAATGACGGTTGTTAACTACAATGATGGAAAAGGAAATTTGCAGGAGGATCCTATAGACATACCAGCCAGAGATTTTCTGCACACTTGACTTTCATTTTATGAATGTTGCGGATACTCTCTCCCAGCTGTAGTGATAAGTTTAAAAGCCCTCCAAGGAAGGGCTGACTTACAGCTACAGGGCTGTTGGGTTCAGAACGGGTGTTCTTTCATTATATTTGAGGGAAAGCCTGAGTGCAGGCCATGAAGATCAATGATTGAAAAGTTCACTCATCAAGATGATCCTCAACAACTAAAATGAGTTTTTTTCCACCGTGTATGTTATTTCAATGGATGTTATAGATACTTTCTCCCAGCAGTAGTGAAGGATCAAAGCTCTCATGGGAAGATCTTACTTACAGCTAATGGCAACCTTTGCTCAGTAAGAACATTCTCTCCTATAATGTGAGAGAAAGCCTGAGTAAATGTCGTGAGCTGCAATGTTTGAAAAAGTACTTTTCAGTGCAGATGCTAAACAGGTACAAGCAAGGGTTTTTCTCCACACTGTGCTTTTCATATATGCATATTAGAGATATTCTCTTCCTTGTGTAGTGAAAAATTTAGGCCCTCTCATAGGATGATGCTCCCTAACAGCTACTGGCCAACCAAGCTCAACAAGCACATTCTTTTGTTCCATGTAAGAGAAAGCCCGAATGAAAGAAGTAAATTGCAACCTTTGAAAAGGGACTTTTCAAGACGATCATAAACAGATAAAAAAAGGAGTTTTTCTTCACAATGTACTTTCATTGAATGGATGTTACAGATATGCTGTACCAGTTGTAGTGAAAAGTATAAAAGGTCTCGTTAGAGTATGTTCCCTACAGCTATTGGCAAGCTGAATTCAGCAGAAGTGCTCTTTCGATACATTGGATAGAAACCTGAGTGTAGACTATTAACAGGTTATGTGTGATATCAGTCATGTGTCCTTTGTGAGATTGCTCATTTATGTGTGTAATCACACCCATTGTTATCAGTTACATCACATCAATAGTGTGACATCACTCCCACTGCTATCTGTGAGATCAGTGACGTGTAAATTGTGACATCACTCCCACTGTGTGCATGTGATATCACACCCAATGTTATGTGTGATGTGACACACTTGTTTATGGGTGACATCACAGCCCTTTGTGTGTGCCAACATCCTCATTGCGTGTCACATCCCATCAATTGTGAGTGACATCAACCTTAATTGTCATATGATATCAAACCACTATTATGTGTGGTGTCACTCCCAGTATTATGTATGACATCACACCACTTGATTGTGACATCACTCTGATAGTGTGTTTGACATCATGCCAACAGTGTGTGACATCGCTCACATTTTGTGTGTGACATCATTCCAATCGTTATGTGTGACATCACACCCATTTTGGGACATCACACACTTTGAGCAGGATAAAACTAGGTTAGACTGTCACATCTCTCGAATTGTGTGATATCACTCCCGTTGTGTGAGGGCAGTCATATTGTTAACTTTAATATGACATCCACAGTTTTGTATGAAATCACTCCCAGGTTTCTGTGAAGTATCTCACATTTTACTCTGATTTATATCCCTATTGTGTGTTTTATGTAACTCTCATTGTTATGTATGAATTCACACTCCTTTTCCTTAGAGATACCACTCCAAATGTCCATGACATCACCAGGTTGGTGTGTACTTTCACACACTTTGTGTGTCTGACGTCACTCAATGTCTGTCTGACATCACACCAACGGTTTATGTGTGATAGTGCTCACATTTGTGTGTGAAAACACACCCATTGGTATGTCTGACACCATTCACATTTTTGTGACATAATTCACATTTTTATGTATGACATCACACCTATTGTGTGTGTGACAACATTCACATATGTTGACATCACACCGATTGTGTGTGACATCACTTGAATTTACCATATGAAATGGCTATTGTTAAGTGTCATGTCACTCCCAATATTTTGTGTGATGTCACATTAATTCTCGAGGACATCACTCTATTAGTGTTGTGACATCACTCGCATGGTGTTTCTGTGACTTCACTCATATATTTTGGGTGACATCTTTCTGTTATGTGTGATATCACACCTGTTGTGTTGTATGACATCCGACCAATAGTGTGACATCACTCCCACATATGTGTGACGTCAGTCACATGTCCTTTGTGGTATTACTCACATGTTTATGTGTGACCTCAGTCTCATTATGTGTGACATCACATCAATAGTGTGACATCACACCCGCTATGTGTGACATCAGTGACATGTCCCTAGTGACATAATTCACATTTTAAAGGGTGACATCACTCCCATTGTGTGCATGTGATATCACTCCCACTATTTTGCGTGACATGACCACATGCTTCTTGGTGACATCAAATCAATTGTTTGGGTGTGACAACACCCTCATTGTGTGTCACACCACAACATTTGTGTGTGACATCAACCTTAATTCCCGTATGATATACCAACCATTATTATGTGTGGTGTCACTCCCAGTATTACGTATGACATCACACCAGTTGAGTGTGCCATCACTCTGATAGTGTTTGACATCCTTCCAATGGAGTGTGACGTGGTTCACATTTTGTGTCTGACATTACTCCAATCGTTGTATGGGACATCACACCCATTTTGGGACATCACAAAACATGAGTGTGCTAACAATAAGATAGACGGTCACATCTCTCAAATTGTGTAATATCACTCCCATTGTGTGTGATGGCAGTCATATTCTTAACTGTGATGTGACACCCACTGTTATGTATGAAGTCACTTCCAGGTTTCTGTGAAATCTCTCACATTTTACTCTGACATATCGCACTGGTGTGTTTTGTGTAACTCTCATTGCTATGTGTGAATCTTCACTCATTTTCCTTAGAGACACCACTCCTGTTGTCTGTGACATCACCAGGTTGGTGTGAGCCTTCACACTCATTGTGTGTCTGACATCACACCAATGGTGTACTTTTGACAGGGCTCACATTTGTGATTGAAAACATACCCAATGATATGTGTGACACCATTCACTTTTTTGTGGCATAAGACAAGACACTTTTTCATGTATGACATCACACCTATTATGAGTGTGACAACATTCACAGATGTTGACATCACACCAATTGCGTGTGACATGAATGCAATTTAGCATATGAAATTGCTATTATGTGTGATGTTACTACTAATATTCTCTGTGACGTCACACTAATTCTTGAGGACATCACTCTACTATTGTTGTGCGATCACTCTCATGGTGTTTCTGTGACTTCACTCATATATTTGGAGTGACATCTCTCTGTTATTTGAGACAACATGCCTGTTGTTTTTATGACATCACAAAATAGTGTGACATCACTGACACACATGTGTGACATTAGTCACGAGTCCTCTGCTGTATTACTCACCTGTTTCTGTGTGACATCATTCACATTATGTGTGACATCATGTGAATTGTGTGACAACACTCTCACTGCTATGTGTGACATCGTCATGTCCCTTTTGACACAACTCACCTTTTATCGTGTGACATCACTCCCATTGTGTGCATGGGATATCACACCCATTGTTATGCCTGACATGACACACACGGTTATGGGTGACATCACACCACTTGTGTGTGTGACAACATCCTCATCTTGTGTCACATCACATCAATTGCGTGTGACATCAACCTTAATTAGGATATGATATCCCAACTGTCGTTATGTTGGTGTCACTCCCAGTATTATGTATGACATCACACCAATTGAGTGTGGCATCACTCTGATAGTGTGTTTGACATCACTCCAACGTCGTGCTTGCGACATCATTCACATTTTGTGTGTGACATCACTACAATTGTTATGTGTGACATCACCCCCTTTTTTGGACATCGCACACCTTGATTATGGTAACACTAGGATAGCCAGTCACATCTCACATATTGTGTGATATAACCCCATTGCATGTGACGGCAGTCATATTATTCAGTGTTATGTGACATTTGCTCTTTTTTTTTAAATTTTTTCTTTATTGCAGTAACATTGGTTTACAACATTGTAAAAATTTCAGGTGTACATCACTACACCTCCACTTCTGCACAGATTACATCATGTTCACCACCAAAACACCAACTAAAACCCATCACCACACACATGTACCGAACCATCACCTTCACCCCCCTCACTCCCCCCTCCCCCCTGGCAACCACCAATCCAATCTCTGTCCCTATCTGTTTGTTTATTGTTGTTATTATCTATTACTTAACGAAGGAAATCATACGGTATTTGACCTTCTCCCTCTGACTTATTTCACTTTGCATTATACCCTCAATGTCCATCCATGTTGTCACAAATGGCTGGATTTCATCATTTCTTATGGCTAAGTAGTATTGCATTGTGTATATATACCACAGCTTCTTTATCCATTTGTCCCTTGATGGGCACTTAGGTTGCTTCCAAGTCTTGGCTATTGTCAATAACGCTGCAATGAACACAGGGGTGCATGTACTTTTACAAATTGGTGTTTTCAAGTTCTTTGGATAAATACCCAACAGTGGAATAGCTGGATCATATGGTAGTTCTAACCTTGATTTTTTGAGGAATCTCCATACAGTTTTCCATAGTGGCTGGACCAGTTTGCACTCCCACCAGCAGTATATGAGAGTACCCTTCTCTCCACAGCCTCTCCAACACACGTTGTTTCCTGTCTTGTTAATTATAGCCATTCTGACAGGCGTGAGGTGATATCTCATTGTAGTTTTGATTTGCATTTCCCTGATAGTTCGTGATTTTGAACATCTTTTCATGTGTCTGTTGGCCATCTGTATATCTTTTTTGGAGAAATGTCTGTTCAGGTCTTTTGCCCATTTTTTAATTGGGTTGGTAGTTTTTTGTTGTTGAGATGCATGAGTTCTTTATATATTTTGGAGATTAACCCCTTATCAGATGTATGGTTTGCAAATATCTTCTCCCAAATGTTAGGTTGTCTTTTCGTTTTGTTGATGGTTTCCTTTGCTGTGCAGAAGCTTTTTAGTTTGATGTAGTCCCATTTGTTTATTTTTTCTATTGTTTCTCTTGCCCGGTCAGACATGGCGTTTGAAAAGATGTTGCTAAGACCGATGTTGAAGAGCGTACTGCCTATGTTTTCTTCTAGAAGTTTCACAGTTTTAGGTCTTACATTCAAGTCTTTAATCCATTTGGAGTTAATTTTTGTGTACGGTGTAAAGTAAGGGTCTACTTTCATTTTTTTGCATGTGGCTGTCCAGTTTTCTCAACACCATTTGTTGAAGAGACTTTCTTTTCCCCATTGTATGTTCTTGGCTCCTTTGTCAAAGATTAGCTGTCCATAGATATGTGGGTTTATTTTTGGGCTTCCGATTCTATTCCATTGATCTGTGTGTCTGTTTTTGTGCCAGTACCATGCTGTTTTGGTTACCATAGCTTTGTAGTATATTTTGAAATCAGGGAGTGTGATACATCCAGCTTTGTTCTTTTTTCTCAGGATTCTTTTAGCTATTCGGGGTCTTTTATTGTTCCACAAAAATTTTAGGATTCTTTGTTCTATTTCTGTGAAAAATGTTGTTGGAACTTTGATAGGGATTGCATTGAATCTATAGATGGCTTTAGGAAATATGGACATGTTAACTATGTTAATTCTTCCAATCCAAGAACACGGAATATCTTTCTATTTCTTTCTGTCTTCTTCAATTTCTTTCAGCAATGTTTTATAGTTTTCAGTGTACAGATCTTTCACCTATTTGGTTAAGTTTATTCCTAGGTATTTTATTCTTTTTGTTGCAATTGTAAATGGGATGGTATTCTTACTTTCTCTTTCTGCTACTTCGTTGTTAGTGTACAGAAATGCAACTGATTTTTGTATGTTGATTTTGTATCCTGCAACTTTACCGTATTCGTTTATTACTTCTAAAAGTTTTTTGGATGATTCCTTAGGGTTTTCTATATGTAAAATCATGTCATCTGCAAATAGTGAGAGTTTCACTTCTTCCTTTCCAATTTGGATTCCTTTTATTTATTTCCCTTGCCTGATTGCTCTGGCTAGGACTTCCAGTACTATGTTAAATAGGAGTGGTGACAGTGGGCATCCTTGTCTGGTTCCTGTTCTTAGAGGGATAGCTTTCAGTTTTTCACCATTGAGGATGATATTAGCTGTGGGTTTCTCATATATGGTCTTTATTATGTTGAGGTACTTTCCTTCTATACCCATTTTATTCAGAGTTTTTATCATAAATGGATGCTGTATCTTGTCAAATGCTTTCTCTGCATCTATTGAGATGATCATGTGATTTTTATTCTTCATTTTATTAATGTGGTGTATTACGTTCATTGATTTACGAATGTTAAACCATCCCTGCATACCTGGAATAAATCCCACTTGATCATGGTGTATAATCTTTTTAACGTATTGTTGTATGTGATTTGCTAGTATTTTGTTGAGGATTTTTGCATCAATGTTCATCAGTGATATTGGCCTGTAACTTTCTTTTTTGTGTGTTGTCCTTGTCTGGTTTTGGTATCAGGGTAGTGTCAGCTTCGTAGAACGAGTTAGGGAGCTTCCCCCCCTCCTCAATTTTTTGGAAGAGTTTGAGAAGGATAGGTATTAAGTCTTCTTTGAATCTTTGGTAGAATTCACCAGGAAAGCCATCTGGTCCTGGACTTTTATTCTTGGGGAGGTTTTTGATTACTGTTTCGATCTCCTTACTGGTGATTGGCCTATTCAAATTCTCTACTTCTTCTTGTTCCAGTTTTGGAAGGTTGTATGATTCTAAGAATTTATCTATTTCTTCCAGATTGTCGAATTGGTTGGCATATAGCTTTTCATAGTATTTCTTATCATCTTTTGTATTTCTGAGATGTCTGTTGTAACCTCTCCTCTTTCATTTCTGATTTTACTTATTTGTGCCTTCTCTCTTTTTTTCTTGGTGAGTCTAGCTAAAGGTTTGTCAATTTTGTTGATCTTTTCAAAGAACCAGCTCTTGGTTTTATTAATGTTTTCTATTGTTTTTTTGGTCTCTATTTCATTTATTTCTGCTCTGGTTTTTATTATTTCCCTTCTTCTACTGATTTGGGGCTTTGTTTGTTCTTCTTTTTCCAGTTCCTTTAGGTGCCTTGTTAGAGTGTTTATTTGAGATTTTTCTTGTTTGTTGAGATAGGCCTGTATCGCTATAAACTTCCCTCTTAGAACCGCTTTTGCTGTATCCCATAAATTCTGGCATGTCGTATTTTCATTTTCATTTTTCTCCAGGTATTTTTTGAATTCTTCTTTGATTTCTTCGTTAACCCAGTCGTTGTTCAGTAGCATTTTGTTTAATCTCCACATATTTGTGGTTTTTCTTATTTTCTTCCTATAGTTGATTTCTAGTTTCATATCGTTGTGGTCAGAAAAGATGCTTGGTATTATTTCAATCTTCTTAAATTTATGGAGACTTGTTTTGTGGCCTAATATGTGATCAATCCTGGAGAATGTTCCATGTGCATTTGAAAAGAACGTGTATTCATCGGTTTTTGGATGGAATGCTCTGTATATATCTACTAGGTCCATCTGTTCTAGTGTGTCATTTAATGCCAATGTTTCCTTATTGATCTTCTGTTTGGGTGATCTATCCATTGGTGTAAGTGGAATGTTAAAGTCCCCTACTGTTATTGTGTTACTGTCTATTTCTGTTTTTATGTCTGTTAATAATTGCTTTATATATTTAGGTGCACCTACATTGGGTGCGTAGATATTTACAAGTGTTATATCCTCTTGTTGGAGTGTTCCCTTGATCATTGTGTAATGCCCTTCTTTGTCTCTTTTTCCAGTTTTTGTTTTAAAGTCTATTTTGTCTGATATGAGTACTGCTACCCCAGCTTTCTTTTCAACGCCATTTGCGTGGAGTATCTTTTTCCATCCCTTCACTTTCAGTTTGTGAGTGTCTTTAGGTCTGAAGTGTGTCTCTTGTATGCAGCATATATATGGGTCTTGTTTTTTTATCCAGTCAGCCACCCTATGCTTTTTAATTGAGCATTTAGTCCATTGACGTTTAAAGTCGCTATTGATAAGTATGTACTTACTGCCATTTTTTAACTTTTTTTTTCTCAGTGTTTTAGTAGACCTTCTCTGTTCCTTTCTTCTTCTATACAGAATTGATGGTCATTTTAATTTAACCTCTGTCTGAAAGCTGTACTCTTTAACGCCCCTCCTCCCTCCTTTTATGTTTTTGATATCATATCTAACCTCTTTTTTGTGCTTTTGTATCCATTACCCTTTTATCATGGAAATAGATAATTTTTCTTATTTGTGGTCTTCTCTTTTCCCCTTAAATCAGTCCCTTTAACATTTCTTGTAGCACTGGTTTCTTAGTGACAAATTCCTTTAATTTTTGCTTGTCTGGGAAGTTTTTGATCTCTCCTTCCATTTTGAATGATAGGTAGAGTATTCTTGGTTGTAAGTTTTTTCCTTTTAGCACTTTAACTATATCATGACATTCTCTTCTAGCCTGTAAGTTTTCTGCTGAGAAGTCAGCTGATAGCCTTATGGGGTTTCCTTTGTAAATAACTTGACATTCTCTTGAGGCTTTTAGGATTCTCTCTTTATCTTTAATTCCAGACATTTTGATTATAATGTGTCTTGGTGTGGTTCTCTTTGGGTTTATCTTGTTTGGGGCTCTCTGTGCTTCCTGTACCTGGATGTCTGTTCCCTTCCTTAGGTTAGGGAAGTTTTCATCTATTATTTCTTGAAATAGATTCTCTGCCCCCTTGTCTCGCTCTACTCCTTCCGGGACACCTATAACACGGATGTTAGTGCGCTTGATGTTGTCCCAGATGTCCCTTAGACTGTCCTCACTCTTTTTAATTCTTTTCTCTTTTACCTGTTCACCTTGGGTAATTTCTTCTAGTCTTTCACCCAGCTCACAGATCCGTTCTTCTGTACCCTCTACTCTGCTTTTGAGTCCCTCTAATGAATTTTTCATTTCCAGTATTGTATTCTTCATTTCTGATTCATTCTTTTTTATATCATCCATTTCTTTGTTGACATTCTCATTGAGTTCATCTATTCTTCTCCCCAGATCAGTGAGCATCCTTAACACTCTTAGTTTGAACTCTCTGTCGGGTAGGTTGCTCATTTCTGTTTCACTTAATTCCTTTTCTGGGGTTTTGTCCTGTTCCCTTACTTGGAATGTATTCTTTTGCCTCCTCAATTTGCCTCTTTCCCTGTGCTTGTGTGTACATATTAGGTAGGTCAGCTACGTCTCCTGTTCTTGGATATGTGACCTTATGTAAGTGATGCCTTAAGAGGCTTCCAATGTGCTTCCCTCAGTTCTTAATGTTCCAGAGGTGACCCCTATGTGGGCTACGTGTGTCCTTCTGTTGTGGCCTGTTTGCTCTCCCTGTAGGCACCCAGGGAGGCCAAGTTATGCTCCTGGCCAGGTGTTGTAATGCTGAGTTGCTTGTAGTTGTTGTGGGCTGTTCAGTCTCTTTATGAGGTGTGGGGAGCCCCAGCACAGTTGGCTGCAAGTTCTAATACAACATTTGTGTTGCAGTATATCTTTTAAGTGAGTAGGCCCCCAGCATGGCAGGTTGTTAGGCTCAGGGCCTTACAGTTGCTGTAAGCCTCTAGCCTGTTAGGTCTCTTGTCAGCTCTCTGAGGATTGCAGATGGGTGGGGCTGGCCTCAGGCATAGGAGCACCCAATTGCTTCAGGCTTTGGAAGGTGGGGCAAACCCCCTATGTGGGTCTTTGAGAAGCACAAGTCTTCTGCAACTGACAAGCTCTGCTGCCCACAGGTCCACACACACAGTCAACACAGTCCTGCCCCGTGTGCGCACCCTGACCTCCCCAAGCGGACCCAGTCTCTCCACAGCAGGAGCCCCACACACTCTACCACCGCCCCACACTCTCCACCCGCTCCTTGTGCACACCCTGCCACGCTAAAGTCGGCTCAGTTGCCAGGCTGCAGAGAATCCAGTCACCAATCTATGCAGGCCCACAAGTTGCCTGAGGGCTTGTTGTTGGGTGGGACCAGTCTCTAGGGTGGGCTGCCCGCCCTGGCTGAGCTGGATTAAATCGGTGCTCTAGCGGGTGGGGCAGACCCTGGGCTAGCAGGTCCCAGGGAGAACTCCAATTGCCTCTGTGTCAGCATGCCCACACCAGGCCACAGCCATGGCCGCCGCCAATGTCCCAGTCCCTGGAGAGGTCTCACCCCTCACCGAGATGCACTCAGGGCCTATTAGGTGAGTCTCTTTTCACCACAGCACTGTGCACCTTTCTTTCTGGTGATTTTAGGATGCTTTCTGAAATGGGTGAATTTGCGCATGGGCCCTTTAAGAGCCGGTTTTAGTTTCTTTGTGAACCGGGTTTTCTGGGGGTGCTCCCCAATGTTTTAGTAGCAGGCACAGTCAGATATTATGCCGCTGGTCTTGATTGTGCTGGGTTCACAAAATGCCCACAGCGGGGATGCTCCCCGGCTCAGAGTCCCGCGCCTTCAGGGAGGGCTGCGTACCTGTGAGCTGCTCCCGGCGGCTGTGAAGCTGGCGGCTTGTGAAGGCTGCATTTTTCCTCTCCAGAAGGGAGTCTCTGCCTCTTCCACCTCAGTGAGGATTGTCCGTTGTTGCAGGAGTTCCCCTTATCCAGTTTTCAGTTCTGTCTCAGGGGTAATTTTTCCACGAGTAGTTGTAAATTGGCTGTGTCCACGGGAGGAGGTGAGTTCCGAGTCTGCTTAGGCCGCCATCTTGACTTCTGTCTCCGTGACATCCGCTCTTATGTATGAAATAACACCTAGGTGTCTGTGAAATCTCTCACATTTTACTCTGACTTAAATCCCACATGTGTGTATTGTGTAACACTCATTATATGTGAATTCACACTCATTTTCCTGAGAGACACCACCCCCATTGTCTGTGACTTCACCAGGTTGGTGTGTGCCTTCACACACATTGCGTGTCTGACATCACTCAATGTGTGTGTGACATCACACCAATGGTGTATGTGTGACAAGGCTCACATTTGTGTGTGAAAACACACCCATTGATATGTGTGACACCATTCACCTGTTTTGTGACATAATTCACATTTTTATGTATGACATCATACCTATTGTGTGTGACAACTTTCACATATGTTGAAATCAAACCAATTGTGTGTGGGTTAGGGTTAGTGTTAACATTAGGTTTAGAGTTTTGGTTAGGGTTAAGGTTAGGGATAGAACTAGGGTTAGGGTTAAGGCTAGGGCTGGGTCTAAGGCGAGGGTTAGGTTTAGCGTTTAGGTTTAGGGCTATGTTAATAGCCCTAGCTAGGTTAGGGTATGTTTAGGTTTAGGGCTAAGGCTAGGGTGAGGGCTAGGTTTAGGGTTATTGCCAGGGTTACGGATAGGTCTAGGGTGTGGGTTAGGGCTATGATTAGAGTTAGGTTTAGTGTTAGGTTTAGGGCTAGTGTTAGTATTAGGGTTAGGGTGAGGGTGAGGGTTAGAGTTAGGGTTACTGCTAGGGCTAGGCTTATGGTTAAGTTTAGTGTCATGGTTAGGTTTAGTGTTAGGGTTAGGGTTAGGGTTACAGCTGGGGTATGTCCAGGGACAGGATTAGGATTAGATTTAGTGCTAGGTTTAGGTCTAGGGATACTGTTAGCTCTAGACTTAGAGTTAGGGCTAGTGTTAGGTCTAGAGCTAAGGCTAGGCCCTGTGTTCTGGCTAGGGTTACAGTGGTAACCCTATGGTTAGGGCTAGGTCTAGGTCTAGGTCTAGGGCTAGCATTAGGGCTAGGGTTAGAGTTAGGTTGAGGGCTATGGTTAATGTTAAGTTTATGTTTAGGGTTAGTCCTAGTGCTGGGGTCAAGGTTAGGGTTCTTGTTAGTGTTCAGATTCAGGTTTATGTTCGGGTAAGGGTTTGGGTTCGTGTTTGGTTTCTGGTTTGGTGAGGTTTAGGGTTAGGCTTATGGGTTAGGGTCAGTTTTAGGGTTAGAGTGAGGGTTAAAGTTAGAATTAGGATTAAGTCTGTGCTGTGGTTAGGGTTAGGTTACAGATTAGGGTTAGGATTAGCATTAGCTTTAAGGTTATGTTAGTGATAGCACTAGGGCTAGGGTTAGGGTTCGGTTTATGGATAGGATTTGGGTTAGCATTAGGATTAATACTCCGTTTAGGGTTAGGGTTACACATAGTGGTAGGTGTTGGTTTTGGGCTACAGTTCGGTTTAGTGTTAGTGTTATGGCTAGGGCTAGATTGAGCATTAGGGTTAGTGCCATGGTTCAGGTTAGGGCTAGGGTTAGGTTTAGAGTTAAGTCTAGGTCTAGCGTTATGGTTAGGGCTATGGCTAGGATCATGGTTCGGTTTAGGGTCATGGTTTGTGTTAGACTTAGTGGCAGGGGTACTGTTAGGTTTAGGGTTAAAGATTGGGTTATTGGTTGGGAATGGGAGAGATCGGTTTAGGGTCATGGTTAGGGTTAGGATTAGCATTAGTGTTGTGGCTACGGTTAGGGATAAGGTTAGTGTTAGAGTTAGGGTTAGGGCCAGGGCTCGGGTTAGAACTGGGGTTAGACTTAGGGCTAGGGATAGGTCTGTGGTTAGGGTTAGTGTTAGGGCTAGTGTAAGGGTCCGGTCTAGGGCTGGGTTAGAATTAGATCTAGGACAAGTGTTAAGGTTAGCGTTACACTTAAGGTTAGGGTTTGGCATAGGGCTAGGTTTAGGCTTAGGGTTGTTTTAGGCTTAGGTCTGGAATATGGGTAGCGGTTTTGGTTGGGGTTGGGGATAGGGTTATTGTTAGGGCTTAGGGTTGGGTTAGGAACAGAGTTCTGGTTAGTCTTAGGGCTAGGGTTAGAGTTATGCTTGGGGTAGGTTTAGTGTTTGGGTGAGGGTCAGGTGTATGGTTAGCGTTAGGATTAGGTTTTGGGAAAGGCTTAGTTTTAGGTCTAGGGTTAGAGCTAAGGTTAGGTTTAGGGTTAGAGTTCAGTTAGGTTTATGGCTATGGTTAGTGTTAGGGCTAGGGTTAGTGCTAGGTTGCTGGTAGGGCTAGGGCTGCGGCTGGCTTTAGGCTTATGGCTATGGTTAGGATTAGGGTTAGTGTTAGGGTTAATGCTGCATGTGTTAGCATTTGGGTTATGGGTAGGGTCAGGGTTAACTTTAGGGTTATGTGTAAGGTTAGGTTTGTATTTAGGGTAAGCGTGGGGCTGGCCCCATGGCTTAGCAGTTAAGTGCGCGGGATCTGCTGTTGGTGACCCAGCTTTGGATCCCGGGTGCACACCGACACACTGCATCTCCGGCCATGCTGATGCCGTGTCCCACATACAGCAACTAGAAGGATGTGCAGCTATAACATACAACTATCTACTGTGGCTTTGGGGGAAAAAATAGGGTAAGCGTTAAGGTGACGGGTAGGAGTAGCGGTAGAGTTAGAGGTAAGTTTAGAGTTGGGTTAGCGTTAGGGTTATGGTTGGGGTAGTGTTAGGGTTTGGTTTAGGGCTACTGTTAGTGTTAGCATTAAGGTTAGGGCTAGGGCTAGGGTTAGGGCTAGAGTTAGGCTTAGGGTTAGGGGTAGGGTTAAGGTTAGCACTAGGTCTAGGGCTAAGGTTAGTGTTAGTGTTAGTTCTAGGGCTAGGTCTAGGGTTACTGTTAGGGTTAGAGTATGGGTTAGGGCTAGGCATAGGGTTAGGGTGAGGGTTAGGGTTAAGGCTATGTTTAGGGTTAGGGTTAGGTTTAGAGCTATATTTATGTCTGTGGTTTGGTTAGGGTTAGGACTAGGGCTTGTGTTGGGGTTAGGGTTAGGGCTATGATTAGGTCATGGTTAGCATTAGGGTTAGGGCTACTGTTGGGTTAGAGTTAGGGTTAGGGTTGTGGTTAGGGTCAGGTCTACGGCTAGGGTAGAAGTTACGCCTATGGCTACGGTTATGGTTAGGTTTATGGTTACAGTTACAGTTATGGTTAGTTGTAGGTCTCGGGTTAGTCTCAGGTCTCTGTCTAGGGTTTGAGTTAGCCCTAGGTCTATGTCTAGGTTTAGTGTCAGGGTTAGATTTAGGGTTAGTACTAGAGCTACATTTAGGTTTACGTTTAGGGGAAGGGTTAGAGTTACATCTAGGGTTAAGATAGGGTTAGAGTTAGGGCTAGGGTTAGGGTTCGATCTATGGTTATGGTTAAGGTTATTGTTGTGTTAGGTTAGGTTTAGTGCTAGATTTACGGGGAGGTCTAGCGTTAGGGTTACTGTTAGGACAAGGGTTAGGGTTAGGGCTAGGTTTAGGCCTTGGATTAGCCTTAGGTTTAACCTTAGGGTTTAGGTTAGGTTTATAGCTACAGTTAGGGTTAAGTCTAGAGTTAGCGCTACAGTTAGGGTTAGGGCTAGGGTTGGTCTTTGGTTTAGGGTTAGGGCTAGAGTTCGGATTACAGTAGGGTTAGAGTTAGTTTTGGGCTAGAGTTAGGACTAGAGCTAGAGCTAGGGCTTTCATTAGGGTTACGACTAAGTTAGGGATAGTGTTAAGGCTAGGGCTATGCTTAGGATAAAGGCTAGGGTTAGGATTAATGTTATGGTTAGGGTTAGGGATTGTTTAGGTTTTCAGTTAAGGGTAGGGGTAGAGGTAGTGTAAGGGTTAAGTTAGGATTAGGGCTGGTGTAGTGGTAAGAGTTGGGTTAGGGTGAGAGTTAGAGGAGTGGTAGGCTTAGGGGTAGGGTGAGGGTTGGGTTAGGGTTAGCGTTATGATGAGTGTTACGGCTGGTGGTAGCATGAGAGTTAGCGTTAGGGCTAGAGTTAGGGTTAGGGCTAGGATTATGCTGAGGGCTAGGGTTGGGCCTAGCATTAGGAGTAGGGTTAAGAATAGGGCTAGGATTAGGGTTATGGTTAACGTTATGGGTAGGGGCAATTTTAGGGCTACAGCTAGGGTTAGTGGTAGGTTAGGGTTACATTTAGGTTTAGGGTTTGGGTTAGGTATAGGCTTAGGTTTAGTGTCAGGTTTAGGGCTAGTATCATGGTTAAAAGTAAGATTAGGACTAGGGTTAGAGTTAGGGTTTGGACATGGGCTAGTGTTGGCATTAGGGTTAGGGCTAGGATTAGGGCATAGTTAACATTAGGGTTAGGGTTAATGATGGGTGATGGTTAGTGTTGGGTGATGGTTATTGTTAACGTTAGTGTCACCTCTAGGCTAGGGTTGGGGTTAGGCCTAGAGCTAGAATTAGAGTTAGGATTAGTTTTTAGTTTAGGGTTAGTCCTAGAGCTAGGGTTAAGTTTACTTTTAGTGGTAGAGTTAGTGTTAGAGGTAAGTTTAGTTTAGGGGTAGGGATAGGGCAATTGCTGGGGCTCGGTTTTTGTTAGGGATAGGGTTACGTTTAGTGTTAGGGATCAAACTAAGGTTATGGTTGTGGCTTAGACTGGGGTAAGTGTTAGGGTCAAGGTTAGCCTAGGGCTGAGTTAGAGTTAGGGTTAATGTTAGGCTTAGGGGAATGGGTAGGGTTGGAGTTAGAGATGGTTTAAGGTTAGGTTTAGAGGTAGTTTTAGAGTTAGGGTTAGTGATAGGGCTAGTGTTAGGGTTACGGTTAGAGCCAGGGCTATGGACAGGGTTAGGGTTAACGTTAGTGCTAGGACTAGATCTAGATTTATGATTAGGGTTAGAGTTAGGGTTAGAGTTAGGGTTAGTGTTAGGGTTTGAGCTATGGCTAGGGCTAGGGCTAAGTTTAGGGTCAGATTTAGGGCTAGGATTTGTGTTGGGTTAGGGTTAGCATTGAGGGTTAGGGTTAGGGATATGGTTAGGGTTAGAGTCAGGTGTAAAGGTAGAGTTTGGCATAGGGTAGTGTTAGGGTTTGTGTTATGGTTAGGACTAGTGTTAGGCTTAAAGGTAGGGCTAGGTCTAGGGCTAGGGCTAGAGTTAGGGTTAGTGTTAGGGTTAGTGTTAGGTCTAGCACTAGCGTAAGGGTAGGATTAGGGTTAGAATTAAGGTAAGATTAGGAGTTGGTAGGGTAAGGATTTGCTTTAGGGTTAGGTGTAGTGCAGGGTCACGGTTAGGGCTAGGTTTCAGGTTAAGGGTAGGGTTAGTGTTAGGGGTATGGGGATGGCTTTATAGTTGGTAATGGGGATGGCTTTTTAGTGTTTGGTTTGGTTCAGGGTTAGCATTAGTGTTTGTGCTAGGGTTATGGATATGTTAATGTTAGGGTTAAGGTCTGGGCCATGGCTAGGGTTAAGGGTAGGTCTAGATTTATGTCTAGGGCTAGGCCTGAGTTTAGAGTTAGGACTAGGACTATGGTTTATTTCATGTGTAGGGCTGGGTTAGTGTTAGGTCTAGGTCAATGTTTAACGTTAACATTACAGATGAGATTAGTGCTAGGGTTAGGGTTACAGCTAGGGTTATGGTTACTGTGAGCGATAGTGTTAGGGTTAGGGTTAGGTTTAAGGTTGAGGTTGGGTTGGGGTTGGGTTAGGGTGAGAGTTAGGGCTCAGGGTGGTGATGGAGTGTTAGTGCAATGGTTAGGATAGGACTATGGTTAGTGCTAGGTTTAGTGTTAAGTTTAGGGCTGGGTTAGTGCTAGGTCAGGTTTAGGGCTAGGGCTGTTGTTGGTTTTATGTTTAGGGCTATGGCTAGGATTAAGGTTGGGGTATGAATGGGTTAGGGTTAACGTTAGGGGTAGCGTTATGTGTAGAGCTGGGTTAGAGTTCGCGTTAGGTTTAGGGGTGGGGGTAGGGGTAGGGGTAGGGGTGGGGTTATGGGTCGGTTTGTATTATGGTTAGGTTTAGAGTTAATAGTAGGTGTAGGTGCAGGACTTGGATTAGTGTTAGGGTAAGGTTTATGGTTAAGGTTAGGTTTCGTACAGAGTTAATGTTAGTTTTATGGTTAACGTTAGGGTTATGTTTGGGCTTAAGCTTCCTTTAGGGTTAGGTTTAAGCTTAGGGTTGGGGTAGGGTTTGGATTAGGATTAGGGGAGGTGTGTAGGTGTAGGGGTAGAGTTAGGCTTAGGGTTAAGGTTTGTGTTAGTGCTAGAACTGGGGTTAAGGTTAGTGTTAGGCTTGGCTTAAGGTTAGGTTTAACAGAGTGGTACGTGTAGGGATAGTGTTAGCGTTAGTGTTAGCATTAGGGTTAGGGGTAAGTTTAGGGTTAGGGGTAAGGTTAGGATTATGGCTAGTGTTAGGAATAGTGTTATTATTAGGGATGGAGTTGAGGTTAAGTTTGGGTTAGGGTTAGGTTTAGTTTTATGGTTAGTGGTAGGGTTGGGGTTAGGGTTGCATTCGAGTTTGGCCTATGGTTATGGAGGGGCTAGGGTTTCGGTTAGGGTTATGATTAAGGGAGGAGTAGGTGTATGGATAGGTTTAGGGTTAGTGTTCGGGTTAAGGCCAGTGGTTGTTGTAGGGATTGGGTTAGGGTTAGTTTTAGGGTTAGGGTTAGATTTAGGTTTACTGCTAGTGTTAGAGTTGGCATTAGGGTCTAGAGTCACAGTTAGGGTTAAGGGTAGGTTTATGGTTAGGGGTAGGTCTGGGGTACAATTAGGGTTAGTGTTTGGCTTTGTCTTAGGTTTAGGGTTAGGGTTAAGGCTGGGTCTAGGGCTGGTTTTAGGGTTAGGGTTAGTGCTAGGTTTAGGGCAAGGGTTTGGGTTAGGTTTAATGCTAAGATTAGTGTTGGGGTTAGGTTTGTGGTTGGGTTAAAGAGTTAATGTTAGTGTTCAGGGTAGTATTATGGGTAGGCATAGGGTTACGGTTAGGGTTAGCATTAGAGTTAGAGTTAGGGTTAGACTTAGGGGTAGGGGTTATCTAAGATTTAGGGTTATGGTTACAGTTAGGCATAGGGTAAGGGTTAGGTGTAGCGGTAGGTTTAGTGTTATGATTATTCTTAAGATTAGTGTTAGTGTTATCGCTAGGGATTGGGTTATTGTTAGGCTTAAGGTTAGGGTTAGGGTTACGGTTAGGTTTGGGTTTAGGGTTGGGTTAGTGTTAGGGTTCGTGTTACTTTAAGTCTTAGGGTCTGGGTAAAGAGTGTTTTAGGGATAGAGGTAGGGTTACAGTTAAGGTTAGCGGTAATGATACGGTTAGCTGTGGGAATTGCATTAAGGTTAACATTAGGGCCAGGGCTAGAGTTAGGTCTAGGATTAAGTTTATGGCTAATGGTTGGTCTAGGGCTTAGACTAGGGTTAGGTTCAGTTTTACTGTTAGGTTTAGTGTCAGATTCAGGACTAAGCATAGGGCTGCGTTTAGTGTTAGTGTTCGGGGTTAGGCTAAGTTTTAGGCCCAGTTTTAGGGTTAGGGTTACAGCTAGAGTTAGGTCTAGGGCTGGGGCTTGTGTTAGGATTATGGATAACATTAGGGTTAGTGTTAAGGCTAGGGATAGTGTAGGGGTCAGGTGAGGACAATGATTAGGGTTAGGGTTGGGGCTGGGTTTACGGCTAGGGTTAGTTCAAGACTTGGGTCAAGGTTAGTGTTAGGGTTATTGTTAGAAGTAGATTTAGGTTTAGGGTAAGGATTATGGTTAGGGTTCGGGTTAGGGCTAGGGTTGTATTAGTGTTAGGGTTATTGTTAGGATTAGAGTTAAGTATAGTGTTAGCCTTAGTGTTTAGAGTTAGTGTACTAGAGTTAGCATAGTGTTAGGGTTAGGGTTAAGGTTTGGGCAAGAGCTAGGTTTAGACATAGAGTTAGGGTTATGGCTAGTGTAAGGTCTGGGTTTTAGGGCTAGGGCTAGGATTAGTTTCAGCTGTAGGTTGGGTCAGGTCTAGATCTAGGGCAAGGGTTAGGGTTAGGGTTACAGTTAGGGTTAAGTTTAGGGCTAGGGATAGTGCCAGGGTTAGGGTTAAGTCTAGGACTAGGGTTGGTGTTAGGGATAGGGCTAGGCTTAGGCTTAGTGCTAATTCTTGAATTACTGTTATTGTTACTGTTAGTGTTTGGGTTGGTGTTGTGTTGCGCTAAGTGTCAGGTATAAGGTTAGTGGTAGGCCTAGGTTTAGTGTAGGGGTAATTGTAGCTTTAGACTTAGGGTTAGGGTTAGGTATAAGGTTATGTCTAGGGCTATGGTTAGGGTTAGGGTTAGGTTTAGGGCTATGATGAAAATTAGGCTTAACGTTCGGATTAATGTTAACATTAGTTTTAGGGCTGGGGTTGGGGTTTGTATCATGAACCCTAACCCAACTTTAGCTCTAACCCTAAACCTACCCCAAGCCCTAAAACTCCCCCTAGCCCTAACCCTAATAATATGCCTACCCCTATGACTCACTGTAACTGTAACTCTAAGCCAACTCTAACCCCAACTTAAAACCTAGTCCTAGCCCTAGCCGTAACAGTAACCCTAACGCTAGCATAACCCTAACTCTAACCCTAATCTTAACCCAAACCAAAACCCTACGCCTAATCCTACACTTTCCATTGTCCCACCCTAAGGCACACAGGACACTAACGTCAGACCTAACCCTAATCATACACCTAGCTCTAACCTCAAAACCCGCCCCATCCCAAACCATAAAAATAAATCTAGTGATAAACCTAAAAAGAAACCTAACCCTAAATGTAATAACTAAACTTAGCCCTAAGCCCAGCCTTAACGATAACTCTTGCCATAACACTAACCCTGTCACTACACGTACTCCTAACTCTCACCCTAACCCTACATGTAATCCAACCCTAATCTTATCCCTAGCCCTTGCTGTAGCCCTAAACCAGTCCTAACACAAACACTAACCCTATTCCTAATCCTACCCCGACTGCTAAACCTAACCTTAACGGAAACACAAACCACATCATCTAACTCTAAGAATAACCATAACACTAAACCTAGCCCTAGCCCTAAACATAACCCAGCGCAGGCCCTAACTCTCACCCTAACCCTACCCCTAACCCTAACTCTAGTCCTAACACTAACCCGAACCCTACCACTAATCCTAACCCTAACCCGAACCTGAAACCTAACCCGCCCTAATCTGAGCACTAACTCTAAGACTAAACATAACTCTAACCCTAACATGAACCTTAACAGTAAACCTAATCCAACCCAACCCTAACCTTAAACCTTGCCCTAAGCATAAGCCGAACCCTAACCCAAACCCTAAACCGGGCCCCAAATTTAACCCTAACCTGAAGCTTAATCCGACACTAAACCTAAACCTAAACTTATCCCGACCCGAAACCTAAACCTTACCCTAATCCAAAGGCAAACCTCAAAATAAAGCTAAGCCTAACCTCACAATAACCCTAACCCTAAACCTAACATGAACACAAATCGGAACGCTAACCTAAACAGAAATCTAGCCCTAAACCGACCCAGAACCCAACCCTACCCCTAAAACTAACCCTAACCCTAAGGTGAACACTAACCCTAACCCGAACCCGAACCCGAATCCAAACCCTAACCCTAACTCAAACGCTAACTCGAACCCTAACAATAAACCTAACCTGATACTGACACCAAACACTAACCATAACCCTAATCCAAACACTAACCTCACCCTAAACCTTAACACAACCCTAACAGTAACCCTAATCCTAACTGTCCCAACAAAGCAAAACATAACCCTAACCCAAACTGGAAAATGAACTCGAACCCTAGCCGTAACCCTAACCCGAAAACAACCCTTACCTTAAACCTAAACCTAAACTTAACATGAAAATTACCCCTAACCTTATCAGCAATCCTAGCCCGAACTGTAACCCTAACCCTAAACCTAATCTTAGCCCGACTCTAACCCTAAGCCTAACCCTAACTCGAACACCAGCCCTAACACTAAAACTAAACATTACCCTAACCTGAACCCTACTGCTAACCCTAACCTTAACCTGAACTCTAAACATAATTCTAACCCTAATGCTAACCCTAACCCTAATCCAAACCCAACGCTAACCCTAACCCTAACCCTAACCCTAGACCTAAATCGAACCCTAACCCTAACCATAACCCTAATCGGAAACCAAAACTTAAACCTAACCCCAACCCTAACCCGAACCCAACCCAAAGCCTAACCCTAACCCTAGCCCTAACCCTAACCCTAACCCTAACCCTAACCCTAACAAGAAACCTAACGCTAAAGCTAAGCCTTTTTCGAACCTGAAACCTAATAATAACCCTAATCCGAATACTAACCCTAACCTCAGCCTAACCCAAAGCCTAACACTAAAGCGAACACTAACCTGAATCCTAACCCTAACAAGAACCCTAACACTAACCTGAAGACTAACCCAACCACAACCCTAAGTCTAAACCGATATCAAAACCAAACCCTGACCCTGACATTAACCAGCAAACTAACACTAACACTACACCTAACCCTAACCCTAAATCTAACTCGAACCCTAACACTAACCCTAATGCTAAACTGAACCTGACCACTGACCCTAACCCTAAGCATAACCCTAAACTCTAACACTAACCCTACACGTAAAACAAACCTGTACCAAACCCAAACCCTAACACTAACCAGAACCATAACCCTAATGCTAACCATAACCCTAACCCCAACACTAACAGAAACCCTAACCCTTACACTAACCAGATGATAACGCTATGCTAACTGAAGCCTAACCCTAACCTGAAATCTCACCCAAACCTGGCAACCAACCATAAGCCTAACCTCAACCCTAACACTAACCTAAACTCCAACATACTATTAAAACGAATCATAACCCTATCCCTAACCAGAACCATAAACCTAACCCTAACCAGAAACATATACCTAAATATAAACCTAACACTAACCCAAAAACGAAACCTAACCCTAAAACTGACAGTAAACGGAAACCAAGCATAACAGTAACGTAAGACTAAGAGTACCCCAGGAAATGGCTTTGGGGAGAAAAGCATGATGAAGGGCACGAGTGAGACCTTATGTCTGAGTGCAAAGGTGCCAGGCAGAGGGCGAGAGGATGGCTGGCTTGGGTCGCCTGCTTTCTCCAAAGGAGGCTGCACAACCAGCTGAACATGCTACCAGGGCCAGGACACTTCCAAGGGGACAAGTTCCTGAGGACATAGCCCTGGGGACGGCCGTCAAGTCTCCTGGGGGTTGTGCTGGGCCCCGTCAGAGGAGGAAGCAGCCAGGCAACAGGTGTGCCAGAGGTGACATCAGGCAGCCTGCCAGACCCGGGTCCCTGTCCTGCCCAGGCCTCCTGAGGGAGGACTATGGTCGTGGTAGTGGCGAGTTGGGTGGGGCTGCCGTCTAGCCTGTCCCAGGATGACCAGGGAGAGGGCGCCTGGAGATGGGCTGCCCCTGGCCAGGTCTGAGGGACCGACTCAGCTCGGGGCAGTTGGGGGCAGAGAGATAATCCACCTCCGCCCTTTCCCTACAGGTTCTTAGGGCTGGTCAAATCCTTAACAAGACAGGTTGTCTGGAGAAAATCAGACCCAGCTGAAGAACATGTGTCCATGGGAGAAACACGGGAAACTGAGTCTCTCCACACACTGGCAGAGATTCTTATCTAGCATACTCTCCTGAGCTAATGACAAAGGTGGATGTCGTGGGTTGGCCTGTGGGAAGGGAGAGGGTAGGAAGATGATTGTCATGCCAAGGGACATGTAAAGGCTTGTCTGAACCATTTCCCCTGCACTGGGGTCAGGTCCGGAAGGGCCGGTACGGAGGTGAGCAGGAACTGGCCTCTCTGTGGTGGGGCTGGCCCCGGGGCGGGCGTGAGGGCGGTGGGTGGAAGTGGGATGACGTGTGAGTTGGCACCAGTCAGTGGTGGAGGCAGCAACTCAGAGGCCAGGAGTCTCTATCTCTCTCCCTCTCTGTCTCTCTGTCTCTCTCTCTCTCCCTCAGGGACCTGAGGAGTGTAAGGTGCTGTGCCCTGCCCACCTCACTTACTTCTCCCATGGACCCTTCTTTCTCTGACCTCTCCGGGAGCCCTGTGGGCTTGGGTTCAACCCCCCACACCCCCACACAGGCCCAGGGTGTATGCGTGACCACCGGGGCCTAGGGCTTGCCTCGAGGTCCTCAGTGAAGTCTCTGCCCTCCCGCCAGGCTCTGACCGGCTGGCGCCACCCAGCTACAGCTGTTCCATCACCGCCCTTCTGGACTTGGCTTCAGCTGTTGTCTCCCTCCCCTCCCCCACTCCCACTCAGCTTGGAGGCCGCTTCCCTGCCTTGGAAACATTGTTCACGTCCTGATGGCCACAGGCATACCGGGCTTCAATCTCAAGGCTGTGCCTGGGCCAGCTGCTTCATCCCGGGTCTCATTTCTTCCTGAAAAGACAAAGTCGTGGCCTCACCCCATGTCTTCACTTTGCGACTGCAGCCAGGCCAGGTGTAGGAAAGGCTCTGTGGAGTCTGAAGAGCCGTGACTGGCATATGGCACCCCAGGGCTAAGGAGCCACGGCCATACTGGACTAGTCCTTCCCGCGACAGGTCCCTGCCTCCTCTCTGGAGTCGGGAAGGCCTGGCCATCCTAGTGCCCAGACCATGGTCCGGCGAGAAATCCGCCATGGAGGGCAGGCGTGAGGCCCTCTGCCTGAGGGCGTATATGGCACGCCCAGGGCGACAGGAAGGCTGGCGCAGATCGCCTGCTTTTTTCAAAAGAGGCTGGCCTATTCGCTCATCCTCCTGCTCCAGGCCCATTTCGTGGAGGACCAGCTCAGAAGGAAAGAGCCTTGGTGCCTGCCGCCAAGTTTTTTGGGTGTGTTCTCACCCCCGTCAGAGGAGGAAGCCACTTGACAACTGCTGTGCCACACTTCGGGTGTTTTAGCCTCCCTCAGCCGGGTCCCTGCCATGCCCATGCCTACCTGCATGGCGGGACTACTAAGGTCTTGGCAGTTGCCAGTGGAGATAGTCGTTAGAGACTTAACTTGGGGTTGTAGTAAAAGAGCATAACATAACTGCATTGAGCTTGGGCTCTGTCATTTATGAGCTGTGTAACCTGGATGAGTTTTCTAGCCATTGTACCCAGTCTCTTCATCTATATAATTGTGAAAAGACCAACATCTACTACTTCGGGATATTTTGAGGATTATGTGTGTTAATGTATCTTCAAGCACAGAATTAACATTCAGAGTGTAGTGCCTGGTTCAGTAGAAGAGTTTGCTGCTGTTATTATAATTATCATTATTTCATGTCCTTCACTTCCTCGTGAGTTCCCTGTAAAACCAACCATGATCCATGGTGTCAACAGTTTTATTCCAGGTTCCTGCTTAATGGCCTGCAGAGGGAGCCTCGGACTCATAACCTCCTATTTTTATCCCAGTCTCTGGAGGGATGCATTTACCTCTTTCTTCTTGGCACTGAGGCACTGAATGGGGTCCCACACCCAACCCTGCATGTACTCCTTTTAATATCCCATGCTATTGAAACACTGTTTAGTGTTTACTTGGTGGCATCTACTCCCTGACATGAACAATGCACGGGATATAGGATTTAGGAAACATTGTTCCGTGTAGGGCTCTAATTTTATCATAACACAGATTACAGTTGATCAAGGGCCAAGGTAGAGTTCCTTGTTGCAAAAATCTTCAGAGATGACGGTGTTCTAATGTGATACCACCTGAAAATTAAGCCAGCACATAAAAGCAGATGTAGTTTTAAAAGGAAAAGCACACAACTGAAAGAATTGATCCCATTAAATACACTATTCTATTTGTTTATGTATCAAATTACTGATAGGTAATAAGCAGGTGTACAGATAGTAGAATTATCAATTTCATAGAGAATTCTTTTAACAGTTGTTCATATCTTGTGTTTTACATCATTTATTAGGGTAATATTTTCATCTTGTGTCTCTATCTTTCTGAACTTTTCCAAGAGATATATTATCTTCTAAAATTTTAGAGAAAGTTAAAAAGAGTTATGAAACATTTGAAGTTGTTGATTTTGTATATTGGAGGAGGACTAGATTGCAAATGAATTGGTGATAATTAGAGTTTTATTTTGGTAAAAGATGGTAGTTGGTATTGATACCAGGATGTTCGTAACCTATTTTTTACTTCATTATTTGATGTAGTTTCTAAAATGCCAGAACCGGTAATTTTAAATATAATAACTTGTCTCATTTTAAAATATGTGTTCTTGGAGAGGGTGACTGAGGTAAGTAGACAATAATTTACTGTAGTGACTTGTTTTTCTCCAATTAATCTGTTATAAACCCAGCAGCCATATAGCATTCTTTTGTCCAAATGACCTGATGGCACTTTCTTGACTTTTCTTGCTGTGACTCTAGCAATCTCGGGTCACACCACCCCCTCGCTCCTAGTCATGCTTTCATATGTAAGAGTAACATTGTCAATAATATGGTGACAAATTTGCACACAGTCTACAATTTACTAAAATATATATATCAATTGCAAACTTTGATAACATAATTGTTAAGGAATGAACAATTTGCAGTGCACTTAACAGCTGATTGCTACACATTATTGTGTACTGACATCATGGTTAAAACCATTATTTGCAATTTGTGGCCCCTTTCAATTTTATTTTAAAGGAAAGGGTTCAATGACTTTTTTCTTTTTGAAGAAGAAAGACTTGCATTTCCATCTTAGAAAATTGAGAACTGGATTTTAGCCCTTTTTCTTGTCTTCAGCTCTTCTTTATATTGGTTACTAATTCACATGTCCAGTTACTTCAGATCATGGTGCTATCTCCTCTGCCTTTTTCATGGCTCTCACATTAATTTATCCATAATCCATTCTGTGAAAGAGGTTTATCTCCACCTTCATATATTGAGGAAGGAACCGACCCTCCTTTATGTGAACTTGGAAAGAAAGGCCAAGGTGACGCCTCAGTGCCCCTCCCCACCAGTGAGCTGCAGATGGGCTGCAGATTCCTGTGACTCTTTTGGTCACCTCCTGGCTCCCTACATACTTGGCATTGTCTGCACGGAGAAGTCTATAGAAGCCGGCTGAAGGATAAGACTGGCTAGAAAGGACATCAGCAAGCAGTGTACTCCAAAATTTGTTGGCCAGAAACATTAATAAGAAGAAAACCTTTCCGTTTATCTTGTTTTCTCTTTATCTTCTCTCTCTTCATTTTCCTTTACTTATATGGTATAAACCCTATCCACCCCCCATGGTGGGATTTTTCAGTTCAAGACGAAGAGGGATTTTTGGCAATAGAACTTTGAACAACCAAAGTTATGCAAGATGAATAATTTCTGGAGACCTACTGTCCAACATGGGCCTATAGCTAACAATATTGTATTGTAGACTTAAAAATTTAGTAAGACGGTAGATTTATGTTGTGTTCCTACCTCAAAAGAAAAAAAGTATTTTAAAAAAGGAAGTTAAATTAAAAAAATAAAGAGGACAGGAGGAAATATTTGGAGGTGGTGAATAGGTTAAGGACTTGATTGTAGTGATAGTTTCATGGGTGTATATTATCTCCAAACACATTAAGTTGTACACATTAAGTATGTACAGCTTTTTGTATGTCAGTCACACCTCAATAAAGTGTTTTGAAAATGTTTTTATTTGGCATATTCAGACATTTGGAATAGGACTAATATGGCTGGAATGAGATGATAAAAGACAGAATAGGCACATAATGAAAAAAAAAAAGCCCATCATCTTTAAAGTACAATATTCCAGTCTTACCAAACAAAACAGCAAACAACTCACAGATACTTATTACCAAAGTTATCTCTTTACATTGCTAAATGTTCTGTCCAGTAAAATAATGCATGAAATAACATATTACAGAAATAAATAACGGGCTGGAGGAGAAAGCATGTTTACAAATTGTTTGTTGTTAGAATGCATCTGGCTGTAAATTAAAAAGAAAACAAACTAAATGTGCCTTTTAAAAAACAAATATTATATCCCATAAAAAAGACCAGAGTAATTTACTACAAAGATTCTTTGTGCCAGAAAAAATAAAAGCACAGTTGTTGCATTATAAAGATGGAGAAGGAAATATGTTTCATTCCATTTGCTGTTTAGTTGATGAATATTGTCATAAATATCACTTTTTACAAAAAAAGTGAAACAATTTTAAAAAAAGGCCAGAAATATAATGACTCCAGGATTAGAGAATTCAGCAGCTCAAAAATATAATCAAGCACACATGATAGTCTCATATTTTGCTCTATCATCTTTGGTTCTCAGCTTAATCTACAGGCTGGGCTCCTTATGGTCTCAAAGGCATGGCTGTTTAAAGTATTAGACCATAGCAAGCGAACAAAAAGACAAAAAGAGTGGGCATCTAGTCCTCTTGACTGTAAGTGCCACTCAAAAACACATCCTCCAAGTGGGGCCAACTATAATTGATTTAGAGCTGTCAACCTCCCCTCAATCACACGGCCTCATGGAAGAAGTTGAATGTCTAAGCACAACTGAGCTGCTGGTAGGAAGGGGACAGATGGGTCATGAATAGGCAACCAGTGGAATCTGCTTCCGTGTTTACTTACATAATGCAAAAAATATTTTAAATTACAATGCAAAAATATCTAATCAATTAATGGGATCTAAAATAATGTAGCAGGCCGGCCCTGTAGGGTAGTGGTTAAAATTCAGCATGCTCCAATTTGGTGGCCTGGGTTCATGGGTTCAAATCCCAGGCATAGACCTACACCACATATCAGCCATGCTGTGGTGGCAACTCACATACAAAATAGGGGAAGACTGGCACTGATGTTAGCTCAGTGCTAATCTTCCTCAATCAAAAGATAAATGAATGAATGAATGAATGAATGAATGAATAAATAAATAAAAGATAAATATAATGTATCAATAGTAATGATTTTCCTACATATCAATAGTAAAGTGTTTGATAATGCAGTATTAAAATCTCATTCTCACTCACAAAAACATAAAAATCTAATGCACAAAGTACATTAGTTAGACTGCGTTCAGCTGAAAGTGATAGAGAACCTCATAGTGGTCTTAAGTCATGACATTTGTTATTTATGTTACAAGAATTTCAGAAATAGACAGATGCAAAGGCCTTTTTTTTCTATCAACATTTTGATAACAAAGACTCAGGCTCCATATAACTTTTGCTTGAATATGCTTAGTGTGTTGGATTTTATTTTTACAAGTGTCTGCCACTGCACAGCATCCACATGGGAAAGAACGAGGAAGAGTCAGCTATAGCATCCTATTTGATGCACATTTTATTTAGTGCAAGAAAGAGACCATACAATCAGATTGTCATTGATTTATGTCCATGGCACATAACCCACAAGTGAGGTGGAGCACACTCTGGCAAAAATTAGCTTAGATCTGTCACAATCGGCTTTGTTCACTCAAAATTGTGGTTATAATAGCTAGGTAAAATGGAGGAAGGATACTAAGTAGGTAGTTACTGTATGTTATGCAAAGCATAGTTTTAATTTTGGCTAAAAATGTGTTTGAGAAATGCAAAATAAAATGAATAAATTTAGCGCCATTAAATTTCCCAAATGGAATGTCTGAATATTACAAAAGTCTGTATCCTTTCCTAAATAATTTTTAGCTTTAAAACAGTTCAAACCACTTTATCAAAGGAATTTACTTTGAAAGTTAAGAATTTTACTACCTTTTTTACGAAACAAAAATCAAGTTAGAAAAATCGAGAAACAGGATTTATATAGAAAAGTGATTCAAAAAGAAAAGCTGTAATTACGGTAATTGCATTGTTCTAATATCATTTGTAGAAATAGGGACGAGAAAAGAATGCCCACTTTCAACAATAAGAATAGGTGCTTCATGCTCCAAGGTCAGAGTTGAGTAGTTGTGGCAGAGACCCTATAGCCCACAAAGCCTAAAATATTTGCTCTCTGTCCCTTTACAGTAAAAGTTTGCGAAATGCAAATTCATAGCCCAGGGCGCAGCCCTTGAATGATGGCCGATGGGCATGGCTGCATAGGCACTGCAGCTGCTTCACCCTCAGCTGAGATGACTTGGTCCCATGTGTTCTTCTTGGCTCACAGAGCTCCCCAGTGCGATTGAGCTCTAGGTGAGCACAGTGGTAAAGCACTTGATGTCCCTGATGCCCTGCCTTCCTTTTCCTGCCTCAATTTCCCAGTACCTCACTGGTGTGTTGCAAAATCCCCACCACCTAAAATATTCGCCCTTAATCCCTCAAGTTTATGGGAACATCCAACTAAAACAAGACCCAAACTTGGAACTTTTAGAGATGGATTATCACTTACTTGAAGCTAAAAGAATTCCGACATAGGAGGGGACTGTTTAATGTGAATATTATTAATGTGTCTATGCAAGTTTGTGTCTCACAACCAAATAAGGTGTGGGCTGTGGGCCCTATGGTGCCAATGAGACTGTTTTTTGGTCTTGGGAATGTGGAAGAGTGGCTGACTGAAACACCAAGACTTTCCTTTCCTTTTCAAATAGAGATCAATGTATAGGGCAAACAATGAGAGAAATCACTGTCTGATGAAAGTTGTGACATTTCTGGCATTTGAAGATTCTTTAGGGAAGACTCTGGCTTGCAGAGCTCCTTGCTTCTCTGTTGTCACAACAGTGGTCCCTGGGGTCTTTGTGAAGCACTTGGACACTCCCATAATCAAGGCCAACAATTGGACTCTCAGCTACATCCTGCTCATCTCCCTCACCCTCTGCTCCTTCTGCTCCTTACTCTTCTTTGGCCGACCCAACGCAACTACCTAATTATTCAACAAATCACATTTAGAGTTGTTTTTACTGTGGCTGTTTCCACTGTCTTGGCTAAAACTATTACTGTGGTTGTGGCCTTCAAGGTCACTGCACCAGGGAGAAGGATGTGGCAGTGGTTGGTGTCAGGGGCACCTAACTTCATCATTCCCATCTGCTTCTTTATCCAGCTGAGTCTCTGTGGGATCTGTCTGGGAACCTCTCCTTCCTTCATTGACACAGATGCACACTCTGAACACGGCCACATCTTCATCGTGTACAACAAGGGCTCAGTCACTGTCTTCTACTGTGTCCTGGGACACCTGGGATCCTTGGCCCTGGGCAGCTTCGCTGTTGCTTTCCTGGTCCAGAACCTGCCTGACATCTTTCATGATACAAAGTTCCTGACGTTCAGCATGCTGGTGTTCTGCAGTGTCTGGGTCACCTTCCTCTCCATCTGCCACAGCACCAAGGTCAAGGTCATGCCGGCCGTGGGGAATCTCTCCATCTTTGCCCCCAAGGTGGGGCTATTAGACTGCATCTTTGCCCCCAAGTGCTGCATTATCTTCCTAAGGCCAGAGAGAAACACATCAAGAGTGTTAAGGCATACAAATGCTTTAGGCGAAAATAATCAACATGTATTTTTTTTACCATAATTTGCATACACCTGAAAAATAAACTACCAAATTTTTGCAAGCAGACTTTAAGTGCCAACTAAATTTACCTTACATCTCCAATTAATTTATTGCTTTACATTTCTTTGGCTTTGTCCAATGATCCTCGGGCATTCAAATGCACAAATACACAAAGATGAATATTACCTCAGATTAATTTTCCTCTAAAATTATCTGTGGTAGCTTGCAAAAATGGCCACACATCAGTCCTCTCCCTCCATCTGTGTGTTTTGTTAGTACCATCCCACTTTGACTCTGTGTGGACTTGGCCTTGTAACTTTCTTTGGTCAATTGGACACTAGTAAATGACATAAGCAAAGGCTTGAAAAACACCTTCTCATTGGTACTTCTCTTTCTCTGGCTGCGCTTCGGAAACCTGTGACCATCAATATGTAAGTGACATACTGCACATTTCTATCACTCCAGGTGACTTCAAGTCAACAATCAGATATGTGAGTAAGGCCATGGTAGATCATCCAATCCCACCTGAACCATTAATAGGTCCAGATCAAAGATCTGCCCAGCTAACCCACAGAATCTTGAGAAAAATAAGTCATTCTTCCTTTAAGTCACCAAATTTTAGGATGGTTATACTGCAAAAGCTAACTGATACATGATACTGTTATTGAAATTTGTCGTTTCATTATAGGTTTAATTACCACAGATTTCTATTTCTTTATCCAATACTGTAGACTAAAATATTCCTCTCAAGATTCAGTTTCTAAAAGAAAATCTGACACCATACCATCGTCCATGGTATATTCCTCATCCCTCTTTTCAACAACACATCTTTAAGAATATATATTAAGAATAACTTCACTAATTTTATGATCATGGATATTCTTCTGTATTGTCATCCACCACTGTTATGCACTGAGAATTTCTACTTTTAATTTTAGCCTTATAATCCATTTGGAGTGATTTCCTTGTGAATAATGTTAGTCAATGGTCCAATGTTTTATTTTGCAAAGGGATATCTTATTGTCTATAAAACAATTACTGTATCATTTTAAAAGTTGATTTTAAATACAGTGAATCTGAATGATGCTTGGAAAATGGATATTCTTTTCATTCATGATTGTAGTATATCTCTCCATTTCTTCAGAGCTTCTAGGTCCTTTGGTGTATCTTTGTAATCTTCTTCATTTATCCCACATAAATTTTCAATTATATAACTACATATGGCTTCCTGTTGCATAAATCCAATTATTTTAAATATTTCATTTCTCCTATGACTAGAATAATTACTTATAGGTTTAAACTAGTTCTGGCTCATATAAACATATTTTTCATATGGTTACCTAGTATCTTTTCACACTAGCTAACGTATTTAAAAGTTATAAATTGTATAAGTTATTTCTCACTAAAATAACAGATTTTTCTCTTCTTCTCTAATATTATTTACCTTATTCTATCTATTCTCATTTTTAAATGACTGGGCTCTCTGGTGCTACATTGAATCACAATAATGTTTTCCAGGAGCATTTTCCTCTTCTGAAGTGTAGCATGAACACCAGATAAATTCTTTGTCAGGGCAAAGCAGTCATCTAAGAGAGAGAAAACAAACACGTGAAAAAGAAAACAAAAACAAAAACCATTTCTACCTGGAAGTCAACAGACTTCCCTCTCTTGGCTATTTAGTGCTAGACATGTTTTGACAATGTACCCACTGAGAATTAGTGGATCTCACTCTAGTTCCAGGAATTAATCTTGGTCAAATAGTTTAACCTCTTTAGACTTTCTTCATCTGTATTATGGAGAGCTTGAAAAGTGTTTTTCAGTTTTATAGTCCTATGATTCCAAGGTGCCCTTTACCCAGACGCACTTGACAAAGACCAGAGTGAATTTTCAGTTATCTACTTCTCCATCAACATTGTTATCCACATCATCACTTAGGGAGGAAGATTGCCCCTGAGATAACATCTGAGCCAATTCTCCTCTAATTTTTGCCTGTAGGATGCACCACTCCTCAAGAATGGCTTGAGGAGTGGTGCATTAAGTGTCTGCTGGTGTAGAGGCCTGTGCCGGGAATCCGAACCAGTGAACCTCAGGCCACTAAAGCATAACACGGGAACTTAACCACTACGCCCCTTGGCCAAGCACACAATGTTATTTTTGTCTGAGGAAGAGGATGTATGGAAATACTTATCTATGGTTTGTAAATAGATATTTCATAAGGCAATTTTGTCTGTAAATATGCAAAGAGAGGGTTGCAATATGTCTTTGTACCTAAATATCTAAATGGAAACTTAACATGACTGGGCCAAGAAAGGACATGACAACATGATACATCTACAACTAATACATCTACACATACAAAGAACAAAAAATCCACTATGTATTCGATTGGGATACATAGCATTAGGCTAGACTTGTTCAAAGACATTGAAACCCTGACCTCAAATTCTCACTTCCTCCACCCTACAAGGGATCCAGCTTTGGGTCATTCCGGAGACCCAAAAGTCCCAGGTCCAGCCGTTGCCCAACCTGGAGGGGCTCCACAAAGTCCCTTGACTTGTCACCATGAGGTTAAGGGTAGGAGTGTGCCAGAGTTCAGACAAGGGGGCTAAGTAGGGTGAACATGGATCTCAAACGTTAGCAGTTGTCCTAGCATCTTTCAGATGCACTAGATGCTGGACTTCCTGCTGGTTCAGAGTCAGGACTTCAATGGAGCACTTGTGGCTGCACCGGAATTGAACCAAGACGTGCACTGGAAGTGGACCAAGATCAGCACCAGAAGGTGAACACAGGCTTGCAAGTGGGAAGTGGAACATGGCTCCCACCAGTGTGAGTTGTGTGGCAAGTGGTACCATCTTAATGTAGAATGTGTGTGTGCCAGCAGTTGGCAGGAAACTGGAGTGATGGGCTTGATGTAAGGACTTTGTGGAGGGGATCTTTAAGGCCTGGGGACCACTAAGCTGTAGTTTGAATGGGTCTGAGTGCCCAATCCTGGTATGGTAAGGTGAGAGGTGAGACTAGCCCTTGTGAATTTTTGTTTGGTTGATTAAGTCAAACTCTGTCCTGAGATGGACTGGTAGGTGGACTTGGGGTTAAAACAGGTTCTTACAGATTGTCAGGGGCCCACACTCACCACTCCAATTCGACATATTACTGGAAGATCTAGCCAGAGTAATCAGGGAAGAAAAAGAAAATAAAAGACATCTGAATATGAAAAGTAAAATTAAAATGGTCTCAATTTGCAGATGATGTCATGACGTTTTTTTCCAAAAAAGTAAGAACTAATCAATGAATTCAGTAAAAGATACAAAATCAACATAAAAATCAGTAACATTTCTGTTCACTATACATGTTTCTGTACATATTTCTACCTTTTGCGGGGACCAACTCAAAAAATTAACAGTAGCCTTGTCTCAAGTCAGAGGAGGTGGGTTTCAGTGTGGGAAGCCATAAGTTTATGTGGTGGTTGTAAAACCTGGAAGCCCTTGCCTCAGCCAGAGTCTCATGTCTGTTAGTATTGCATGCATTTTGCAATTCCCAACTCAGTAGTCATGTAACTTTAATATTTTTATATTAAGAATATATTTTACTTAACCCAGTATGTCAAGAAGTATTATGATCTCAATATATGATCAGTATAAATGTTATTATTGAGATCTTCTCTATTCACTTTTTTCATACAAAGTTTTTTTTTAAATCCATGCATATTTTACACTCATAACATATCTCAATTTGGACTAACCATACTTTAAATGCTCAATAATGACATATGGCCAGTAGGTACCAGATTGGCTAACAAAATAATTAATAGATATTATGTTTTTGGAGCTGTTTTAGATTTATGGAAAAATTGAGATGAGAGTACAGAGTCCCCATATACTCCCTCCTCCCTGCACACAAGCACAGTTTCCATTATTATTAACATCTTGCATTATCGTGGTATATTAGCTATAATTCAGGTAGAAGATTGATACATTATTAACTGAGAACTATAGTTTACGTTAGGGTTCACTCTTTGTCTTGTACATTCTGTGGGTTTTGGGAAATGTATCCTGTGCCCTACATTACAGTATCAAACAGAAGAATCATTTTCCTGCCATAAAAGTGCACTGTGCTCCAGGGCCAGATAGATGTATAGCTGTGGCCCTTGTCATTGATGTTTGGGGTGATGGGAACATAGGTGTTTTCCAGCTTGTATCCTCCACTTTAGGATGAAAAATAAAGGAATTTCCCACATAGTCCCATGTTCTCACAACAGCATAAATAGTGGAGGAAACTAATGCTGAAGGTGTGGAAGTGGATCATCACAACATATTGATCCCTGGGATTAACAAGTTTAAAAGAACTGAGGAAGAGGAAAGAAGGAAGATTTTTAAGAATCAAAAATGTAGCTTTATTTCTGCATTGATCTTGAGTTATGGATTTGGAATTTTCTGAATTCAGCCTGACTGTTGCTTCCCCAGGCAGGGATTCATGTGCTTATGGTGTTTCTGCACTCATGATTGGTGTGCAGCCCTGTATGCGTCCCACATGGAATGTCCTGTGGCTGTCCTGGGCCCTGGGTGTATCAAGCTCTCCCTCCCTATCTTGGACTTTGGAGGGAGAGATGCTGGAATGTTCTTGGCTGAGCCCTGACTGACATGGATACTTTCTGAGTCTTTCACCTTATATTTGATATCACATCCTCTGATGCAGTTATTTTGCAGCATCGCAAATGGCATTCATGTGGATGGCTTGTTGACAAAGGCTTGTGACCCCATCTGCCCAAGAGGAGGTGGTCCCTGGAGCCTTGCTATCCAGAGACGCGGGTGAAATCATAGTGCCTAAGGCTGGAGAGGATGTTCCTCAAACATGTTTTCCAACTGGTGTTTTTCACCTGGACACAGGACCTCAGATGCAGAGACCCGGGGCAGAGAGGGGTCTGGATCTCACCAGGGGAGAGGAAGAGACTGCTGAAAGGCATCGGGGGGCATTAGAATTGCTTTTCTAGTCCACAAAAACAACATATACACATGTGTGCATTTGTGTCTGTGTTACTATAGGTGACATGTGTAGATATCTCCTTAGGCTGCATGTTCCACCTCTGCTTCTGCTGCCTGACACCTCAAGCAGAAGCAGGGCTTTGCAGAGGCTTCTAAGTAGTTCCTTTTGATTTTCTTCTTCCTGTTGCTGCAGTTTCCTCTATTTGTGTGTCCTTTGGCTTATCCTGACTGCTTTTTGAGAATGGAACCCAGTGCATACAAGGATGGAGATGTGGTTATTTGTGGGTTTTCCCCCTTTATACTTATTTCTTACACAGAGGGATCAAGAAGCCTAAAAAGGATGTCACTTTGCAGAGGTAAGTGAACCTTTATTTATATTCTGCTTGATTATTATGATGAATGATGCCTATGGGATCTGTGGACGGATGGACCAGGGCGCTCTGCATCACCTGTCCTGTCTTTCCCCGGCATCCCCACCTTCCCAGAACTGTCCATTATTATCTCTGTCTCTTCCCGCTGACTTTCTTGCTTCCTTCAAAGGAGAGAACAGTGTTTTTATATTTTCCAGTTTTCTTCCTTTCAGTGTTCAATTTTCAGGGCTAGAAGCTTAGTGAGACAGCACTTTCCACCAACATACTCCACCATCTCTGCCCTTCCTCCTGCCTCAGCTGCCGCTGCATAGTGTTCTACCTTCAGATCTGTTGGGGGGAGAATCCCAGCCTGTACAGAGGAGCCCCTGGGTGGGAGTGACCCTGTGTGCCTGTCCCTCATCCGTCTGTAGTTGTGACTTATTGTCTTTGTTTTAAGCAAGGGCTCGAGAGCGCTTTTTTTTGGTGTTAGTTATTTTTACAAAAGCATGTTAAGGAAGTGTCCTCCAAAAAGAATGTGTTTTAGAGAAGTGGATCCTAAATTTTATCAAATGCTTTATATACTTCATGAGCATATTGTGTTTTTTTCCTGGCAGAAAGGTGAGGACATTAAAAGTGAAGATATTAAAAAATTATCTAATTTTCTAATAGTCTGTTTAAGATGATTCCTTGCTCACATTTTCTTTTTGGTGCTGGTAACAGGCTCACGTTAACTTCATAATTAATAGAGATATATCTTCTGATTCTATATTCTGGAAGTTTCCCGGTAGAGTAAACATCTATTCTTAAGTTTTAGAAACAATTCATCTGTAAACACATCTAACCCACCATATATTTGGAATTTTCTTTCCTAAAAACTCTCTTGAAACCATAAAGAACATTTGTATAATTTTCTATTTGAGCCAGTTTGAGTAATTCCAGTTTCATTTAAAAAGCAGTTTTATCATTGAGATCCCAAAAGGCATCTCCATGTGCAGATGCACAACATTCTCTCTGACTTCGCTCCTGGTCCCATTTTCTCACCTAATGTTGTTGATGTTTGTCTTCCTCAAACAGTTTTTCTTTATCAGACTTGTCTGAATGATGCGTATTTTATTGAGTTTCCCAAAGAATCAGAGTGACTGATTACTTTTCCTCTGGACTTATTTTATATTTGTTTTATACTCTTATTTCTGCTTCTATCTCTTTTTCTAAATTATTTTTTTATGTTTTCTTTCTCCCTTCTCCTTGTTTTGAGAGTTTAATTCACTCGCTTTCCTTTTTATTTACTATTCAAGATATTTAATGCTCAGATATTTTCTCTCAGAACAGACAGTTTTCTTCTCTTCTTCCTTTCTCTCTCGTCTCTCTCCAGGGCTCCTTGCTATTCCTTTCTAATCATTGTTTTGATTTCCTGTTTGACCAAAGAGTTATTCATGAGAGTGATTAGTGGCTTATAAATTGCCTGATTTGTTTAAGATATGTTGGCAGTTAATGAACATTTTTGCGTGCAAGTTGTTTAAGGAACTGGACTTCAAATCTGCCTGTTCCTCTGATGAGCTACTGAGTCAGAATTTCTGTGGTTGCCCATGTATCTCTCTTCTGGTGGCTTCAGGAATTGATTACTATGTAATCATACTATGTATGATTGCTTGCTGGATGAGGATAGGACCTAATGTTATAATAATATGCTTTCTTTGCTTTGGAGTAGGAAGTTTGAGATTTATATGCAGGCACATGTGTGTCTGTATATGTGTGTATCCAAAAATATTTAATGATAGATCAAGTTTAAAAATATGTACGATTCCTATAGTGACTGTTTTTGGACGAAGACTTAGAAGTTAGTTGAATACTCTTTCTATGGTTGTAGTTAGGTTCACTTTACTTCATATTTTTAAAATCCTTTTTTTTAAATATATGATTGAACATATACTTTTTGACTGCTACCCACCTTTTATTCCCTAAATATTTTGCCTTCAGATATGTGTACCATTATACACCTTCATATATAAATGTTTCATATTAGTTGTTCCTTTAATTTGTGAGCACATGTATGGAATATCAGTGACAATCCCCTTTCTTTCAGCATCTGTGTCAGTGTTATTTTCCTGTGTCTTCGTGGAATGTTGAGTAACATTCAATATTGAAAAAATGATTAAAGTAACTTCAGTATTCTATAATGAATATATGTAGCATTATCTCTGTGGTTCTACTTTTAAATTTCGTACTTTGCTTTTTTTCTTTTTTCCTAGTTTTGCTCCATTTAAAGTAATTTTCCTTATTAAACTTTTCTCCACCATGTTGGATATATACATCTTTTTCACATTTTATTTTAGAAATATTTTTTTTGTTGTTGTTGTTGAGGAAAATTGGCCCTGGGTTAACATCCATGCCCATCTTCCTCTACTTTACATAGGACACCACCACAGCATGGCTTGATGAGCAGTGCATAAGTCCGCACCCGGGATCTGAACCCACGAACCCTAGGCCACCAGCAGCGTGTGCAAACTTAACCACTATGCCACCAGGCTGGCCCCTATTTTACAATATTTTTAATTTGAGAAGTAAGAAGAACCCAGAATCTTAAGTCTTGCCTCACTGACTCCTTAATGTTGGATGAAAAATTAATTAGTATTTTACTTCTTTTCTTTTTCCTCAAATTCATTGTCTCTAGGTATAGATTAAGCTCTTGGTTCAAGGTGGTTTTAAATTTTATGCACATTCTTTAAAGTAGTTTGTATTTTGCATTTTAAAAAATCACATTAACACAAAGTACTTAGACAATTTTTTTACTTTTTCAGTGTTTACTTCTTGGGTATGGTGCTTTTTTTTGAAACTCGTCATCCTCAAACTTGATTATGGATCTGAATTATCTAGAGGGCTTGTTAAAACACAGAAGGTTTGCTGGACCCCACCCAAGACATTCTGATTCAGTAGGTCTCGAGTGGTGCTGGAGGACTAGCATATCCACATTGTGATTGGAAGTTCCTGTGCCAAACATTTCTTATTTTTTTATTTCAGAGGCAGTAAAATCCGTGTCTCAGTGTGAGGGCTGTCCCTACCCAATCCTTTTATTCTTCACAGGTGTTATGCCACAATAATCTTCTTGTACTCCTAACTCCACCTCAGCATTTGGAGGCCCCAACTGACACACAAACGTTCTTCATTTTTCCTCAGAAAGGAGTGCTTTATTTTCAGAAGTCTCACACAATCTGCAAAAAGTTTAATGTGGATGCTGTTCTCTGCTCTTTAGACATTGCAACTTGTTTCTACAACACCTGCCCCAATCTTCCTTGTTCTCAGTATTTAATGCTCTAACATTGGGAACACATGGGGCTTCTGGACATTCTGGACACTCTCCCTTCTTCAAGTTTAATTGATCATATAACATCTGAACTAAGTTGAACTAAAGTTGGCCATACCATGGCTTGTCACATGACCATCAGGTATATGTGTAGTGTGTGTGCACCTCACGGAAACAGAATGTTCCTGGAGTGTGCCTCTCAATGATTCTCCTAAAATTTGATTAAATATGTTCTAAATAGAGGTTCTCAGTTTCAGTTAAATGTACCTAATCCATACATACTTTACTGGTCTATAAAATTTTCTATATCATGAACTTATTTTGTTGAATAGCGTGTAAGTTATTTCTATGCTCCCAAGGTCACATGTTTGATTTTAAAATTTATTTTCCTTTCAACTTAAAGAAAGAATTTGTATTAAAAGAAAGAAATCCAAAGGAGTATCCAAGAGAATGAAATACTAGGAGTATGGAGGACTAGATACCTCTAAGGGGTTTCCCTCCACATAACACTATCTTCCATAAAATATAATGTTATTGCATTCTTGAGTTCACATGAAGTAAGCCAAATCTCAAAGGAAAGAAGAAGGAAATTGAAAGCACCAGACAAATTTGGATTCACCCAGTTGTCTAAGGCCAGTACGATCCTCTAATTAAAGGATTTGTCTTTGAGTCACCAGTGACTTGAGGGAATGAATGTGGGAGTCACAGATTAGTTGAGAGTCAAACAAAAAAGTCACTTAGCTTGGTGTCACCTCACATGACTGTGAGCAGAAACCAGTGACATTCTTCCCTGGAGGAAAGAATCTAAACTAAAGCCTTACATTCTGTACACATTAAAATCAGACAAAAATGAGCTCATGATCAAAGTTCATCAAACAAATAAGGAATACATGCCATAGTCGCTAAGAGTCATCAAATCATGAGCAAATTAAAAATAGAACAATAGATTTACACACTGAAACCTCCAATATTACATTTACCAACTTCAAGATATAACATAACTGTGTATAAAAAATGGAAAGACATAAAATGGAATAACAAAATCAAACAGGAGACTCTAGAAATGATCTGATATATTTGTCAAAGGGCCTTATAGAACTTTAAGAGATGAAAAATAAATAAATGTTGAGTTTTAAAACTCCATAGATGAGTTCTACAACAGAAGAGAGAATAGAAAACTAAATTTGAATTCTGAAGGAAGCAGAATGCAGCATAGAAAGACAAGGAACTAGAAAACATGAAAGATAAGGTAGATATGGAGATGATGAGAGAGAGTAAAGAAAAAAGAGAAATAAAATACTGTACAACAAAAACAAGTGAGTCATGAGGGTAAAACTGAAAGTTAAAGGGTCTATAAATTTCTCAGGAGATAAGAAACTATATCCGCTTCAGGCAATGTGGGCTGGAGGTAAAATAGTAGTAGAGAATATAACTCTCACCCAAATAGAGGAGATACAAGAGAATATGGAAAACAAGAATAAATCAATAAAATTTAATGGGAAATAACGTAACAAAACTTGTGGAAAAAATAGAAGGAAAACATATAGATAGTGGGAGCAAAACAAGGATATAAATAATCACAACAAATGTAAATGGAATAAATTCTCCACTTAAATACAGATAGTTAAATTTGATGCGACAATGACAAATTTAGCTGTATCTTGTTTAGAAGATGTGAAAACTAAAAAACATGGAAAACTAGAAATTCAAAATATAATAGAAGATATAAAGATATGCTAGGAAAATACCAATCAAAAATCAACCCAGGGTAGCTATAATAATATCAGAAAAAACAGATGAGGAAAAAAGCATAATTAGGAATTAAGTGGTTAATCCCCAATGCTATATAAGTTCAACTGATCATGAAGACATAGTCGTTGTTATACTACACACGATGTCATGTGAAGATAATATAGCCTCAACTAGGAAAGGAAGGAGGAGAAGGAAGAGAAGGAGAAGGAGAAGGAGGAGAAGACAAGAAGAAAAAGAAGGTGGAGGAGGAGGAAGTATAGGAGAAGGAGGCAGAGCAAGAGGAGAAATAATATATCATCATAGTGAAGAATTTAAACTTTCCTCTGAGACAAACCATAACATAAATCTAATAATAGAGTATTTGAAAAATAAATTAGCAAGTTTGATTTAGTGTATGCACATCGAACCCTATACCCAACAAGTGAAGAACACCTATTCTTCACAAGGACACGGGGAACATTAACAAGCAGTGAGCATGAACTAGGGTGCTAATCAATCCTCAAATAATAGAACACTTGAAATAAATACAAGTGACTGCTCTATTTTATTCTTGATGTTATTACAGATCCCAGGCAATAGAAATGCAGAGAATTTTCTTTGGCTTAGGTATTATTTGTGTGTAGAAAGTCTGTAGAAAAGATGAAGACAATATGGGCTATCAGGAATAGGTACCGTTAACGATTAATTTAAATTTTATATTTTTAAAATAAGAAATGGATGAGAAGCTCTTTAAACTTTACAATGCTCTCTCTCTTAGATTCCTAAGTGTTTCTAGTCCTTTCAGTCCTTCTTGATTCTGTCAATTGTTCCTGCCTGTTGATGATTCTTCCTTCATTGGATCTCTGAAGTTCACCTTAGTTTCCTGGTTTTGATGGTGGCAGACGCACAGGTTTGAAGGGGCAGAGGCTTAGGCAATTTGATTGACAGCCTTCTGTTGCACCATTCTCAAGGTGCACATGTCATGCATCTATGCTTGTCACATATCTTTCAGTTGCAATTACTCTTCCTCCCCAGGGCTATGTCCAATCTCATGCTAATATTGCTGCTCTTCTAGGAAGGATTTAATGGTGTGCTCTTATAAACAAGCATTTTGGATCCTGAACCACAGAGCCATTTACAAGTCTAATCTGAATGTGATCTGTTTTTCCATTCATTGTACTTTCTTCTGTGTATTTAACCAGTTTCTTTCATGAGTGTGGAATTCAGTAAGGACGTTCCACAGCTGGAGTCAAGTGATTTCCTTTAGTTATAAATTCTAAGGCTTCAGGAGAACCATCTGTTGCCACAGACATTCGAGTCAATAGTAAATTCATTTTAATAAAGTCATTGTATTGCATTTGAAGGAAGTCATTTTGAGTATTTTCCCTAAGGATCCCTATCCCTCTATGTAGGTTTCAGTACAAGAACTACTAGTATGTTCTGTCCTTGGTTTTTGCCATTGAGGAAATCAACAGGAACCCTCATATTTTGCCCAACATGTCTCTGGAATTTGATCTCTATAATGCCCTGCCCAGTGAACGGAGGACATTGGAGAGGTCCCTGATTTGGCTTTCACAGTTGGGCAAGGACATCCCTAATTACAACTGCAGGAGAGACAGCAAGTCTCTAGCGGTCCTTACAGAAACCACCTGGGCAATTTCTGCCCAGATTGGAACACTGCTGGAACTGTACAAATTTCCACAGGTAAGACTGCGTGGGATGGGGAGAGATGAAACCATGTCTCCTTTGGTGCCATTCTCAGGTGCCTAAAAAGGAAGAGAGGAGGACACTGGGTTTGTGCATCTCTCAAAGGATATGATCTCAAAGGGTAGGTGTACAGGACATTGATGGGGTATGACATTTCCTTTCTTTGGAGTAGAGAGCAGGTTGAGGGGGAAGGAGAGAAAGCAGTTTCCTGGAACACTGACTGATCTTATTTTCTAGAAAGCTTTCAGGGAGTGCAAAATGATTAGACAATGAAATGAGCAATTGTCCCCTTCTACCACTCCAGGTGTTGCTGAACAGCCTTCAGGACTGAGACTCTGATTTTTGCCAATCATCATCCTCATATTGCTTCCAATTTTCTTTTCCTTTTAGCTTACCTATGGTCCTTTTGATCTTACCCTGAATGATGATGAGCAGTTTCCATCTCTCTATTAGATGGCCCCCAGGCACACATCTCTAGCCATTGGCATGGTCTCTTTGCTGCTTCATTTCAGTTGGAGCTGGGTGGGGCTGGTCATCTTGGAAGACAAGAAAGATGTTGAGTTTCTCTCAGACTTGAGAGGAGAGATTTACAGGAATTGAATCTGTGCAGCCTTTGTGGAAATGATCCCTGTCACTGAAAGGTCATATTACTCAAGGACATGGCCATATGATTTGCAATTATAGGAAACAGAAGGGAATGTGGCTATCATTTATGGTGATGTCAACTCTTTCATAAGCTTGAGCTTTTCTACTTGGGAGTATTTAGTGATATAGAAAGTCTGGGTCACGACATCACAGTGGGATTTTATCCACAGTGAGAGATTTCATCCTTGACTCATTCCATGGGACTCTCATTTTTTCACACCACCATAGTGAGGTCCCTGGCTTTGAAAAATTTATCCAGAGAGTTAACCCTTCCAAATATCCAGAAGACGTTTACCTCACAATGTTGTGGTTCCCCTTTATTCCTTGCACGATTTCTGAGTCTGACAGTAAAACACTGGAGATTTGTCCACCCAATGCCTCCTTGGGATGGTTGCCTTGGCAGATTTTTGACACAACCATTACTGAATGGAGTTACAGTGTGTAAAATGCTGTGTATGCTGTGGCCTGGAGCCTTCACAAGATGCTTCTTCAACATACAGAAAGGCAGCCAATGGGAAGTGTGAAATGTCTGGGGTATTGTCCCTGGCAGGTGAAGTCTCTACCCCTTAACAACATGTACACTCGTAAAAGTGACTTTCTTATGGGGTTCCACAGGTGCTCAAACCAAGCAGTTAGGATTCTTTCTCCAAGAAAAGCACAAGAGTTTCTGTACTTGTTTCACTCTCTAGGAGGTAAATCAAGTCTTGGGTAGTAAGTCATCTACAAGAAGGTTCTAGTGGAAACGAGGAAGTAAGCTATGAGTCAATATCAATGCTTTGTGTCACAAAGGATCCCAACATTCTGCCGGCCTAACCTTTCAATAGGGACTATCCTGCCTTCTCCAATGAAGCTCTTCAATGCCAAGAAGAAGAGAACTTACCCTTTATATGCCTATCTTGTGCTGAACATCATAGTGAATACTTTACATAAATGATCTCATTTAATTCTGCAACAAATTTAGGTATTGCTAACATCATTTTGCAGATTGATGGTCTGGGAAAATTCAGAGAGTGCATGAGGGTGTCTAGATTGTACCTTGTACTCGAGATTTGTCTGAATCCTATCACCACTGATCGTCTTGATATTCTTGTCTTTAGGCATTTTCTCTTGAAACTAACAGATATTTTAGAAACGTTATGATATTTTAATTCTCCATATGATTTAATTTGCTTTACTTCATTGGATACTTGTAATAAAGTTACATTATGAAGCAAGGATTACAGACAATGAAAGGCTGTCCCCAATTCAGGGTTTTCTCTTTAACACCCGGGCCCACTTTACCACAGGATGATGTGTCTCTTTTAGCTGCACCCCCTTATGAGGAAGATAGAATTTAACAATCCTGCTGGTGACTCAGTGAATTTGGCTGATGAAGGAAAATCAGATTCAGAGTAAACCATTCTCAACTTTTGGAATTTTCCCGAAGGTCTTGGACTTAAGGTGAAAGTAGGAGAATATTCCCAACATGCTCCACGTGGTCAAGAATTGTCTTTATCTGAGGAGGTGATTGAGTGGGACACGGGAATTACTGAGGTGGATTGAACCCAATCATAATTACTTACACCACACATGAATAACCAAACTCTTGTTGGGGTTTTGTGCCCCCTCAGAGCTTCATAAAGGGTCACATATGGGAATTTAACAATTCACTTCCAACTGAAGTAATTTTTTCTTTTACCAATAATCCAAGATGGAAGCAAGACCTTCATTAGCAAAAGGCTGCAAGTTGCTGAAGGTTCAGAAGGTGGTTAGTAATTTTTAGGAATAAATTAAAAAAAAATTAAGTTATGTACATGTTTTTTAGAGATAATGTTATTGCACACTTATTACACTACAGTATAGAGTAAACATAACTTCTTAATGCACTAGGAAATCAAAAAATTGGCGTGACTCACTTTATTGCAATATTTGATTTGTTGCAGTCCTCTGGAAACAAATCCACAATATGTCTGAGGTGTACCAGTGTTTTGTATCATACAATAAGCATGGCATCCAACCAATGAATTGGATTAAGATATTTCAAGATTACTTTTGTTAAGACTCAATACTCTAAAACACTCTAGTTACTGGAAAATTAGGTAAAAGTCACAGCTGTTACCAAGTGTTATCTGATTTTCTCCAGACTCCACACTCTGTATGCAGTGAGAGTTGCAGTCCGGGATTCAGGAAGAGCACTCAGGAGAGCAAGGCTGCCTGTTGTTTTGATTGCATTCCCTGCCAAGAGATGAGATTTCCAATGAGATAGGTGAGTATATGCCTTGCAGCGACATTCTCCACATCTGTTATTTTTTTGAAGGGAAACATTTGTCCTGAGCTAACTAACATCTGTTACCAATCTTCCTCTTTTATTATTGTCCCCAAAACCCTAGTACATAGTTGCATATCCTAGTCGTAATCATTCTAGTTCTTCTATGTGAGCCACCACCACAGCATGGCAATTCACAGAGAGACGGTGTGGTCCCATGACCAGGAAACCAACCTGGGCCACTGAAGTGGTGAGCACTGACCTTTCACCACTAGGCCATCAGGGCTGGCTCTCCACCTCTCTTTTGTATGCACCGTTCTCCCAAAGAAACAGAAAAGCTCTGGATGAGGACTGCAGGGTCAAAATGTTTCCTTCCTCCATTAAGTAATTTAACTTTTATAGCCAATAATATTTCCTCCGAAAATGATACACTCTCTCTCTACCTTGAACTAGCTTGCTTTACTCATTTTAACATCATTGCAGACATTATCATCTCAAGGAAACCCTTTATGACCACTCCACAGTAACCTAACTTAAATCTCTCTCATGGAATCTAATACATGGTATTGTAAGTCCTTACTTTTCATCTTCTTTAAAGCTACATTTAGATCACATTGAACAAATCCTTATCTTTCCAGTGTCTGGTGCTGTTCTTGGCACAGAGCAGGAGCTCAGAAGGTTGTGTTTGATTTAAGAAGTAAGTATTTCCATGGTGTACAATGAGCTTATGGTACAGCTTGGTCCCTGATCTCCTTGAGTTCACAGGTGAGTAGGGGAGACAACATGTAGTGATGTGAATTCAAGGTGGTGACATAGGGCTGCAATATAGGTATGCAGAGACCCATGGGATGAAATAAGTGATAGGATATATGTTTGTGGGGAGGGAAGTGCCATGGACTTCTTCATAGAGGCAGTAGCATTAGTATTATATCAGACTAATGAAGGCGGATTAAATTCTTGGTGGAATTCTTAGAAATGGCAGAAACTGGCAAATTAGCCCTGCATTTAATATTCTAGGGAACTGAGTAGAGGTTCAACATGACTAGAACACAGACAATGTGGGTTTGGGAGTTGGGTCATGAAGTAGAGGAGGGACAGAAAACCAACACTGAAGATTTTTCATACCATAATTAACATCTTGGAATTACTCAGATTTATGATATTAAATGGTGCAATGCTGGAATAACCTCCATGGTGGCATTATCTAATTTTATTTTTGTGATTGATATGAAGCTTATTTTCACAACATCTTTTGTATAATTTCAATTTTTTTGAAATGTACTGAGATTGATGATATAGTCTGGCATATCGTCAATTTGGATAAAGCTTCCACATGCACATTTGGCACGTGGTAAATTTGGGTATATGTTCCATATGCACATCTAAAGAACACTACGTCCACTAACTTCAATTCCTACATGCTTGGGGATTAATAAATACACTTGTAAACAACCGATGATTAATGAGTAAACTATGATGGATATTAGAATGTATTTCCAATTAAAAATATTATTCATCAAATCTTATGGGGGGGAGTTAGAACTATCATTAGAGAGAAATATATAAGCCTTGATTATATATATTTATATATTATTGTGTATATTTAAATATAGAAAGGTTGAAGTTCTAAATTCTAAGCATTCATCACAAGCTAGAAAAAGAGCAGAAAATAAAACAAAAGGAAAATAGAAAACACAAAATGGTAAATATTAGAGGAAGTGTTAACACAATAAAAGGCAAACATCAAAAGGATAAGTAAAACTAAATTAGATTCTAATAAATGACAAATATACTCAATAAAATCCTAGTACTAGTGTTCAACAAAAGAGAAAAATTGCAACAAAAAAATACCAAGGCTGAAAAGGGAGTAATCAGTGCAGATCATATGGAAAATTTTTAGCATGAAGAAAACATAAATAACATCATGTTGATACAATGAAAATCTAGAGGAAATTCACAAATTTCCAGGCAAATAAAAGTTACAAAACTGTCTCAAGAAAAAATGAAAAATCTGAATATTTCCATACCTATTAGAGAAATTGAGACCATACTTTAAAACATTTCTAGAAACTTGAATTGTAGGCTATTTATTCGGTACAAAGCTGATGAATCTTCCCAAACATTCAGGAAAGAAATAATATACATCTACTCAATCTCTTCCAGAGAATAGGAAATACAGAAATCTTTTTGACTCACTTTGAGAGACCAGATTAACATTGGTACCAAAATCTAACAAAATCATTGCAGGAAAGGAAATTACAGGCCACTCTCTTTCTTGGATTAAATTCATTTATTCTAAAATAAAAAAAAAAATCACATCAATTCAACGTTCCAAATCTAGCTATATTTTATAAGAAGGACATATCATGACCAAATTAGGTTCATGCAATGTAATTCAGTATACTAATCTCTGAAAAAAGAGAAATAATAATCTCAATAACTGTAAGAAAAACTAGTAAAATTAAACACCTATTCATATTTTAAAACAAACAACAACAACAGAAACAACCCTTACCAAATCAGGAACAGAAGGAAACTCTCTTACTCCCATACATAGTATTCACAGAATGGAACTTTATGGTGCACTGTTGAAAGCAAGGATAAGAGAAGAATGTTTAACATCACTGCCTCTATTAGACGTTTTGCTGGAGGTCTTGCCTGATACAATATTGGCAGGAAAAGAAATAAAAGGAATAATTTACTTCAAAGGAAGAAGTAAAATTGATGTTATCTTCAGATGATATTATGGTATAAATGTAAAATCCATATAAATTAATGGATTAACTGAGTTTAGTGGTGGCTGAATACAAGGTTAATATACAAAGTTTTGCTTCCATCTACCCGTCATAAGACATTCAAAATTTAAATTTTAAAAAATGACATTTACAAGATCTTAAAGTATGAAGTACCTAGAAATAACTTTAATGAGACTTTCAAAAGATTTCTGTCCATTAATTTATAGAACAGCATTTAGAAAAATGGAGGAAGATTGAAAGAAGTGGAGAGATAAACAAAATTCGTGACTGAACAGACTTAAAATTCTACAGATATCAAAACTGTCCAAATTAATCTACAGCTTCCACAAAATTGCAGCTAAAATGCTGACCCGTTCTGTGGAAATTACAATTGATACAATTCTTATGGAAATGATAAAGGAAAAACTTAGCTAAGAAAATCTTGAAGACAAAGAATAGAGTGGGAGGACTTACTCTACCTGACATCAAGTATTATAGCATCACAATAGAGGAGGTTCATCAAGATGATAAACAAGAAAATCAACGGAACCAAATGGTAAGTTCAGATACAAACTGCTCATATAGGGACTCACGTATAGACGTCTGATTTACAAGGAAACACTGAGGAGGAGTGGGAAAATGAAAGCCTTTTCAATAAACCATGTTGGGTAAATTGGCTGTCTTCATGAAGAAGACAATGACTCGCCAACCATAACTCACACCATCCACAGAAAACGTTATCAGGCAGATTGTAGTTCTAAATGTGAAAAGTGAGAGAATTTAAGGGGATGTAAAGAGGAAGAAGCAATGCCCCTGTAGAAGGACAAAGCATGTATTGATACCTGCAGGGATGAGTGGGCACGGAACACTTTCAGAACCACATGAAGATTTGGGAATCTTAAAAATCAGAGCAGAGGTAGTAGAGGTAGGCAAGACCAAGGTTATACAGTCTTTTTGGTCTTCTTAAGAGTTTGTCGGATTTTTTAATGGAGGATAAGTATGATTCCACTTACATGTAGAAGTATCACTTGTGATGCAGGACAAGGGCAGGGAACCAGAGTAAAGAGACCTTATGATAACATAGGAGAGAAGTGACTAAAATCTTAACAGAAGTGGTGGAAGCGAAATCAAGATGAAATGTACTGGAGATCATTTTAGATGGTATAAAGGGTCTTATTTTGAAACTCCCTAGGAGTGAGGTCTATGACTTGGTCATCTCTGTTTCCCTAGAATGTAGCATATTATCTGGCTCATGGAGGTTTTCCAATAACTGCTTGCTCATTGAATGAGTAAATCTAGGCCATAGTTTACAGGGGTACAGCTTAGAGAGACAGGGAGGACTTTTGGTTTTCTGCTGAGAAAAAAGAGCATTCATGAATATGCAAGATAATTACTGAGAAGGATAATAGCTTTGTTTACTTAACCAGAAAGAAGATGGGCAGTATTAACTGGGAATGGTTCTCTGCAGAGCATTCTGTTATTTGGTGCCTGGAGCAACAAAGGAAGACAATTGGCTAAACTTACCCAATGTCTTCTTTGGGGGCATGCAAATAAGAGAGAATGACTGAGCCTGGGCTGAGGACACTTTGCATCTCTCCCCAGACATGGATCAGTGTGTGAAGTGTCCAGATCATCAGTATGCCAACAGAGAGCAAGATCGCTGCCTCCAAAAAGCTGTGACCTTTCTGGCTTATGAGAACCTCTTGGGGATGGCCCTGGCCTGCACAGCTCTGTGCTTTTCTCTCCTCACAGCTGTGGTGCTGGGGGTCTTTGTGAAGCACCAAGACACTTCCATAGTCAAGGCCAATAATCGGACTCGCAGCTACATCTTGCTCTTCTCCCTCACCCTCTGCTTCCTCTGCTCCTTACTCTTCATTGGTCGTCTCAACACAGCCACCTGCAGTCTTCAACAAATCACATTTGGAGTTGTATTTACTGTGGCAGTTTTCAGTGTCTTGGCCAAAACTATGACTGTGGCTGTGGCCTTCAAGGTTACTGCACCAAGGAGAAGGATGAGGCAGTGGTTGGTGTCAGAGGAACCTAACTTCATCATTCCCATCTCCTCCTTTATCCAGCTGAGTCTCTGTGGAATCTGGCTGGGAACCTCTCCTCCCTTCATTGACACAGATGCACACTCTGAACACCGCCACATCTTCATCGTGTGCAACAAGGGCTCGGTCACTGCCTTCTACTGTCCTTGGACACCTGTGCTGCTTGGCCCTGGGTAGCTTCACAGTGGCTTTCCTGGCCTTGAACCTGCCTGACACGTTTAATGAAGCCAAGTTCCTGACGTTCAGCATGCTGGTGTTCTGCAGTGTCTGGATCACCTTCCTCCCTGTCTACCACAGCACCAAGGGCAAGGTCATGGTGGCCGTGGTGGTCTTCTCCATCTTGGCCTCCAGTGTGGGGCTATTAGGCTGCATATTTGCTCCCAAGTGCTACGTTATTTTCCTAAGGCCAGAGAGAAACACTTCAACAGTGTTAACGAATAAAACACATTCGGGGAGAAAATAATCAAAATGTAAGTTATTTTCATAGGTCACAAGAACTTGCATACACTTGAAAAATAAACTACCACATTTTTGCAGACCCACTTTAAATACCAACTAAACTTACCTTACATCTCTGCTTAATTTTTTGCTTTACGTTTCTTTTGGCTTTGTAAAATTTGACTCTGTCATTCAAATGAACAAATACATAAACATTCATACTAATTCTCCTCTAAAATTATGTGTGAAAGATTGCAAAAATGGCCACACATTAGTCCTCTCCCTCTGTCTGTTTGGTCATAGCATCCCACGTTGACTCTGGGTAGACTTGGTCTTGTAACTTGCTTTGGCCAATGGGACATTAGCAAATGACATAAGCAAAGGCTTGAAAAACAATTGCTCATTTTTGGTACTTCTCCTTCTCTGGCTGCCCTTGGGAAGCCTGAGGCCATCAATATGTGAATGAGTCTAGATAGACTGCACATCTCCATCACTCCAGGTGACTTCAAGTCAACAATCAGATATGTGAGTAAGGCCGTCCTAGACCATTCAATCCCAGCTGAGCCACCAATAGGTCCAGATCAAAATAACTTCCCAGTTAACCCACAGAACTTTGAGAAAAAATAAACTATTCTTATTAGAAGCTACCAATTTTTAGGATATTTTGTTATACAGCAGAACCTAACTGATACATTATGCTACCATATAAATATGTCCTCTCATTATTTGTGTAATTATCACAGATTTCTATTTCTTTATCCAATATCATAGACTGGAATATTCTTCTCTAGATTAAGTCTCTGAAAGACAGAGACCATATCATGTTCCATTTTACTTTTACTCCTTCCTCTTTTGAACCAGACATCTTTAAGCATATATATTAAGAATATCTTCACTAATTTTAAGATTATGGATATTCTTCTATATTGTCATCCATCACTGTTATATGCGGTGGATTTTTACTTTTAATTTTAGCCCTATAATCCATTTGGAATGATTTACTTGTGAATAATGTTAGTTGATGGTCCAGTGTTTTATTTTACAAATGGATATCTTTTAGTCTATAAAACAAATACTGCATCATTTTAAAAGTTGATTTGAAGCATATGGAATCTGAATAATGTTTGGAAAACTGATATCTTTGAAACACTGTTTTCAGTCACAAGTATAGTATATCTCTCCATTTAACCTGAGCTTTTACATGCTTTGTATCTCTTTATAATTTTCTTCATATAATTAATGTGTAGTTCCAATTATTTTAACTACTTATCTTAAATAATTCATTGCTCTTATGAATGGAATAATTATTAACATGTTTAAACTAATTCTTGCTCATGTCACAGTATTTTTGAAGTTTCATATAGGAATCTAGCTTCCTTTCGCATTCCTCCACTTATTTACCAGTTCTAAACTTTATAAGTTATGTCCCACTAAAATAATAGATTTTCTCTTCTTCTCTAATATTATGTACCTATTATTCTTTTGATTCTCATTTTTTCATGACTGTGCTCTCCAGTGCCACACTGAATCACAATAGTGTTTCCCATGAGTATTTTCCTCTTCTTAAGTGTAGAGTAAACATCAGATAAATTCCTTGTCAGGGCAGAGCAGGCATCTAAGAGAGAGAAAGTAAAAACGTGAAGGGGAATCATTTCTAGCTGGACATCAACAGACTTGCTTCTTGTGGCTGTTTGGAGCTGGAGATGTTATGCAATGTGGCCAGCTGAGAATCAGGGGATTGCTCTCTAGTCACAGGAATTAGTCTTGGTCAAATCTCTCAACCTCTTTAGACCTCATTTTCTTCACCTGTAACATGAAGAGTTGGATGAGTCTTTTTGAGTTCTCAAATCCAGTGACTCCAAGATACCCTTCACCCACATGCCCTTGACAAAGACCAGAGAGAATTTTTAGTTTTCTTCTGCATCAACATTATTATCCATATCACCACTTAAAGACATATCAAATATCTACTTTTGCATGACACTGATAAAACAGGTTCCATACCAAATCGCAGTTCATTGGGATAACAAATCTATAGTTAATTGTTTAGAGGTAAGTATAGGGATGGGCCTTGCTGGAACCAGCAATCAATGGGCCAAAAAGTCTTGCTTTATTTTACAGCAAGGCTGTGGAAACACTCCCTAATATAACAGAATGCTGAAGTACTTAGAAAGTATGAAATAAATGGGAGCCTTGTATCCATGGTTATGAGCTAATAAGGATATGATTTTTAAAATTTTGTTAATGATGCCATTTGCCTGCTATGGGGCTGTTCTCTGGTGAGTAAAGAGCAGATGTATTCAAGGCCACTTTCATTCCTTTAATAAATATTTACTCAGCGCCTACCACTTGCTGCACGATAGCAGTGATCTATCCTAAGAGCATTTATATTCTAGTAGGGTGACACAGACCAAAAACTAAAAGAGAAACTTGAGGTGATCAACAAAGTTACACATACGTCAAACTTTTTTCATTCTGGACTATTTTTCACCCTTTCCCTAATTTTACTGTTTCCCAGAACTCTAATCATGGACTTGAAAACCCAGAAAGCATTGGTCCCAAGTTTATTCTCGCAACACCCCTGTTTCAAAGACAAAGTGTTTATCATCTGAGAGTATGTCTCTTTAAGACTAAGTTCCTATGAATCAGCATTATTTCCTCACTTTCTTGAGAGGACAGATGTTATTATGAAGGAGAAACAAAATATCATATGGGATTTATACTTGAAATGATGTTTCCACTCTAATTGTGTTATTTAATGTGGTGTGATTTGGGGAAAGTCAGTTACTCCTTTAGAGACAGTGGTAATAATACCCTGAAAAGCATTCTATAGAGATTAAATGAAACAAAGTATGAGAAACTGTTTTGTAAATTGCAAAGCAATCTATTTCAGCTTATTTTTCTAAAAATATTTTCATTTATCCGATCCTTTTTGACTCTACACAACCTGCCTTCACTGAGTTTTATCATTTATTCAACAATAATAATGGGTCAAAATGGTTGAATATTGGAAATTTCATATGGTTCAACTTAATTAATAGGCCGTCACAATATTTAATTTGGTTATAATTACAGTTAAATTTTTCATGTTGCCTTACCATGTGCCAGGCACATTCTAGGCATCTGACATGTATTCACTCATTTAATCCTCACAACAATGCTATGGAGACAATACTATTAACCCCTATTGTATGGATGAGGAATATTAGACGTTATATAATTGACCAAAGTCACACAGTTGGTACCCAGGCAGTCTACCTCCAGAATCTCTTTTAGGGATCCATTAGAGGTCGTGGCGCTTACATCGTAAAAGGATCACCCTGGTATCTGGTTGGCGAATGGACAAGAGGGGACTAAGCAAGAAAGCACATGGCTACTGAAATGATCCGGACAAGCAATTCTGAATACAGGATTTCCTTCCTTTTTAAGGCTGATTAATATTCCATTGTATAGATTCCCCAGATTTTCTTCATCCTTTCACCCACGGATGCACAATTAGGTAGTTTCCATCTCTTGGCTATTGTGAATAATATTGCGGTGCATTTTGTCAAACAATTTCCTGGCACTTAGTGAGTTTGAAAAAATTCTTCTTATACACATTAGTTACTGTAATGAACTACCTTTCTAAATGTCTAAAGTTTAAATATTTGTCATTCTACAGAAATACCTTGCCTAATCATGATTTGTGTTGTTATCAGTTCATGAATGAGCTAAGATTTTCGTGCAAAAATTTGTTATAATGGCTTTTTTTGCATGTATTCAGGAACCTTGCATAATACAGGTATTCCCTGATTCTTGATTTTTAGTAGAGTTTTCTAGTAAGCCTTTAGGATAGGAAATATCTTCGTAGATGTGAGGCAGAGAGCAGAAGAATAATAAAATGATTGTTATATTTAATTACATCAAAAGAAAACTGTCATTTTGCTAAATTGTTTTTACACACCCTTTGCTTATTTGTAAGAATGGCACATATCATTTTATTAATGAAAAGAAAATTCAATAAACAATTTTAACATAAAACAATATCTATTGAGAACTTATATGAAAATTTTAGCAATATGTTGTCACCAATTTCCTCATCTGCAAAATGGAGATAGATAATACCATCTTCCTTATGGGTTGCTGTGAAAATGCTCAAGAGTAATGTATGTAAAATGCTTATCACCAAGTCGGTGGGAAAGTGATGTCTCATTCATTTTTCCACCGGGATAATGACAGCTTTTTTAATGCTTGAAGTCTGTAGTTTTCAAAATACGTTCTACTGTTGTAAAGTGAATCCTTTTTACAAACTCTTTGTAGAGTTAGATCCCTTTGGAATACAAATTCAGGCTCCTGTGTGTGTGCGTGTGTGTGTATGTATACGCACATCTCTCCAATAATACTTCAAGCCTTATAATGAAAAGCTACCTTCCCCACTCTTGACTCTGGTTCCAAAAACAACTTCTTTAATTTTCTGGTTGAAAATCTATATTTCTAAATTAGCTATTCATACAGCTCTTTCATTTTTCCTATTTTGACTATTTATATTTTCTTTCTTCTCTGAAAAAATCAACATGAAGAGTTCTTACATATGTTAAAAACATAATTCCCTTTGCCCAATATAACTATTTAATGAATTAGGATAAATCAGAATTCAATGTCTACTGTTTTATGACATAAGTGTTTACAATTTTATAGCATACAAATGTTATCGAGAGATGTGTTACATCAGATATTATGAATACATTTTCCTTCTCACTTTTTCCTTTGACCTTTTAAATGGTAAAATTCTCTTGTTTCTTTGTTGTCTTCCTATGGATTCATCACTGGTTCATCTCCTTCCACCAGAAATTTAAATCTCTTTTCAGTAACTTCTGACTCTTGAGACAATTCATGGACTTAATGTTTTGCTTGGGGACATCCCTCTTGGGCTTGAACATATACACCGTCCCACATATACACAGTATGTCTGGAAGGATAGAGGAGGAAAGGACGTTTATCTCTGTGCAAAAGGACTGGGAGACAGTGGTAGAGTGAGAATATTTTATTGACTTTGTACCGCTCTTTGAAGTTTTCCTACATGTGCATCTACGATGTAGTGGCCTCCCTCCCCCCAGATTTTTAAAATTAAAATAGCGTTATATCCTTATCTACTGGCTTGGGACAGCAAGTTGTAGAGAAATGTAAATATATGATACAATTTTTTAACGAAATTAAAAAGAGCAAACACGCACAAATATTTAGAATTCTAAATATGGGCCCATCATTCTATTAGGCTGTGTAAACGTGGGGAAAGGATTGAAGAACAGCTGTTCAACATCCAGCTACCTGTACAGTCTAGGGGTCCACGGAGATCCCCGCCTCCAGCCCCGCACCTGGAGCTGATTTCCTCCACCTGTGAAGTCTGTCTGACTTATTCCAGCCACACCCCCGCCTCTTCCCGGCCCTGGAACTGGTCTCCGCCCACAACGTTCGGGCCTCGTTCCGCCCACAGCCTGGTCCCCGCCCACTGCCCACAGAACCGCCCCCCCGGTCCTGGAGTCACTCACACCCTTATCCCCGCCCACAGTCCGCCCCTAGAGCTGGTTCCTGTGCACAGCTCCGCCCCTAGATTTTGTCCCTGTACTTGGTGCTGACGCAGCCCGCTTTCCAGCTTCGCACTCACTCTAGAAATTACACACCTGCCCCGAGGCTGGGGTGCACGGCCCCGCCCCGCTCGCCGCGTCAACTCACAGCCCCCAAACCTTCGTCGTCCCCGAACGACCGCCCGAGACTGAAAGTGGAAGCGCAGGCGTCGCCGTGGAAGGAGCGGCGGGTCTACGCAATGTGTCCCCTCTTCTACGCGCGGACAGGATACCCTTGGACGTTTGGCCGAAGGGGCGGGGCGCAGTGAGCGGCGGGTGGTCCCGGCTCCAGTCACGGTCCAGGTAGGGGCCTGTGCCGCGGGCAGCCCCGTCAGGGCCCGGCGTCCCTCCGTCCCCCCCGCTGCTCCGTTTTCCCCCCGGGCTGTTTGCTCAGGGCTCCCGAGGCTGCTGTTCCTCCTGGCTCCGGGCGCCGCCGTCCCCTCTTCAGAGTCCCCGTCATCGTCCTCCGTGTGATTTTGTCCCCAGGGGGCTTATCCACATCTGCAGATGGTGTTTGGGTTGTTACAAATGGGGCGCTCCTGGCATCTAGAGGGGGAGGCAGGGATGCTGCTCAGCGTCCTCCAGGGCCCAGGACGGCCCGACAGAGAATTATCCGGCCCCAAATGTCAGTGGTGCCGAGGTTGGGAGACCTGCTCCAGGGCCTGAAAATCTCCCGAGCCCTGAATGAAGTGTGGAAATTTTTGACAAGTCAGCCGAGTCACTTACAGGGTCCCTAAATGACAAGCTTGTTTAAAGGGTCCGGAGTCACCAAAAAGTCTCTGTCCAGCCAAGTGAGTTGAGCGAGTCAAGTGCAGACAGCACGAAGCTGGTTTCTCCCATCTTGGGGAGCAGGTGGCTGGATAGGAATCGGGAAAATCCAGTCACAGCCAACAGTTACAGTTAAATCAGTAAATACAAAAAAAGAAGAGTGAATGGGGTGAACTTTCCATCCAACACCCTATAAAAGGCCTCAAAAGCTTGTTTGCGCCTTTTTTTCCCCCCTCAGACACGAGAAGCATCCGTGGAGCTCAAGTTTGAGGTGAAACCAGGCTCAGGGTCCACCTGTCCTCGCTGATCCATGGATTTCTGTGTGGCCAGGTGAGTACCCTGTGGACCTGGTACCAAGAGGTTCCGGCAGCCTCTGCTGTGCAGAAGACCTGCTAGTGAGATTTCCTGGGCTCGGGTTGTCACCACATGGAGTCACTGAGAGTGAAGGTATCTTGAGAAAAATTATTGATGTTTGATGGATTATATTCAAGGGAAAGATGGTAAGCTGTGTGTGTTTCTGTGTGGTAAATATTTCAGTAAGTACAGTTATATGCAAATAAGAACACATGAAACAAACGTAAATAACTACAAATGTGTATTATAGTAGAAAATATAGATTTACTTGCATTGCATAATACTCAAAAGTCAGGATTTATATATAATATAAATACAAAAATGTTTTGCGTGTGTATGCAGTATTAGAAGACATCCCATTAAATATTAGGAGGGATACTCAGCAACATTCCTTAGACCCATTCAATTTGAGTTCTAAAGTCCTATAAATCCTCCACAAAAATTTGAAATAGAGGAGCATTCAGGGAAAAAGATGATTTGAACTTAATAACAAATTTAAAATTGAATTTGCCAGTAGCCAGATTTATTTTGAGCATTTTTTTTTCTTTATGACATTTCAAATCATTTGGAAGAGTACTGAGCAACAGAGTAGATTGCAGGGAAGGGCACTAGTCTCCAAAAAGACTGTCCTCACCACCTTGCCTTCTAAAGGGAATTAACTTTGTTTCTTGAAACTTTTCTGAAATAACGGTCTGGTGATTCACGTTGCAGAGAATCTTGTTAAGTAATTTTGTATTTAGTTGTTGGCCTCTACTAATTGTGTGTGTATGTGTGTGTGCCTTTTTCATTTTAGCTTTCCTGTGATGTTCTTGAGGGGAATGTGTGCTTGTCATGCAATAGATAGTCTTTGAGTGTATAATTTATGGTGACAAACCATCCTCGCTTATTCAGAAAAGAGGGGATTTCCAGGACACAGGACGGGTAGTGTTCAAACCAGGGCAGTCCTAGACATACCGAGATGGTTCCTCATCTCATGAGCTAGGCCCTGGGACACATGCATGGGGACCTGGAGAACCAGAGAGACCTTGTCCCACCTCCATGGAATTTATATTGTATTTGGGAATTTGGATTTTGAAATGTTAATGATGAGAGTGATGTAGGAGTTTGGCACAAGGGGAATCAACCTGAGGGGGCAGGGAAGCCCTCTTGAGAAGGACTGATATTTAGCTTCAGAGCTAGAGTTGGGACTGGATTTAGCTAATTGGAGGGTTAGACTGGAGTGAGGGTGTGGGAGTGTGTTGAAGAGAGCATTTCAGGCAGAGGGACCCGCATGAGGACACCCCTGAAGCAGAGAGCCTGGTGTGTCCATGAACTGAGAACAGGGATGGCTGAGCTGAGTGAACACAGGGGGAGGGGTGTGAGCCACACTGGCGAGGGGGACAGGCTGGACCAGATCAGGTGTGACTTAGGACTCTGTTCTAAGACCAGTGGGAAGACTCTGGAGAGATGCGAGTAGAAGGATGATGTGATTAGCGTTTGGTCTAAGCACGTGGGTTAAAATGGACTTCATGGTTAAGAATGAAGATTTAAGAGGCAAGATGGGAGGTGCTGGGAATAAGATTAGGAATAAAGTGATTGTTCCCTAGGCCTGGGTGATGGCTGTGGAGTAAGAAAGAAGTAGAAAGAACAGACTTTGGAGTGTAGAACCGAGAGAACATAACGGTACTTTCTTGCCTGCATGTGTCAGATGGCACAGGGCAATGACTGTTCTCGCTGCTGTCCGTGCAGACCTGCAGACGCCCCCTCACCCAGGTCTGTGTGTTCACCCCTCTTTGCCACTCACAGGCCCCCTCCACATCCTAAAGAAAGTCAGGCCTTACTTGTGAGGGGGTTGTCTCAGACGGGAGACACCGAGGAGAGCCCCTCCAGACATCAGAGCAGCCCCTTCAGCATCTCCCTCAGCCTCCTCCCTTCCACTCTCTCGCTTTCCACACCCAGAATGACCCTGCTCAGTATTCCACATCCCCATGATCTTCCTCACCCAGGCTTGAGAAGGGTGGGGCAAACACTGGGGTGGACCTCATCTGCACCTTCCACTCTGACCCCCGCACGTCCCAGGCTGGACAGAGAGCGACTAACTGGGAGTTGAGCCATGAGACCCAGCGCGTCACCCACCTGGGCTCCTTCACCCTGGACTGGGACAGCCTCTACGTCAGTGGTGAGGGGCTGTGCAACAGCCACACTGTCTCTCCCAGTCGGAGAACTGTGTTGCCTCCATTGCTCTAAAGTGAGCTATGATCCATTGCTCTATCCTCCAGGTCTGGGTTCACTCTTCTCATCACTGTGTGATCACTGGGTCCAGCCTCTTTCCATCTCGTTGCCTCCCCCCTGAACACCCCTCCCCACTTACCCTCTGCTGTTCCCACAAAGGTCCCTACATCCTCCCTCTCCCTTAATCCTTTTGTTCACCCCAACTCTTGCTCAGCTCCTCTCGCCTTCTCTCCACAGGTTACACCTATGGAGCCGTGGCCCCGACTACCACCAGTGAGTATTCCTGGTCCTGATCTCCTGTGTCCCATCCGCATTTGGGGTTGGGGAGCACTTGTTCTCCTTCACCTGCTGTCCTTGGTGATGGAAGCACCTGGAAGGGCCCTAGTTCATCCCTTCTCTCCCTCCCGGGTTCTGGTGGAGAGTCCCAACCCAGGGTGAGAAAACCTTAGACACAGACATGTTCTCCACCACATTCTGACCCCACGTGGTTTTCACTTTAATTCTCCTAAAGCCCCGCCCTTGGTCCTCCTTTTCCAGATATTCCATCCGTCTGTCCAGTTTTCTCTCCGTCCATCTGTCTCTCCACCAAGTTCAGTCTCTCTTGTTCACCTATCTCTCTCTCTTGGGCTCCTCTCATCCACAGGCTTGCTCATCCCTCTACTCACACAGTCACCCGTCCCCTCACTCTCCTTTATGCTTCACCTGTGAATGGTGGTCCTGGGAAAGCCACTGCTGGAGACCGGATGAGCCTGGGGGATCCTCCCACTCTATCCCTCCCTGATGACAGCCGTTGCCCCAGCTCCCGAGCCGGTGACCACGTCCCTGCATACTTGATCATCACCTGTGCCACCAGAAGCCACCACAGGTATCTGGGTGCCCCTTTTCCTTCTCAAGAGAAGTTCTCCAGCCCTACTCGTCCACCAGCCAGTTGTGATCCAGGAGCTGGGAAGCCAGGGTGTGAAATTCTGGTTTTAGGGCAATCATGCTGATCACAAAGATTATACCAATGATTCAGTATAAGTCCAGCCCTCAGAGAGCCCTAGTCTTGTGAAATTAACACACCATTATAATACAATGTGGGATATTTTGGGGAGAGGCACCTGGCATAATTTGGAGGGGAAGAGCTTGCTAGACAAATTTTCACCAGGATGGAGTCTTTAAGAATGAGTAGGAGGGAACCTGGCAAATAGAGGATGAAGGGTTTTCCTGGCAGAAAGATTCCATGAGCAAAGGCTCCAGCCAGAAACAACATGCCCTATGGGGAGAATTTGGGTTGCGTGAAGCTTAATGTTTAAGCCACAGTAGATGGATAAAATGAGACTGAAAGGTCAGCAGGAGCCAGATTGAGTAGAGCCTTGAGTGCCAGGTCAAGAAGGTTGAACTAAAAACTGAAGGTCATAGGGAGCCATGGGTGGTACTAGAGCAGTGGTGGCCCTAGTGAGGTATTCATTTCAGAAAGATCCTTCTAGTAGTCCACGTAGAACATCCTTTAGACAGAGCATCGAGTGAGTCTGCTGGGGTGTTGGTCCGGGTGAAGGAAGTTAAGACCTGAGCTAGGACAGGGATGGAGAGAGGAAGTGTATCTGAGGACCAGTGTGCAAGGTGAATGGGTGTTACTGGGAGGGAGGAGGAGCTGAGCAGATATGCTGGTTCTGACTTGGGTGACCACACGGGTGGTTGGTGGTGCCACTAGGACAGAAGATGACAGATTATAATGAGTGCAGGACTCTGGTGTGGTCTCAGGCCAGCTTTCAGAGATGGCCATCGCTCTCCCTCTCGTCTTGCAGCTTTGGGGTACAACCTGAAGACCCTCATAGTCAACGTCACCATCTCCACCCTCCAGTATTCATCACACATGAGCAACGGCTCAGCCACGTTCAACTCCACTGAGAGGCTCCTGCAGATCCTGGTGAGACCCTGGTCCCAGCAGCTCCTGGTGGGTTAAATCCCACCCAGCCCCTCCCCCAACCCCTGTCCCTGTCTCTGTATTAATTTTCAGGGACTGGGGACATTGGTAGATGTAATTTGAGTGAGTATGTGCAGTAGTTTCTACGCAGGTATTCTATTTTTCAGACACAGATAAAATAGTGTGGCTACTCCATGCACCAAGAAAATGAATAACTTATCAAATTTTTTCATGATGTGAAGTCTTTAGAGAGTAAATGTCGTGGTTAAGAGCACAGAGTATGGAGCTAACTCCTCATGTCCAAATTCCAGCTCAATCCCTTACTAGATATTTGTATTGACTGAGTTATTTACCTGATTGGTGCCTCAGTTTCTTCATCACTCAGTTGGCAATAATGATCAGCATACCTACTTTGTAGGTTTATGGAGAGTATTAAAGAAGTTAGTGTTTGAAAAATGCTTGGAACACCTAGTGTATTGCCAGTGTTGTACCTATATATTAGAAATAAAATTTAGAAATTCTTCTGACACTGCCTGTGAGCCCCAGAGAGTGACACTGTTGCCTGGATGTATGTAGAATGCACTCCATGACATACGATGAATAAATGAGTGAACAACATTGGCGAATGCATTACCAATGTCACCTATGTCACCCTACAGGCATTCCCAAGCCGAACCACATGCAGACATTCCTGCTCTGTCCTGCATCACATTCCCTGGAGGAATCACTGGGGCTACTTGGACCCTGGTAACCGTGCCCATTAAAGGTTCTTTTCTGTCAGCAAACCCCAGTCTTTGTCCAATTGCTGCTGGTCACAGGGTCTGCGCTCTGATCCTTGTCTTCACTCGAGGGAGAAGTGCCATCCCCAGAGCTGGGCACACGCAGAGCCTGAGCCTTGGAGAAAATGATTCCCTGGCCATGGGGCAGGTAGAAGAGTACAGGGACAGAGTGAGATTTGGGGAAATTCCTCCAAGGGTTGTCAGAAGGGATGGAGGCAGGGGATGTGTCAGCAAGGACTGGTCTGGTTGGTGGGCCTTTGTGGTTAAATAGTAGGGAGGCTGGGAAGTTTCCTAGGTTCTAGCATAATACAATCAATATGACGATCATGAAATCAGAATCAGCCTAATTAAGGCCAAATTAACCCAATGTCAGCTGTTCCCTGACTCTCTAATCCAGTAGTGACTTATAATAAGGGTATTCGTGTTATATCATCTCCTTTTCATTGATTGGCTAGAGTAATTATACTTTACATAGCCTGTATATTTTTACATAGTAAAGAAAAAGTGAGTTTTAAAACAACCCTCCTTGGAAAAGTCTCCTTAACATATTGAATTAATAACAGAAGCCACGACAGGAAATTCACCACATATCTTGAGCTTTAGTCTCTGGTTTTAGATCTTCCTAACTGGTAAATTACCTTGACTTCTGCCTTCTTTCTTGAGATTAGTGCATTTAGGACTAAGTAGGAGTGCAACCTCATGCCATGGGAGAAGTGGTGACTCTAGGAAGAGGTTTGTTTCATTCTGTCAGTGTCTGTGTGTGTGTGTGTGTGTGTGTGTATGACAGTTTTTGCTGCATCTGGCAGTGTGGGCCAGTGTAGACTCCTTTTCTAGGGAAAAAATTTCCCTAACCACTTTCTCTGGAATTTATTTTCACTGATGGCTTCATCGGCACTGTCCAATAGTAACATTAAGCACTCTATATTATAGAATTTAATTTTTTTCTTAGTAGCCACATTTTAAAAAATGAAAGCAAACAGGTGAAACTAATTTTAATAGTATATTTTAACCCACTATAACCAAAATATCATCAATGTGGGTCAGTCTATACAAAACTTAATAATGAGAGAGTTTACATTTTTTTCCTGGGTTTCATAAATCCTGTGTGTACTTCTCACTTACAGCACATTCTCCATTTGTAAGTTGAGTTTTTTCAGACATACATTCTCTGTACTGAGATTTAATGTTCACAGTTGTAAAATAAGATTCACTAGGAGTGGGGTGGATGATAATTTCACTACTGATTTAAGCTCTAATGGAGCTATGAACACCAACTGGTCAATGGGTTAATCAAATGAATAGTCATATAGTACAGAAGAATACTATGATTTGGGATTTAGAAAAAGACTGGGGAACGTGAGTCCTGACAGGGAGCACCAGGGATTTTGTTGTTAAGAGTGACAAGGACAAAAAGAGAATAAAGTCATACTCATAAGTGTCTAACAACATGGGGGAGAAGAAATGACCTGCCGTAGTCCTGAATTTTGACCTCGAGCTTTCTGTTCTTGACCCAAATCTCTTTGATGACGTCCCAGGACACAGGTCAGATTAATCCCCACAGGGAGAGAGGGAGGGTAGAAGTACAAGGCATCTGACATAATTGTCCTGGGAAAGCAGGCTTCATTTATCACTCTGATCGACATTCACAATTTATTTTTATAGGGTAAGAGGAAAAGAAGTATGGTGGTCAAATCATCACAGAGGAAGCGACATGATTGTGGAAACCAATCAAACCCAAAGCCTGGTTTGAGCATCTCCATCCCTTTGAGGATGTCCAGTTACATATTCAAGAGGACAGTTACTAGAATCACATCCTATCCTGACAATGAGGTCGGATGCCATCAATGGGAGGAAACGTTGGAGCAGCCCCAACAACTCTGCTGGCAGAAGATACTACAAGGTCTCCAGGCCTGCAGAGTGCAGGTGAACCGTTAAGTCCTTTGGACCTTGCCAAAACCCTGCTGAATCTTGCACCTAGTTGCACAGGTGCATGCCTGCCAGGTGTGCTCGCAGGTGGTCTGAACTCCAGTCCCATGCCCTCCCCTGCCTGGTCTTCAGATTCAGCAGAGACGATCCCAGGAGCTGGTCTCTACATCCCACAGCTCCTTTGCAAACAACTTCTGGTGACTCAGGAAGATATCAGGAAACAGGAAGAGAAAGTGAAGACGGCAAGAGAGAGACTGGTGGTAGCACTGATGCAGACAGACTGGCTAGTGAGGCAGGGAGAGTGAGGGGCCAAGAAGGACGTCCCGACAAACACGGTGATAAAAGACAAGACGGGGCAGATGACATGGAGCTCACACTACATCAATGCCTCTGCAGGGGTCATTAGGTTTTCTTGCTTTGAGCTCTTGAAACTTTAATATATACCAATACTTTTCTTTTCTTTGATTCCTTTGCATAACAGAGAAGATACGGACAGTGATCCTTCTGAGGTGGGAGATTGAGTTTCAGGTGAGGAGAGAAAGGAGATCTTTCCTTCCTTTCCTTTCCTGAGTGTTATGTATTTGTATTTTAAGATCAACAAAGAGTTATCGCAGTCAGGGGATTCTTTAGAGTTTTGCCATCACAGTCACAGAGAAAACATACCTAGTCTAAATGGATTGTCCTTTTTGTGTAATATTGCAATAGATTCCAACATAACATTTCACTAAAGAGCTGTTATATCTGTCTTCTCAAAAAAGACACCTACTTCTGGGTCTCTATTTTTCTGGTATTTGTTGCATGTTGAATCACTAGTTGCATACAATGAAATACTGGATTTTCCATTTTTTTAGATTTATATGCATTGGAAATTTGATTCATGAAAATTGATATGCCATTGCGGTATCATGCTGTCAGGAGAACGACTGTTTTCAGCATCACAAGTCTCACAATAAGCCAGTGTGTTGGGATTTGTCTATTTGCCTGATCGAGTATGTTGCATTCTTCAAATCCTCTTTATCATTACTTACTTTTGTCCCACAGATTTATCAGTTTCTGAGAGCAATGTGTTAAACAATAATAGAGTATCTTAGTATTTATATCTTCCCTAAAAAATGAGTTATTTTTTAGCTAATTCTTCTCTCCTCTATTCTTCCATGTGGTAATCATCTGGAATTTTGGTTCGAATGTGTTTTTAATGTCTTGTTTTAAAACTAATACTAAATTAGACAGACGGTTTTTTCCTTTCCATGTGACCCCTGTTATGTTTTCCTGGGTTCACATTTCTTCTTCCTGATGTACATTCTTTACCGGTTCTTTCACTGCAGGCCTGTGGGATGTCAACTTTGAGTCTGTTTGTAAGTCAGATAACGTCTTTCTTTCTTTGAAACATAGTGTGAATAGGTGTTTCATTTAGCTTTGTAGTAATTTTTTCCTTCTTTGTCAAGTTATTTAATATTTCTGAGCCTCCACATCTTTACCTTAAAATGGAAATAAAACCCTAAATATTGTGACTGTAACTGGGATAATACACGCAGAGCTTGCCAGTCATGTTGCTTAGGAGAAATTAAATAGTCAATAATGATAACGATTATTAACCATTATAATGATATCATAATAATGTAATATATAATAATAATATATTAATGTATAATAATTATACATTAATTTATAATTATAATGTTCAGTGTATAATGTATAATATATGCAATGTATAATAATATATTAATATTATTAATCATTATAATCCTCAGAGTGTGCATTCTCAGAAAATCACTGCTTAAGATTGAGAATGTGAAGCTCACACACAAAAAGTCTGAGAGAGTGGCATGACCGTGACTTTAATTCTCAGCCCTTGGGTATCTTCAGCTGTGGTCGTCTGCACAGTGTGTACAGATAATATAATCTGTACCCACAGCCCCACTGCAGAACAATGCAGCCTGCCTCATGCCTGGGATGCTCTGGGCTGCTTGTTGGGAAGCCTCTGCTGTGAGGCTAGTTGGACTCTGTACAGAGAAAGATGAAAAAAGACTCTTTCTTTTCCCTCAGATTCCCCCCCCCGTGTTTTATTCACTTTTACATCCAGAGCAGATACTCTCTTCCCAGAGCCTTGGTGTTACTCTGGGATTCAGGCTTCCCAGACACCTAGTCATTTCAGCTCCCAAGGCCCAAGGTGACTGCAGAGTCATGTCTCACCCACTCCTCCCATCTTGGCCTGTTTCCCGTCATGGAGGACCCATGAGTGGGGAGAGGAGACATTGAGGGTGATTGATCTGGAAGTCCTCGTGAATCTGAGCTTGAGAGAATGAAGCAGAAAAGGGGAACCTGAGATTGCCAGGCCTTCAGTGGGGGAGGAATATGGAGGAACCGAGAGGGGTGTGATGGCTGCACAGAGTCAAGGGGAGGGATGTTCCAAAGTTTCCTAAGAAGGGAAACCTTGCACTGAAGTGGGGATACGATTTTACATGATGGCAATGTCTGTGCTGGTTTCACCAATTCTGGTGTCCCTGAGGGATGAATTGGTGTGACACCACAGGACAGAAGTTGTAGTCACTTTCAGGACTTAAGGAAGGTGAAACCTTTCAGCTTAGTCCCCTGTGAGCCAGTCAGGGGCCAAGTCTAGAAAGGCTTGGAGCCTGTGTCCATCCAATGTGGTTTCGTTCTGTTCCAGCTAAGCTCGTCTGGACCTCAGCTGGGAAAAGGGGACCTCAGATCTAGTCAGATCAAGTCGTCGCAGCTTCCGTAGTTCACCATGAGGCAGGTAATAGCCCAGGCGTCGTCTCTGGAGCTCATAGTCGCCCTCCTTCTACCGCCGGCAGACAATGACTTGTGAGGTGAGGAGAGCACATCAGAATGGTCCAGTCAGCTGCCCAGTATGGGAGACGCCAGGGGCAGGAGATGCCAAAGCCACAGAGACCTGATGCCTCCTGTGTCTCCCTCTTCCTTTTGTCCACTTAATTTTCACCCTCAGTCCTTCTTTTCCTTTCCTTTTCCCTCTTTCGGCTCTCTCTCCCTCTCTTTCCTCTACATGTTCTAGCTTAATTGAGGTATTAACGACATACAGTAAACTGCATACATTTAAAGTGAACAATTTGATACATTTTGATTATAACTTATTCAACCAACACCACAATCAAGAAAAGGAATGCCCATCCTCCCCAAATTTTCTCATGCTCATTTTAATTCCTCCTTCCTTGCCGTTTGCAAACACATTCTCATTCCCAGGCAACCAGTGATCCGGTATATGTCCCTATAGATTTTCCTGTATTTTCCAAGGATTTTGATAAATGGGATCATATACAATGTACTCATTTTTTACTGGCTTCTTTCACTCAGCATAATTATTTTGAGATTCATGCTTGTCATTGCATGTACTATGAATTCATTCCTATCCCCAACCCTTCCCTGGCAGCACTGTGCACACACCCGAGTGCTTCCCAGGTTGGAGTGAGAGCCAGTAGTACTGCTGCACCCCCAAAAGTAGGAATGCGCCTTGGTGCAACTCTGGGAGGTGTTGGCGGCAGCCCTGGACCTGCAAATGAATGCTTTCCTGGATGGTTGGAAAGCCCACCGTGCCACTGCAGTCCCAATGATTGGCCAATGCTTAGAACCTGTGAAGAAGTCCCACATACCAAGTACAGAGACTGGCATGAGCATAAGAAAAGGCAGCAGCAGATATATGCACACATGCAAATGCTTTCCCAGATGGCACAAATACCCATAGTAGTGCTGCGGTCTCACAAGTGGGTAGGTGCCTCCGTGTGACGGCAGCTCTGAGCCCAGTGTGAATGCTTTCCCAGTGGATGGGAACACTCACTGTACCCACACAACTTCCAGCATATGGGGTGGGATCAGAAACACAGCTCATGCTTCCCCCACAGTGGTAGCAGGTGGAATCTGTGACCTGATACTACCACAAATACGCAGGCAAAAGATTAGTTCATCAAACACCATCAGAAACTACACTAACAATTCAGAGCAGAAGGAAATGACAAATCTCCAGAAACGAACCTTGAAGTGACAGAAATTTACAATCTAAATGACAGAGAATTCAAAATAACTGTCATTAAAGAAACTCACCAAGTTACAAGAATGTTAAGACAGTTCGATAAACTCAGGAATAAAATTAATGAGGAAAAGGAATACTTCATCAAAGAGACTGAAACTATTTAAAAAAAAGACAAGCAGAAATTCTGAATATGAAGAACATAATTAATGACATAAAAAAGAATCTAGAATCCTTAAAAAACAGAGGTGATATTATGGATAAAAGAATTAGTGATTTAGAGGATAGAAATATAGAAATGCTTCCAGTGGATGAGGAGAGAAGACTCAGATTTTTAAAAAATGAACGAATTCTTGGAGAAATATATGACTCAATTATAAAAGCAACCTAAGAATTATATGTATCCTAGAGGGAGAAAAGAGGGAGAAAGGAGCAGAGAGCTTGTTCAAAGAAATAATAGCTGAGAACTTCCTAAACCTGGGGAAGAACCGGACTTACAAATACATGAAGCCAACAGAACGTCTAATGACATCAATGCTAAAAGACCTTCTCCAAGGCATATAATAGTAAAATTGGCAAAAGCCAATGACAAAGAAAAAATATTAAGGGAAGCAAGACAGAAGAAAATAACCTACAAAGGAACACCTATCAGGCTTTCAGCATATTTCTTGGCAGAAACTTTACAGGCAAGGAAAGAATGGAATGATATATTAAAAATACTGAAAGACAAAAACTTTCAGCCAAGAATACTCTATCCAGTTAAACGATCCTTATGATACAATGGAGAAATAAAAGTTTTCCCAGATAAACAAAGGCTGAGGGAGTTCATCGCCACTAGATCTCCCATACAAGCAATGATCAAGAACGCCCTCATACCTGAAACAAAAAGAAGGCAAATGTCTACAAAGCTTTGAGCAAAGAGATAAATAGACAGACAAAATCAGATAGCTACAGCTCTGCTTCACAACAGGGTAGCAAATACTTAATTATAACTTAAAAGAAGAAGGGAAGGAAAGCATCAGAAGTAACTATGAACACTTCAGCTTAGTCACAAATGCACAACACAAAAATGAATAACTTGTGACAACAATAACTCAGAAGGAGAAGAGGAAAGGAATGGAACCTGCTTAGGCTAATAGAGATAAGAGGCTCTCAGAAGATGGACTATGTCATCTATGAGATCTTCATACAAACCTCACAATAACCAGCAAACAAAAAATCAGAGCAGAGCCATAGATCATAAAAAAAGAGAGAACCTCCACAGAAAACCCCCAAAATGAAATGGTAGTCAGAAACACAAAGGAAGAGAAACAGTGGAAATATAGATTAGGTGGGATTAAGCCCTCATGTATCAATAATCACTCGAAATGTAAATCGATTGACTTCTCCAATCAACAGACACAGAGTGGTGGGGTGGATTAGAAAACAAGACCCAACAATACGCTGCCTCCAGGAAACACATCTCAGCACTAAAAACAAACAGGCTCAGAATGAATGGAGGGGAGAAAATACTGCAAGCAAGTGGCAAATAAAAGAAAGTAGGTGTTTCCATACTTATATCAGACAAAGCAGACTTCAAGATAAAAAAGACTATGAGAGACAAAGAGGGGCAGTATATAATGATAAAGGGGACTTTCCACCAAGAGGACATAACACTTATAAAGATATATGCACCTAACACAGCAGCACAAAAGAATATAAAGCAACTATCAATAGACCTAAAGGGAGAAATTAACAGCAACACAATAATAGCAGGGGAGCTGAACAACCCACTTACATCCATAGATAGATCATGCATAGAAAGGCAACACGTAAATAGTGGAATTAAATGAAACATATGATCAGATGAACTTAATCGATATATATAGAGCATACCCTCCCAAAAAAGCGGAATACACATTCTTCTTAAGTGCACATGGAAACTTCTCAAAGATATAACATATGTTGTGAAAGAAAACAAGCCTGAATAAATTTAAGATTGAAATCATATCAAGCTTCTTTTCTGACCACAATGCTATGGCACTAGAAATCAACTACAAGACAAAAGATGGGGAAGTTACAAATATGTGGAGACTAAAGAACACAGGACTGAAAAAACATTGGATCAATGAACAAACCAAAGGAGAAATCAAAAAATACCTGAAGACAAATGAAAATGAAAAGACAACAAAACAACTCTTATGGGATGCAGCAAAAGCAGTTCTAAGAAGGAAATTCATAGCAATACAAGTGCACCTCAACAAACAAGAAAAATACCAAATAAGTAACCTTAAACTACACCTAATAGAACCAGAAAATGAAGAACAAATGAAGCCCAAAGTCAGCAGAATAAGGGAAATAATAAAAATTAGAGCAGAAATAAATGAAATAGAGACTAAAAAAAACAGTAGAAAGGATCAATGAAACAAAGAGCTGGTTCTTTGTGAAGATTGAAACAAAACTGACAGACCCTTAGCCAGACTCACTAAGAAAAAAAGAGAGAGGCCTCAAAGACATAAAATTAGAAATGAAAGAGGAGAAATTACAACAGATACCACAGAAATCCAAAGGATAATAACAGAATACTTTGAACAACTTACATGCCACCAAATTGGATAACCTAAAAGAAATAGATAAATTATTAGATTCATACAACCTCCCAAAACTGATTCAAGAAGAAATAGAGAAAATAAACAGACAAATCACAAGCAAAGAGATCAAAATGGTCATCAAAAACCTCCCAAAAAACAAAAGTCCAGGACCAGATGCCTTCTCTGGAGAATTCTACCAAATATTCAAACAAGCTTTAATACCTATGCTTCTCAAACTATTCCAAACACTTGAAGAAGATGGAACACTTCCTAATTCATTCTATGAGGCCAACATCACCCTGACAGCAAAAGCAGGCTAGGACAGCACAAAGAAGGAATATTACAGGCCAATATCGCTGATGAACACAGATGCAAAAATCCTCAACTAAATATCAGCAAATCGAACACAGCAATATATTAAAAGGATCATATACCATGATCAAGTGGAATTTATACCAGGGATGCAGAGATGGTTCAACATCCGCAAATCAATCAATGTGATACACCACATTAACAAAATGAGGAATAAAAATCACATGATCCTCTCCACAGATGCAGAGAAAAGATTTGACAAGATCCAACATCCATTTATGATAAAAACTCTCAATAAAATGGGTATAGAAGGAAAGTACCTCAACACAATAAAGGCCATATATCACAAACCCACAGCCAACATCATACTTAATGGTGAAAAACTTAAAGCCATTCCTCTGAGAACAGGAAGAACACAAATGTGCCCACTCTCACCACTCCCATTCAACATAGGACTGGAGGTTTTGGCCAGAGCAATTAGGCTGGAAAAAGAAATAAAAGGAATCCAAATTGGAAAGGAAGAAATGAAACTCTTGCTGTTTGCAGATGAGATGATTGTAAATATAGAAAACCCTAAACAATCCATCAGAAAACTATTAGAAATAATGAACAACTACAGCAAAGTTGCAGCGTACAAAATCAACTTACAAAAATCAGTTGCATTTCTATACTCTTATAATAATGGACTAACAGAAAGAGAACTCAAGAACACAATCCCATTTACAATTGCAACAAAAAGAAAAAAGTGTCTAGGGGTAAATTTAACCAAAGAGGTTAAAGACCTATACAATGAAAACTATAAGACATTGATGGTGCTCAGGGCAAGCTGCCCCAGGAAGCACCACTCTGGTATGCGGATTATTTCGAGCTGAAGACAATAAGGACTCAGAGAGCTCAGGAAAAATATTTGAGTTTCCCCTCCCAAACTGCCTAAAGAATTTAAAACCAAAAAATCTGTTTTAGGAAGGGGTTATTATCATGACTGCTATAAAAGATAATTTAGGATAGAGGTTACAATAGAAAAGGCACCAACAAGCCCATCTTATCAGGAGTCCTGTCTCTCTGGCCACATTCTTTGGATGGCCCTGCGAGGAGTTGTCAGACAATCCTTTACAAGGGAAGTCTCCATTTGTAAAGGTATCTCCCTCTCTGTATTGAGAAAAAGGGGGGCTGAGCTCATTTCTAGTAACTTATCAATGTGGAAGATGAGGCCTTGGGGCTGTATAATAAACCTTACTCTTGTTTACTGTGCTTTAGTGGTAATCTCCTGTAACTGACTCCCCCCACCCCCAAAATCCTCCTTTGTCATTGGCTGAAAATGATATTTAAGACGAGAATTTCTGCTATTGTGTTGAGAAACGCAGTGTCCCTGCTTTCTCCCATGTATACATGTTATTAAACTTGGTATTATTTTCTCCTGCTAACCTGTCTTGTTGATTATTTGGCCAGCCAGAAGAACCTTAAGGGAAAGGGCAGAGGGAGATTCTCCCTCTTCCCTCGACAACATTATTGAAAGAAATCAATGATGACCTGAAGTAATGGGAAGATATTCCATGCACATGGATTGGAAGAATAAACACAGTTAAAATGCCCATATTACCTAAAGTAATCTACAGATTCAAAGCAATCCCAATCAGAATCCCAATGACATTCTTCATAGAAACAGAACACAGAATCCTAAAATATATATGGAATAACAAAAGACCTCAAATAGCCAAAGAAATCCTGAGAAGAAAGAACAAAGCTGGAGGCATCACAATCCTAACTTGAAAATATATTACATAGCTATAGTAATCAAAATGGCATGGTACTGGCACAAAAACAGACTCATAGATCAATGGAGCAGAACTGAAAACCCAGAAAACAAACCACACATCTGTGGTCAGTTAATCTCTGACAAAGGAGCCAAGATCATACAATGGAGAAAGGAAAGTCTCTTCAATAAACGCTGTTGGGAAAACTGGACAGCCACATGCAAATGAATGAAAGTAGATCATTATCTTCCACCATACACAAAAATTAACTCAAAATGGATAAAAGACTTGAATCTAACACTTGATATAATAAAACTCCTAGAAGAAAACATACGCAGTACAGTCTTTGACATTGGTCTTAGCTGCACCCTTCCCAATACCATGTCTACTCAGGCAAGGGAAAGAAAAGAAAAAATATACAAATGGGACTACATGAGACTAAAAGGCTTCTGCAAGGCAAAGAAAACGATGAACAAAACGAAAAGACAGGGCCAGCCCCGTGGCTTAGTGGTTAACTGCGCAAGCTCCGCTACTGACGGCCCAGGTTCGGATCCCAGACGCACACAGATGCACCGCTTGTCTGGCCATGCTGAGGCCACATCCCACATACAGCAACTAGAAGGATGTGCAACTATGACATACAACTATCAACTGGGACTTTGGGGAAAAAATAAAGGAGGAGGATTAGCAATAGATGTTAGCTCAGAGCTGGTCTTCCTCAGGAAAAAAGAGGAGGATTAGCACGGATGTTAGCTCAGGGTTGATCTTCCTCAAAAAAAATTAAAAAAACGAAAAGACAATCCACGAACTGGGAGAAAATATTTGCAAATCATCTATCTGAGAAGGGGTTAATCTCCAAAATATATAAACAACTCATACACCCAACAACAACAAAAAAGATAATCCAATCTAAAAATGGGCAGAGGATATGAATAGACATTTTTCCAAAGAATATATACAGAAGCCCAACAGGCACATGAAAAGATGTATAACATCATTAATTATTAGGGATATTCAAATCAATACTACAATGAGAGATCACCTTACACCTGTCAGAATGGCTATAACTCCCAAGACAAAAAATAACAAATGTTGGAGAGGATAAGGAGAAAACAGCACCCTCACACACTGCTGGTGGGAATGCAAACTGGTGCAGCCACCAGGGAAAACAGTATGGAGATTTCTCAAAAAATTAAAAATAGAAATACCATACCTTCCAGCTATCCCACTACTGGGTATTTATCCAAAGAAGTTGAAATCAACAATTCAAAGAGATTTACGCACCCCTGTGTTCACTATGGCATTATTCACAATAGCCAAGACATGGAAGCACCCCAAGTGCCCTGCTACAGATGAATGGATAAAGAACATGTGGTATGTCTTATATACAATGGAATACTACTCAGCCAGAAAAAAAAACAAGATCATCCTGTTTGCAAAACCTGGATGGACCTTAGGATGTGATGTTAAATGAAATAAGCCAGACAAAGAAATATGCATAATTTCACTCATATGTAGAAGATAAACATACACAGGGATAAAGAGAACAGATTAGTGCTTACCAGAGGGGAAGGGGGCTGGGGGTTGAGTGAAAAAGTTAAAGGGGTACAGGTGCATGGTATGGATAAAAGTCAGACTACTGGTGGTAAGCACGATGCCGTCTATACAGAAAATCACAAATAATAATGGACATCCGAAATTACACAATGTTAAAACCCTTTATACCTTCAATAAAATAATTAAAAAAGAAAAAAAAATCATTCATTCCTTTTTATGGTTGAATAGTACTCCACTGTGGGGATATACCACACTTTGTGTATCCGTTCACTAGTAGATGGACGTTTGGGTTGTTTTCCGTTTTTGTCTACTATAAATAGGTTGTTATCAACATGTGTGTACAAGTCTGTGTATAGACATATGTGTTTATTTCCCTTAGATGGATTCCTAGGAGAGGAATGGCTGGGTAGACGTATGTAATTATTAAAGACGAATCCAAGCTATTTTTCACCAGCACTGAGAGTTTCAGTGACTTGACATCTTCAACAACATTTGCTATAGTCAGTTTTTTTAATTTTAGCCATTCTCAAGTGTGGTGGAATCTCATGATGACTGTCACTTACATTTCCCCAATGACTCATGTTGTGAAGGAGAAGGCAAGCCACACACAGACTGGGAGAAAACATCTGCAAAACATATCCCTAGAAAAGGATGTGTATTTATAATATATAAATAGCTCTTACAACGCAATATTAAGAAGACCAGCAACATGTCATGGCTTACCAGGAGACAGCAGATCAGGCCTGTGATGAGCACCAGGAGTCCTGCCAAGCAGATGAGGATGAGGGCCCAGAACGGGAGGTCTGGGGAGACAAGTGGTGGGGTGAGCCACGTCCTTTCATCGCCCCAGGGCTCCTGGTGACCCCACTGTGCCTCAACCCTCCTTGACAAGGGTTGGCCAACATTCTTCATCATCCAAGACACTGTGCGCATGGTTCTCTTCGATGAGACACAGCATCAAGACACTCGTCCCCTACCATGGGCTGGGGCTTCCTGCAGGTTTACCAGGCTTCTCAGTCAAGGTGTCATCTCTATTGGGAGAATATTCTGGAAGTGAATGAAATGGAGAATGCATGTGAGTGTGTTTCACTCTTTTAAATAAAACTTTTTAGACACAGAAAAATAAAGGCAACAGTCTCATAAACATCCATCATCTAGATTTAACAATGTATAGTCCATCCAATTAAAACAATATTTCATCAATGTATAAACTATTAACACTTGCCACCCTTGATTCCTCCCATGTTTTCAATGAAATATTAAAGTCAAGTAGACATCATGATGTTTCACCCCATTTTAGTTTCCATCTCTAAAAAGTGAGCACACTTTGCTACAAAATCCAAGACCATTATCACAGAACAAAAGTGTAATAAATTAAACCAAATTCATACCTCTGGGCACAGAGGACTGAATTTGGGCTGGACTTTCTTATGACGGTCACGGGGAGAATGGGTCATCACAGTTGGCAAGCCTATGGGATCTCTCTAAATTTGTAAAATCCCACTCAAGTGTTCTTCCATGCCTAGAAACATATCATCCCCTTCTCCTTTATCTATTTGCTTAATATTCATTTTCTAGGATTAACCTACAATGTAATATCCTGCAGGAAGTCTTCTCTGATTACCGCCTCCAAATATGAGTTTGCTCACATCAAATAATTGATAAGTTTCAATTCTCTATTCTTGTTATTGCCAGCTACAACATAAACACCAGGAGGGGAGGACACACAGCACCCAGTGGGCATGGGGGGAGGGGTGCAGGTCCCCCTACTTGTACCTCTATCTAGACAAACTCTTAGAGGTGTGCTGTCTGATATGGATCAGCAACAAGTCTCGTTTTGAATTAAAATTAATTTTAGTTAAACAAAATAAAAAAATCTAGTACCTCAGTAACATTAAAAATCAGTAACAATAAAGAGCAGTCACAATATCATCCTTCGAGTACTCAACAGCCACATATGGCTATGCATTGGAGAGCACAGATATAGAACATTCCACCACTGCAGAAAGTTCTAGCGCATTGGTGCTCATCTAGCGTGGGACTTGGCAAACTATAGCCTGTGGATCAGAAACCACATGACCCCCAAACCTGTAAGTCTGCTTCACACACAGCTGGAGGCCCTCACTGACCATCTGGCCCAGTGGCTTACAGTGCAGAGATAAGGAAACAAAAGTCCAGAGAGGGGAGGTGACTAGCTTGAGGTCACAGAGCTGTCTAGGAGAAGGTGACGGCCTCTTATATCACACTGGTGTCCTTTTCTCTCTCTCAATGGTGGGTAAAGACTGGGGGACTATGCCACCTCCTGCCAGCCTGAGAAAGGTCAATGCTCTCTCAGCCCCAGGCATCCAGAGTCCCCAGAAAAGCCTCACTTCCTTTCACAATGACCAGGGAGCCTTACCATCCCCAAGGACACTCTTCCTGTCCAGAGTCAAGTTCTGCAGCTTGGTCCATTCTTGGTCAGCTGCAAGAATTCCTCATAGATGGCAACTCTGTCCAGTCTCTGTGCCAAGGCGACAAGGTACACAGGGAGTCCACTCCAGTGTGGTTACTGTGGGGGACAGAACTGGAAGGCCACAAGGGATGAACAAGGGTGTCTAGAATTCTACCCTGATTCTAGATTCCCTTCTTCTGGGTCCTGTCCAAGATAACTTTCTACAATAATGTAAACATTTGTCTGCACTAACGAATACACTCATTATTAGCCCCATGTTGTTATCGAGCACTTAAAATGTGGCTAGTGTGTGTGAGTGAGGAACTGAATTTCTCATGTAATTTAATTTTAAGGAATTAATTTATAAATAAATAACCACAGGGAGAACATTTTTGAAACATTTGAGAAAGGACTTCTGCAAATGCATAAAAACAATGAGAACACTGGTAAAAATGGTCAAAATCAACATTTCAGAAGTCTAGAAATTAATCAACGGCTTGTAAGAATCTGAGGAGGGTTTAGTGAAGAAACATGGTGGAATCTTGATAAAGGGAGCAAACTTTGTGGCACTATAACTTGCACTATCCCATCCTGCTCTCACAATATCCTCCATAACTTTGAAAACCATCATTCTCAGAACCATGGTAGCTGAGACATCCAGCAGCCCAGCAGCCATAATGGGTTTGGAGCTCTGAAAAGACCCGTCCCCATCGAACTCACACTAGCTGACCTGTCTGGCAGCTTCCCGAAAAAGCCCCATGTTCAGGGCTTGATGTTACTTGACTCAGAGCTTGCCCAGGGAGGAAAGTCTGTCCCCAGGACACTTGATAAAAATATTCAGGGCTAATTGTTTTCTATTGTAGTTGCCGGAGGGAGTGATACCAGCTGAGACAGGCAAGAGGTGAGCCAAAAACTTAGAAGAAAAATTGGGGGAATGAGATGTCCACAGGGGGCTTTGAAAAGCTCCAGTGTATTTGCGGGCATCTAGAAGGCCACAAGTGCTCAGGGCTGTGGCACGCCCAGGAAAGACTTGAGAACATCTTAATCTCTCACCTCTAGTTGAAGGGTTAACTTAATATCTGAAAACTTGATTATGTATTACACAATATTAATAGAATACGGGCCAATACCACGCAATCTCCATCACATATACAGAAAAGAATTTCACAAAATACAACGCCCTTCATGTCTAAAAAAGAAAACACTCAACAAATTAGGAATAGAAAAAAACTTTCTTAACCTATAAACAGCATCGATGAAAAACCCACGGCTAACACCATATTCAATGGTGAAAGACTGAAAATTTCCCCCTAAGGCCAGGGACAAGACAATGATTCTTCCCATATCTCGTATGTTAATCACAGGTACTAGAGGTTCTAATGAGGGCAATTAGGCAAGAAAAAGGAATAAAGAAACCCAGATTGGAAGGGAAGAGGTAAAACTATTTGTTTTGCAGATGAGAAGATATTGTATATAGAAAAACCTAAAAAATGCACTCCTCCCCACACATAATATGTCAATCGTATCCTAATAGGTGTATAAAAAATTTAAATTGCCCCATGTGTTTAGTGGCTAGACTATTGGAGAGCACAGTTAGACTGCTGATATTTGTTGAAAGTCTCCAGAAGAGGAGGAGGAGGAGGATGCTGGAGGTTGGTGACACTAAACGTTAATGCTTTCCTCATCCCCCGAAAACCTATGGAAGGAGATGTTAGGATTAGCTGACAGGGATGTGGGGCAGAATGGTCACGATGTAAGTGACTTCCAGATCAATGATGTGTCACGGGAGCTCAGAGTCATCAGCCACCATCTCAGCCAATGCTTCCAATCTCCTCAACCTACATCAAGTCGGTGACCAGGCAGGAATGAAATATGTCTCAAAGCTGGCTGCCTCTGTAGAGCTTGGTGACCTAGAACAAACATGAGGGAGAGTGGGTGAGGTGGAGGTCTCCCGGGGACGCAGGGGGCCACTGGAGCCAGTGAAAGATCACAGACCTTGGGGCAAGAGAGACCTGACTTCTAATCCTGGCTCTTCCCCTAACTCACTGTGTGACCTTTGGCACAATACTCCCCTTTCTGAGCTTCAGTTTACCCATGCGAGAAATGGGGAAGGCAGCTAGGACATCACATCTGGACACTGAGAGAACCCAGACATGCAGGGAAAGAGAAGGGTTGAAACAATCACACAACAGATGTAAGTCAGACAGAGGAATGACGGTGCCCTCAGGGCAAGGAGAGACGGGAGAGGGAGACCCCACCTGGTCCTGGGTGTCCCTCAGCAGGGCAGTGTACTCCGAGGATGTGGGCTCCGAGTTGTTGAGGTTCCAGCTGATGATGTAGAAATGTAGCTGGTGGTCTTTCTTGATGGATAAACTCCAGGCTGCAGAGCCTGGAGCCACCGAGAGGAAGAGCAGACAGGTGGAGATTCTCAGCTCCCTGCACAGAGGCATGGTGGCCCACGGGGTCAGGGTGGTGGGTGCAGACAGCATCCACACTGGTGGCTGGCCCATCCTTCTCAGGCCTGGGGAGAGAGGGATGTGGGGACTTTAGAGAGAGGTCCTGAAAGCTCTGGGGGTGGGGGCCAGACCAGGAAGGAAGAAATGGGAGGACAGTGGGGAGACAGAGAGGGGTGGTCACAAAAGTGGTAATTAGGGGCAAATGCTCAGGTGAGGGTCTCACCTGAGGGAGACTAGTCTGCAACTCGAGTAGAAGGGACCCAGGCTGCTCTTCTTAAACAAGGATCCAGCTGGGGAGGAAGGAGGAGGAGGAGGAGCAGGAGGGACAGGGGTTGGGGGAGGGGCTGGGTGGGAATTAACCCACCAGGAGTTGCTGGGACCAGGGTCTCACCAGGATCTGCAGGACCCTCTCAGTGGAGTTGAACGTGGCTGAGCCGTTGCTCATGTGTGATGAATACCGAAGGGTGGAGATGGTGACATTGACTGTGAGGGTCTTCAGGTTGTGCCCCAAAGCTGCAAGACGAGAGGGAGAGCGATGGCCATCTCTGAAAGCTGGCCTGAGACCACACCAGAGTCCTGCACTCATTATAATCTGTCGTCTTCTGTCCCAGTGGCACCACCACCCACCCGTGTGGTCACCCAAGTCAGAACCAGCATATCTGCTCAGCTCCTCCTCCCTCCCAGTAACACCCATTCACCTTGCACACTGGTCCTCACATACACTCCCTCTCTCCATCCCTGTCCTAGCTCAGGTCTTAACTTCCTTCACCCGGACCAACACCCCAGCAGACTCACTCGATGCTCTGTCTAAAGGATGTTCTACGTGGACTACTAGAAGGATCTTTCTGAAATGAATACCTCACTAGGGCCACCACTGCTCTAGTACCACCCATGGCTCCCTATGACCTTCAGTTTTTAGTTCAACCTTCTTGACCTGGCACTCAAGGCTCTACTCAATCTGGCTCCTGCTGACCTTTCAGTCTCATTTTATCCATCTACTGTGGCTTAAACATTAAGCTTCACGCAACCCAAATTCTCCCCATAGGGCATGTTGTTTCTGGCTGGAGCCTTTGCTCATGGAATCCTCTCTGCCAGGAAAACCCTTCATCCTCTATTTGCCAGGTACCCTCCTACTCATTCTTAAAGACTTCATTCTGGTGTAACTTTCTCTAGCAAGCTCTTCCCCTCCAAATTATGCCAGGTGCCTCTCCCCAAAATATCCCACATTGTATTATAATGGTGTGTTAATTTCACAAGACTAGGGGCTCTCTGAGGGCTGGCCTCAGACTGAATCGTTGGTATAATCTTTGTGATCAGCATGATTGCTCTAAAACCAGAATTTCACACCCTGGCTTCCCAGCTCCTGGATCACAACTGGCTCGTGGGGGAGTGGGGCCAGAGAGCTTCTCTTGGGAAGGAAAAGGGGCCCCCAGATACCTGTGGTGGCTTCTGGTGGCACAGGTGATGATCAAGTATGCAGGGACGTGGTGGCCGGCTCGGGAGTTGTGGAGAGGGCTGTCAGCAGGGAGGGACAGAGTGGGAGGAGCCTCCAGGCTCACACGGGCTCCAGCACTGGCTTTCTCAGGACCACCATTCACAGGTGAAGCATAAATGAGAGTGAGGGGACGGGTGACTGTGTGAGCAGAGGGATGAGCAAGCCTGTTGGTGAGAGGAGCCCAAGAGAGAGAGATAGGTGAACAAGAGAGACTGAACTTGGAGGAGAGACAGATAGACAGGCAGAAAAATGGGCAGATGGATAGGATACCTGGAAAAGGAGGACCAAGGGGGGGGCTTTAGGAGAATTAAAGTGAAAACCACGTGGGGTCAGAATGTGGTGGAGAACATGTTTGTGTCTAAGGCTTTCTCACACTGGGCTGGGACTCTCCACCAGAACCTGGGCGGGAGAGAAGGGATGATTTAGGGCCCTTCCAGGTGCTTCCCTCACCAAGGACAGCAGGTGAAGGAGAACAAGTGCTCCCCAACCCCAAATGCAGATGGAACACAGGAGATCAGGGCCAGGAATACTCATTGGTGGTAGTCGGGGCCACGGCTCCATAGGTGTAACCTGTGGAGAGAAGGCGAGAGGAGCTGAGCAAGAGTTGGGGTAAACATAAAGAATTAAGGGAGAGGAAGGATGTAGGGACCTTTGTGGGAAAAGCAGAGGGGAAAGCAGCGGGGACGAGTGGAGGGGTGTTCAGGGGGAAGGCAACGAGATGGAAGGTGGCTGGACCCAGTGATCACACAGTGATGAGAAGACTGAACCCAGACCAGGAGGATAGAGAGATGGATCATAGCTCACTTTAGAGCAACGGAGGGAACACAGAACTCCGACTGGTAGAGAGAGTGTGGCTGTAGCACAGCCCCTCACCACCGACGTGGAGGCTGTCCCCGTCCAGGGTGAAGGCGCCCAGGTGGGTGACACACTGGGTCTCATGGCTCAGCTTCCAGTAGAGTCCCTCTCTGTCCAGCCCGGGACCTGTGGAGGTCAGAGTGGAAGGTGCAGATCATGTCCACCCCAGTGGCTGCCCCATCCTTCTCAAGCCTGGGTGAGGAAGATCATGGGGATGTGGAATACTGAGCAGGGTCATTCTGGGTGTGGATAGCGAGAGAGGGGAAGGGAGGAGGCTGATGGAGATGCTGAAGGGGCTGCTCTGATGCCAGCAGGGTCTCTCCTAGGTGTCTCCCGTGTGAGACACCCCCCTCACAAGTAAGGCCTGGCTTCTTTTAGGATGTGGAGGGGGGCCTGTGAGTGGCAAAGAGGGGTGAACACACAGACCTGTGTGAGGGGGTGCCTGCAGGTCTGCACGGACAGCAGCGAGAACAGTCAGTGCCCTGTGCCATCTGACACATGCAGGCAAGAAAGTACCGTTATTTTCTCTCGGTTCTACATTCCAAGGTCTTTTCTTTCTACTTCTTTCCTACTCCACAGCCATCACCCAGGCCTAGGGAACAATCATCTTATTCCTAATCTTATTCCCAGCACCTCCCATCTTGCCTATTAAGTCTTCATTCTTAACCATGAAGTCCATTTTAACCCACGTGCTTAGACCAAACGCTAATCACATCATCCTTCTACTCGCATCTCTCCAGAGTCTTCCCACTGGTCTTAGAACAGAGTCCCAAGTCACCCCTGATCTGGTCCTGCCTGTCCTTCCCTCGCAAGTGTGGCTCACACCGCTCCCCCTGAGTTGACTCGGCTCGGCCATCCCTGTTCTCAGTTCATGGACACACCAGGCTCTCTGCTTCAGGGGTGTCCTCATGCGGGTCCCTCTGCCTGAAACGCTCTCTTGAACACACTCCCACACCCTCACTCCAGTCTAACCCTCCGACCAGCTAAATCCAGTCCCAACTCCAGCTCTCAAGCTAAATATCAGTCCTTCTCAAGAGGGCTTCTCTGCCCGCTCATGTTGATTCCCCTTGTGCCAAACTCCCACATCACTCTTATCATTAACTTTTCAAAATCCAAATTCCCAAATACAATATAAATTCCATGGAGGTGGGACAAGGTCTCTCTGGTTCTCCAGGTCCCCATGCATGTGTCCCAGGGCCTGGCTCATGAGATGAGGAACCATCCCGGTTTGTCTAGGACTGCCCTGGTTTGAACACTAAACGTCCTGTGTCCTGGAAAACCCCACTGTCCTGAATAAACGAGGATGGTTGGTCACCATAAATTATACACTCAAAGACTATCTATTGCATGACAAGCACACATTCCCCTCAAGAACATCACAGGAAAGCGAGAATGAAAAAGGCACACACACATACACACACAATTAGTAGAGGCCAACAACTAAATACAAAATTACTTAACAAGATTCTCTGCAACGTGAATCATCAGACCGTTATTTCAGAAAAGTTTCAAAAACAAAGTTAATTCCCTTTAAAAGGCAAGGTGGTGAGGACAGTCTTTTTGGAGACTAGCGCCCTTCCCTTCAATCTACAGTGTTGTTTAGTACTCCTCCAAATGATTTGAAATGTCATAAAGAAAAAAAATGCTCAAAATAAATCTGGCTACTGGCAAATTCAATTTTAAATTTGTTATTAATACAAAGAAGTTCAAATCATCTTTTTCCCTGAATGCTCCTTTATTTCAAATTTTTGTGGATCATTTATAGGACTTTAGAACTCAAATTGAATGGGTCTAAGGAATGTTGTTGAGTATCCCTGCTAGTATTTCATGGGATGTCTTCTAATACTACATACACATGCAAAACATTTCTGTATTTATATTATATATAAATCCTGACTTTTGAGTATTATGCAATGCAAGTAAATCTATATTTTCTTCTATAATACACATTTGCAGTTATTTACGTTTGTTTCATGTGTTTTTACTTGCATATAACTGTACTTACTGAAATATTTACCACACAGAACCACACACAGCTTACCATATTTCCATCCATCCAACATCAATAATATTTCTCAAGATACCCTCACTCTCAATGACTCCCTGTGGTGAGAACCTGAGCCCAGGAAAGCCCACTGGCAGGTCTTCTGCACAACGGAGGCTGCCGGAACCTGTTGGTACCAGGTCCACAGGGTACTAACCTGGTCACACAGAAATCCATGGATCAGCGAGGACAGGTGGACCCTGAGCCTGGTTTCACCTCAAACTTGATCTCCACGGATGCTTCTTGTGTCTGAGGGGGGAAAAAAAAGCACAAACAAGCTTTTGAGGCCTTTTATAGGGTGTTGGATGGAAAGTTCACCCCATTCACTTTTCTTTTTCGTATTTACTGATTTAACTGTAACCGTTGGTTGTGACTGGATTTTCCCGATTACTATCCAGCCACCTGCTGCTCCCAGAGAGGGGAGAAAGCAGCTTCGTGCTGTGTGCACTTGAGTCGCTCAACTCACTTGGCTGGACAGAGACTTTTTGGTGACTCTGGACCCTTTAAACAAGCTTGTCATTTAGGGACCCTGTAAGTGACTCGCTGACTTGTCAACAATTTCCACACTTCATTCAGGGCTCGGGAGATTTTCAGACCCTGGAGCAGGTTTCCCAACCTCGGCATCACTGACATTTGGGGCTGGATAATTCTCTGTCAGGCTGTCCTGGGCCCTGGAGGACGCTGAGCAGCATCCCTGCCCCCCCCTCTAGATGCCAGGAGCGCCCCATTTGTAACAACACAAACACCGTCTGCAGATGCGGATAAGCCCTCTGGGGACAAAATCACACGGAGGACGATGACGGGGACTCTGAAGAGGGGACGGCGGCGCCTGGAGCCAGGAGGAACAGCAGCCTCGGGCGCCCTGAGCAAACAGCCCAGGGGAAATGGGGCTCCGGGAGGACGGAGGGAAGCCGGGCCCCGGCGGGGCTGCCCCTGGCCCAGGCCCCTCCGTGGACCGTGACTGGAGCCGGGACCGCCCACCGCTCACCGCGCTCCGCCCCTTCGGGCGAACATCCACGGGAATGCGGTCCGCTCCGAGAAGACGGAACACACCTTGCAGAACGCCCGCTCCATCCACGGCGCCGCACGCGCTTCCGGTTCCGGTCTCAGGCGGACGTTCGGGGAGGACGAACGTTTGGGGAATGCCGGTTGAGGCGGCGGGCGAGGCGAGGCCGCGCACCACAACCTCGGGGTAGGTGTCTAGTTTCTAGAGTGAGTGAGAAGCTGGAAAGCGGTCTGGGTCAGCTCCAGGGACAGGGACAAAATCTAGGCCGGGGCTGTGTGCGGGAACCAGTTCTAGGGGCCGGCTGTGGGCGGGGACAAGGCTGTGAGTGACAGCAGGCTGGGGAGGCGCTTCTGTGGGCGGGAACAAGGCTCCCGGAGGGGCAATGAGCCGGGACCAGGCTGTGGGCGTGGACCAGGCTGTGGGCTGAGCTAGGCCCGAACGTTGTGGGCGGAGACCAGTTCCAGGGGCGGGAAGAGGCGGGCGTGTGGCTGGAATAATTCAGGCAGACTTCACAGGGGGAGGAAATCAGCTCCAGGGGCGGGGCTGGAGGCGAGGCTTTCTGTGGACCCCTAGACTGTACAGGTAGCTGGATGTTGAACAGCTGTTCTTCATTCCTTTCCCCACCTTTACACAGCCTCATAGAATGATGTGCCCATATTTAGAATTCTAAATTTTTTGTGCGTTTGCTGTTCTCAATTTCGTTAAAAAATTGGATCATATATTCACATTTGTCTACAACTTGCTGTTCCAAGCCAGTAGATAAGGATATAACGCTATTTTAATTTTAAAAATCTGGGGGGAGGTAGGCCCACGTCGTAGGTGCACGTATACGAAAACTTCAAAGAGTGGTGCAAAGTCAATAAAATATTCTCACTCTACCACTGTCTCCCGGTACTTTTGCACAGAGATAAACATCCTTTCCTCCTCTATCCTTCCAGACATACTGCGTATATGTGGGACTGTGTATATGTTCAAGCCCAAGAGGGATGTCCCCAAGCAAAACCTGAAGCCCATGAATTGTCTCATGCATCATAAGTTAATGAGAAGAGATTTAATTTTTTGGTGGAAGGAGATGAACCAGTGATGAATCCATAGGAAGACAACAAAGAAACAAGAGAATTTTACCATTTAAAAGGTCAAAGGAAAAAGTGAGAAAGAAAATGTATTCATACTATCTGACGTAGCACATCTCTGGATAAGATTCATCTGCTATAAAATTGTAAACACTTATGTCATAAAACAGAGGACATCGAATTTTGAGTTATCCTAATTCATTAAATAGTTATATTGGGCAAGGGGAATTATGTTTTTAACATATGTAAGAACTCTTCATGCTGATTTTTTTCAGAGAAGAAAGAAACTATAAATAGTCAAAACCTGAAAAATGAAAAAGCTGTATGAGTAGCTAATTTAGAAATATAGATTTTCAACCAGAAAATTAAAGAAGTTGTTTTTGGAACCAGAGTCAAGAGTGGGGAAGGTAGCTTTTCATTATCAGGTTTGAAGTATTATTGGAGAGATGTGCGTATACATACACACATATGCACACACACGGGAGCCTGAATTTGTATTCCAAAGGGATCATCTAACTCTACAAAGAATTTGTAAAAAGGATTCACTTTACAACAGTAGAATGTATTTTGAAAACTACAGACTTGAAGCATTAAAAAAGCTGTCATCATCCCGGTGGAAAAATGAATGGGGCATCACTTTCCAACCCACATGGTGATAAGCATTTTACATACATTACTCTTGACTTTTCTCACAGCAACCCATAAGGAAGATGGTATTATCTATCTCCATTTTGCAGATGAGGAAATTGATGACAACAGATTGCTAAAATTTTCATATAAGTTCTCAATAGATATTGTTTTATGTTAAAATTGTTTATTGAATTTTCTTTTCATTAATAAAATGATATGTGTCACTCTTACAAATAAGCAAAGGCTGTGTAAAAACAATTTAGCAAAACTACAGTTTTCTTTTGATATAATTAAATATAACAATCACTTTATTATATTTCTGCTCTCTGCCTCACATCTACGAAGATATTTCCTATCCTAAAGGCTTACTAGAAAACTCTACTAAAAATCAAGAATCAGGGAATACCCATATTATGCAAGGTTCCTGAATACATGCAAAAAAAGCCATTATAACAAATTTTTGTACAAAAATCTTAGATCATTCATGAACTGATAACAACACAAATCATGATTAGGCAAGGTATTTCTGTAGAATGACAAATATTTAAACTTTAGACATTTAGAAAGGTAGTTCATTACAGTAACTAATGTGTATAAGAAGAATTTTTTCAAACTCACTAAGTGCCAGGAAATTATTTGACAAAATGCACTGCAATATTATTCACAATAGCCAAGAGATGGAAACTACCTAATTGTGCATCCGTGGGTGAAAGGATGAAGAAAATCTAGGGCATCTATACAATGAAATATTATTCAGCCTTAAAAAGGAAGGAAATCCTGTATTCAGAATTGCTTGCCTGGATCATTTCAGTAGCCATGTGCTTTCTTCCTTAGTACTCTCTGATCCATTCGCCAACCAGGAACCAGGGTGATCCTTTTACAATGTAAGCGCCACAACCTCTAATGGATCCCTAAAACAGATTTTGGAGGTGGACTGCCTGGGTACCGGTTGTGTGACCTTGGTCAATTATATAACCTCTAATATTCCTCATCCATACAATAGAGGTTAATAGTATTGTCTCCATGGCATTGTTGTGAGGATTAAATGAGTGAATACATGTCAGATGCCTAGCATGTGCCTGGCATATGGTAAGGCATCATGAAAAATTTAACTGTAATTATAACCAAATTAAATATTGTGATGGCCTATTAATTAAGTTAAACCATATGAAATTTCTAATATTCAACCATTTTGACCCATTATTATTGTTGAATAAATGATAAAACTCAGTCAAGGCAGGTTGCATAGAGTCAAAAAGGATTGGATAAATGAAAATATTTTTAGAAAAAATAAGCTGAAATAGATTGCTTTGTAATTTACAAAGCAGTTTCTCATACTTTGTTTCATTTAATCTCTATAGAATGCTTTTCAGGGTATTATTACCACTGTCTCTGAAGGAGTAACTGACTTTCCCCAAATCACACCACATTAAATAACACAATTAGAGTGGAAACATCATTTCAAGTATAAATCCCATATGATATTTTATTTCCCCTTCATAATAACATCTGTCCTCTCAGGAAAGTGAGGAAATAATGCTGATTCATAGGAACTTAGTCTTAAAGAGACATACTCTCAGATGATAAACACTATGTCTTTGAAACAAGGGTGTTGAGAGAAGAAACTTGGGACCAATGCTTTCTGGGTTTTCAAGTCCATGATTAGACTTCTGGTAAACAGCCAAAGAAGGGAAAGGGTGAAAAATAGTCCAGAATGAAAAAAGTTTGACGTATATGTAACTTTATTGATCACCTCAAGATTCTCTTTTTGTTTATGGTCTGTGTCACCCTACTAGAATATAAATGCTCTCAGGGTAGATGACTGCTATCGTGCAGCAAGTGGTAGGCGCTGAGTAAATATTTATTAAAGGAATGAAAGTGGCCTTGAATACATCTGCTCTTTACTCACCAGAGAACAGCCCCATAGCAGGCAAATGGCATCATTAACAAAATTTTAAAAATCATATCCTTATTAGCTCATAACCATGGATACAAGGCTCCCATTTATTTCATACTTTCTAAGTACTTCAGCATTCTGTTATATTAGGGAGTGTTTCCACAGCCTTGCTGTAAAATAAAGCAAGACTTTTTGGCCCATTGATTGCTGTTTCCAGCAGAGCCCATCTCTATACTTACCTCTAAACAATTAACTATAGATTTGTTATCCCAATGAACAGCGATTTGTTATGGAACCTGTTTTATCAGTGTCATGCGAAGGTAGACATTTGACATGTCTTTAAGGGGTGATATGGATAATAATGTTGATGCAGAAGAAAACTAAAAATTCTCTCTGGTCTTTGTCAAGTGCATCTGGGTGAAGGGTATCTTGTTGTCACTGGATTTGAGAACTCAAAAAGACTCGCCCAACTCTTCATGTTACAGGTGAAGAAAATGAGGTCTAAAGAGGTTGAGAGATTTGACCAAGACTAATTCCTGGGACTAGAGAAAGATCTTCCTATTCTCAGCTGGCCACATTGTCATAAGATCTCCAGCTCCAAACAGCCAAGAGACACAAGTCTGTTGATTTCCAGGCAGAAATGATTCCCCTTCACGTTTTTACTTTTTCTCCCTTAGATGTCTGCTCTGCCCTGACAAGGAATTTATCTGATGTTTACGCTACACTTAAGAAGAGGAAAATGCTCCTGGCAAACACTACTGTGATTCAGTGTGGCATTGGAGAGCCCAGTCATGAAAAAACGAGAATCAACAGAATAAGAGGTAAATAAAATTAGAGAAGAAGAGAAAATCTATTATTTTAGTGGGACATAACTTATAAAGTTTAGAACTGGTAAATAAATGCAGTAATGTGTAAGGAAGCTAGATTTCTATATGAAACATCAAAAATACTGTTACATGAGCAAGAATTAGTTTAAACATGTAAATAATTATTCCATTCATAAGAGCAATGAATTATTTAAGATGAGTAGTGAAAATAATTGGAACTACACATTAGTTATATGAAGAAGATTATAAAAAGATACAAAGCGTGTAAAAGCTCTGATTAAATGGAGAGATATACTATACTTGTGATTGAAAACAGTGTTTCAAAGATATAAGTTTAATGTTTCCAAACATTATTCAGATTCCATATGCTTCAAATCAACTTTTAAAATGATGTAGTGTTTGTTTTATAGACTAAAAGATATCCATTTGTAAAATAAAACACTGGACCATCAACTAACATTATTCACAAGTAAATCATTCCAAATGGATTATAAGGGCTAAAATTAAAAGTAAAAATCCCCTGCGTATAACAGTAGTGGATGACAATATAGAAGAATACCCATAATCTTAAAATTAGTGAAGATATTCTTAATATATATGCTTAAAGATGTCTGGTTGAAAAGAGGAAGGAGAAAAAGTAAAATGGAACGTGATATTGTCTCTGATTTTCTTTCAGAGACTTAATCTAGAGAAGAATATTCCAGTCTACGATATTGGATAAAGAAATAGAAATCTGTGATAATTACACAAATAATGAGATGACATATATAAATGGTAGCATAATGTATCAGTTAGCTTTTGCTGTATAACAAACCATCCTAAAATTTGGTGGCTTCAAATAAGAATAGTTTACTTTTTCTCAAGATTCTGTGGGTTAACTGGGCAGTTATTTTGATCTGGACCTATTGCTTGCTCAGCTAGGATTGGCTGGTCTAGGACGGCCTTACTCACATATCTGATTGTTGACTTGAAGTCACCTGGAGTGATGGAGATGTGCAGTCTATCTAGACTCATTCACATATTGATGGCCTCAGGCTTCCCAAGGGCAGCCAGAGAAGGACAAGTACCAACAATGAGCAAGTGTTTTTCAAGCCTTTGCTTATGTCATTTGTTAATGTCCCATTGGCCAAAGCAAGTTACAAGACCAAGTTTACCCAGAGTCAACGTGGGATGGTACAACCAAAGAGACAGTGGGAGAGGACTAATGTGTGGCCATTTTTGCAATCTTTAACACATAAGTTTAGAGGAGAATTAGTATGAATGTTTTTGTATTTGTTCATTTGAATGCCCGAGGAAAATTGCACAAAGCCAAAAGAAACATAAAGCAAAAAATTAAGTGGAGATGTAAGGTAAGTTTAGTTGGGACTTAAAGTGGGTCTGCACAAATGTCGTAGTTTATTTTTCAAGTGTAGGCAAGTTCTTGTGACCTATGAAAATAACTTACATTTCGATTATTTTCTCGCTGAATGTGTTTTATTCATTAACACATTTGATGTGTTTCTCTCTGGCCTTAGGAAAATAACGTAGCACTTGGGAGCAAAGATGCAGCCTAATAGCCCCACACTGGAGGCCAAGATAGAGCAGACATCCATGGCCACCATGACCTTGCCCTTGGTGCTGTGGTAGATGGGGAGGAAGGTGACCCAGACACTGCAGAACACCAGCATGCTGAACGTCAGGAACTTGGCTTCATTAAAGGTGTCAGGCAGGTTCCGTGCCAGGAAAGCCACAATGAAGCTGCCCAGGGCCAAGGAGCCCAGGTATCCCAGGACACAGTAGAAAGCAGTGACCGAGCCCTTGTTGCACACGATGAAGATGTGGCCGTGTTGAGAGTGTGCATCTGTGTCAATGAAGGGAGGAGAGGTTCCCAGCCAGATTCCACAGAGACTCAGCTGGATAAAGGAGCAGATGGGAAAGATGAAGTTAGGTTCCTCTGACACCAACCACTGCCTCATCCTTCTCCTTGGTGCAGTGACCTTGAAGGACACAGCCACAGTCATAGTTTTGGCCAAGACACTGAAAACTGCCACAGTAAATACAACTCCAAATGTGATTTGTTGAAGACTGCAGGTGGCTGTGTTGGGACGACCAATGAAGAGTAAGGAGCAGAGGAAGCAGAGGGTGAGGGAGATGAGCAAGATGTAGCTGAGAGTCTGATTATTGGCCTTGACTATGGGAGTGTCTTGGTGCTTCACAAAGACCCCCAGCACCACAGCTGTGAGGAGAGAAAAGCACAGAGCTGTGCACCAGGGCCATCCCTAAGGAGTCCTCCTAAGCCAGAAAAGTCACAGCTTTTTTTGAGGCAGCAATCTCACCCTCTGTTGGCATACTGATGATCTGGACACTTCACACACTGATCCATGTCTGGGGAGAGATGCAAAGTGTCCTCAGCCCAGGTTCAGTCATTCTCTCTCATTCGCATGCCCCCAAAGAAGGCATGGGGTAAGCTTAGCCAATTGTCTTCCTTTGTTGCTCCAGGCACCAAATAACAGAATACTCTGCAGAGAACCATTCCCAGTTAATACTGCCCATCTTATTTATGGTTAAGTAAAGCTATTATCCATCTCAGTATTTATCTTGCATATTCATGAAAGCACATTTTTCTCAGCAGAAAACCAAACGTCCTCCCTGTCTCTCTGAGCTATACCCCTGTAAACTATGGCCTAGATTTACTCATTCAATGAGCAAGCAGTTATTGGAAAACCTCCATGAGGCAGATAATATGCTACATACTAGGGAAACAGAGATGACCAAGTCATAGACCTCACTCCTCGGGAGTTTCAAAATGAGACCATTTCTACCATCTAAAATGATCTACAAAACATTTCATCTTAATTTCACTTCCACCACTTCTGTTAAGATTTTAGTCACTTCTCTCCTACGTTATCATAAGATCCTTTTACTCTGGTTCCCTGCCCTTGTCCTGCATCACAAGTGATACGTCTACATGTAAGTGGGATCATGTTTATCCTCCATTAAAAAATCCGACAAAATCGTAGGAAGACCAAAAAGACTGTATAACCTTGGTCATGCCTACCTCTACTACCTCTGCTCTGATTTTTAAGATTCCCAAATCTTCATGTGGTTCTGAAAGTGTTCCGTGCCCACTCATCCCTGCAGGTATGAATACATGCTTTTTCCTTCTACAGGGGCATTGCTCCTTCCTCTTTACGTCCTCTTAAATTCTCTCACTTTTCACGTTTAGAAGTACAATCTGCCTGATAACGTTTTCTGTGGATGGTGTGAGTTAGGGTTGGTGAGTCATTGCCTTCTCCATGAAGACAGCCAATTTACCCAACATGGTTTATTGAAAAGGCTTTCATTTTCCCACTCCTCTTCAGTGTTTCCTTGTAAATCAGACGTCTATACGTGAGTCCCTATATGAGCAGCTTTTATCTGAACTCACCATTTGGTTCCGTTGATTTTCTTGTTTATCCTCTTGATGAACCTCCTCTATTGTGATGCTATAATACTTGATGTCAGGTAGAGTAAGTCCTCCCACTCTATTCATTGTTTGCAAGATTTTCTTAGCTAAGTTTTTCCTTTATCATTTCCATAAGAATTGTATCAATTGTAATTTCCACAGAACAGGTCAGCATTTTAGCTGCAATTTTGTGGAAGCTGTAGATTAATTTGGAGAGTTTTGATATCTGTAGAATTTTGAGTCTGTTCAGTCACGAATTTGATTTATCCCTCCAGTTCTTTCAGTTTTCCTCCATTTATCTAAATGCTGTTCTATAAATTAATGGACAGAAATCTTTTGAAAGTCTCATTAAAGTTATTTCTAGGTACTTCATACTTTAAGATGTTGTAAATGTCATTTTTTTAAATTTAAATTTTGAATGCTTATGACGGGTAGATGGAAGCAAAACTTTCTATATTAACCTTGTATTCAGCCACCAATAAACTCAGTTAATACCTTAATTTATATGGATTTTACATTTATACCATAATATCATCTGAAGATAACATCAATTTTACTTCTTCCTTTGAAGTAAATTATTCCTTTTATTTCTTTTCCTGCCAATATTTTATCAAGCAAGACCTCCAGCATAACGGCTTATAGAGGCAGTGATGTTGAACATTCTTCTCTTATCCTTGCTTTCATCAGTGTAAGATAAAGTTCCATTCTGTGAATACTGTGTATGGGAGTAAGAGAGTTTCGTTCTGTTCCTGATTTGGTAAGTGTTTTTTCTGTTGTTGTTGTTTGTTTTAAAATATGAATAGGTGTTTAATTTTACTAGTTTTTCTTACAGTTATTGAGATTATTATTTCTCTTTTTTCAGAGATTAGTGTACTGAATTACATTGCATGAACCTAACTTGGTCATGATATGTTCTTCTTATAAAATATAGCTAGATTTGGAACCTTGATTTGATTTGATTTTTTTTTTTAGGATAAATGAATTTAACCCAACAAAGAATGTGGCCTGTAATTTCCTTTCCTGCAATGATTTTGTTAGATTTTGGTACCAATGTTAATCTAGTCTCTCAAAGTGAGTCAAAAAGTTTTCAGTTTTTCCTATTCTCTGGAAGAGTTTGAGTAGATGTATATTATTTTTTTCTTGAATATTTTGGCAGATTCATCAGCTTTGTACCAAATAAATAGCTTACAATAAAATTTTGTAGAAATGTTTTAAAGGATGGTCTCAATTTCTGTAATAGGTCTGGCAATATTCAGATTTTTCATTTTTTCTTGAGGCAGTTTGGTAACTTTTATTTGCCAGAAATTCGTGAATTTCCTCTAAATTTTCATTGTATCAACATGATGTTATTTATGTTTTCTTCATGTTAAATATTTTCCATGTGATCTGCACAGATTACTCCCTTTTCAACCTTGGTATTATTTTGTTGCAATTTTTCTTTTTTTGAACACTAGTACTAGGATTTTATTGAGCATATTTGTCATTTATTAGAATCTAATTAGTTTTATTTATCCTTTTGATGTTTGTCTTTTATTTTGTTAACACTTCCTCTAATATTTATCACTTTGTGTTTTCTCTTTTCCTTGTGTTTACATTTCTGCTCTTTTTCTAGTTTGTGATGAATGCTTACAACTTAGAAATTCAACCTTTCTTTATTTAAATATACACAATAATATATAAATATATATAATCTAGGATTATACATTTCTCTTTAAGGATAGATTTAACTCCACCCCATAAGATTTGATGAATAATATTTTTAATTGGAAATACATTCTAATTTCCATCATAGTTTACTCATTAATCATCGGTTGTTTACAAATGTATTTATTAATATCCAAGCATGTAGGAATTGAAGCTAGTGGACGTAGTGTTCTTTAGATGTGCATATGGAACATATACCCAAACTCACCACATGCCAAATGTGCACGTGGAAGCTTTATCCAAATTGACGATATGCCAGACTATGTCATCAATCTCAGTACATTTCAAATAAATTGAAATTATACAAAAGATGTTGTGAAATTAAGCTTCATATCAATCACAAAAATAAAATTAGATAATGCCACCATTGAGGTTATTTCAACATTGCACCGTTTAATATCATAAATCTGAGTAATTCCAAGATGTTAATTATTGTATGAAAAATCTTCAGTGTTGGTATTCTGTCCCTCTTCTATTTCATGACCCAGCTCCCAAACCCACATTGTCTGTGTTCTAGTCATGTTGAACCTTTTCTCAGCTCCCTAGAATATTAAATGCAGGGCTAATTTGCCAGTTTCTGCCATTTCTAAGAATTCCACCAAGAATTTAATCTGCTTACATTAGTCTGATATAATACTAATGCTACTGCCTCTATGAAAAAGTCCATGACACTTCCCTCCCCACAAACATATATGCTATCACTTATTTCATCCCATGGGTCTCTGCATACCTATATTGCAGCCCTATGTCACCACCTTGAATTTGCATCACTGCATACTGTCTCCCCTACTCACCTGTGAACTCGAGGAGATCAGAAACCAAGCAGTTCCATAAGCTCATTGTACACCATAGAAATACTTACTTCTTAAATCAAACACAACCTTCTGAGCTCCTGTTCTGTGCCAAGAACAGCACCAGACACTGGAAAAATAAGGATTTCTTCAATGTGATCTAAATGTAGCTTTAAAGATGATGAAAAGTAAGGACTTACAATACCATGTCTTAGATTCCATGAGAGAGATTTAAGTTAGTTACTGTGGAGTGGTCATAAAGGGTTTCCTTGAGATCATAATGCCTGCAATGATGCTAAAATGAGACAAGTAAGCTAGTTCAAGGTAGAGAGAGAGGGTATCATTTTGGGAGGAAATATTATTGGCTATAAAAGTTAAATTACTAAATGGAGGAAGGCAACATTTTGACCCTGCAGTCCTCATCAGAGTTTTTCCATTTCTTTGGGAGAACGGTGCATACAAAAGAGAGGTGGAGAGCCAGCCCTGATAGCCTAGTGGTGAAAGTTCAGTGCTCACCACTTCGGTGGCCCATGTTGGTTTCCTGGTCATGGATCCACACCATCTCTCTGTGAATTGCCATGCTGTGGTGGTGGCTCACATAGAAGAACCAGAGTGATTTACAACTAGGATATAAAACTATGTACTACAGTTTTGGGGACAATAATAAAAGAGCAAGATTGGCAACAGATATTAGATAGCTCAGGACAAATATTTCCCTTCAAAAAAAAAATAGAAGTGGAGAATGTCGCTGCAAGGCATATACTCACCTATTTCATTGGAAATCACATTCTCTGGGCTGGGAATGCAAGCAAAACAACAGGCAGCCTTGCTCTCTTGAGGGCTCTTCCTGAATCCCGGACTGCAACTCTCACTGCATACAGAATGTGGAGTCTGGAGAAAATCAGATAACACTTGGTAACAGCTGTGACTTTTACCTAATTTTCAAGTAGCTAGAGTGTTTAGAGTATTGGGCCTTAACAAACTTAATCTTGAAATATCTAAATCCAATTCATTGGTTGGACGCCATGCTTATTGTATGATATAAAACACTGGTACACCTCAGAAATACTGTGGGTTTGTTTCCAGAGCACCGCAATAAATCAAATATTGCAATAAAGTGAGTCACACCAATTTTTTGATTTCCTAGTGTATAAAGAAGTTATGTTTACACTATACTGTAGTGTACTAAGTGTGCAATAACATTATCGCTAAAAATCATGTACATAACTTAATTTTTTTTAAAAATTATTCCTGAAAATTACTAACCACCTTCTGAACCTTCAGCAACTTGCAATCTTTTGCTTATGAAGGTCTTGCTTCCATCTTGGATTGTTGGTAAATGAAAAAATTACTTCAGTTGGAAGTGAATTGTTAAATTCCCATATGTGGCTCTTTATGAAGCTCTGAGGGGGCACAAAACCCAACAAGATTTTGGTTATTCATGTGTAGTGTAAGTAATTGTGATTGGGTTCAACCCACCTCAGTAATTCCCGTGTCCCACTCAATCACCTCCTCAGATAAAGACAATTCTTGACCACGTGGAGCATGTTGGGAATATTCTCCTACTTTCACCTTAAGTCCAAGACCTTCGGGAAAATTCCAAAAGTTGAGAATGGTTTACTCTGAATCTGATTTTCCTTCATCAGCCAAATTCACTGAGTCACCAGCAGGATTGTTAAATTCTATGTTCCTCAGAAAAGGGTGCAGCTAAAAGAGACACATCATCCTGAGGTGAAGTGGGCCCGGGTGTTAAAGAGAAAAACCCTGAATTGGGGACAGCCTTTCATTGTCTGTAATCTTTGCTTCATAGTGTACCTTTATTACAAGTATCCAATGAAGTAAAGCAAATGAAATCATATGGAGAACTAAAATATCATAATGTTTCTAAAATATCAGTTAGTTTCGAGAGAAAATGACTAAAGACAAGAATATCAAGATGATCAGTGGTGATAGGATTCAGACAAATCTCGAGTACAAGGTACAATCTAGCCACCCTCATGCACTCTCTGAATTTTCCCAGACCATCAATCTGCAAAATGATGTTAGCAATACCTAAAGTTGTTACAGAATTAAATGAGATCATTTATGTAAAGTATTCACTATGATGTTCAGCACCAGATAGGCACATAAAGGACAAGTTCTCTTCTTGTCATTGAGGAGCTTCATGGGAGAAGACAGGATATTCCCTATTGAAACGTTAGGCAGGCAGGATGTTGGGATCCTTTGTAACACAAAGCATTGATATTGACTCATAGCTCACTTCCTCGTTGCCACTAGAACCTTCTTGTAGATGACTTACTACTCAGGACTAGATATACCTCCTAGAGAGTGAAACAAGTATAGAAACTCTTGTGCTTTTCTTGGAGAAAGAGTCCTAACTGCTTGGTTTGAGCACCTGTGGAACCATAAGAAAGTCACTTTTGCGAGTATACATTCTGTTAAGTCGAAGAGACTTTACCTGCCAGGGACAAAACACCAGACCTTCCCACTTCGCATTGGCTGCATTTCTGCATGTTGAAGAAGCAGCTTGTGAAGGTTCCAGGCCACAGCATACACAACATTTTACATACTGTAACTCCATTCAGTCGTGCTTGTGTCAAACATCTGCCAAGGCAGCCATCCTAAGGAGGCATTAGGTGGACAATTCTCCAGTGTTTTACAGTAAGACTCAGAAATCGTGCAAGGAATAAAGGGAAACCACAACATAGTGAAGTAAATGTCTTCTGGATATTTGGAAGGGTTAACTATCTGGATAAAATTTTCAAAGCCAGGGACCTCACTATGGTGGTGTGAAAAAATGAGAGTCCCATGGAATGAGTCAAGGATGAAATCTCTCTCACTGTGGATAAAATCCCACTCTGATGTCGTGACCCAGACTTTCCATATCACTAAATACTCCCAAGTAGAAAAGCTCAAGCTTATGAGAGAGTTGGCATCACCAGAAATGATAACCACATTCCCTTCTGTTTCCTCTACTTGCAAATCATATGGCCATGTCCTTGAGTAATATGACCTTTCAGTCACAGGAATCTTTTCCACACAGGCTGCACAGATTCCATTCCTGTCCATCTCTCCTCTCAAGTCTGAGAGAAACACAACACCTTTCTTGTCTTCTGAGATGACCAGCCCCACTCAGCTCCAACTCAAATGAAGCAGCAAAGAGTCCATGCCAATGGCTAGAGATGTGTCCCTGGGGGCCATCTAATAGAGAGATGGAAACTGCTTATCATCATTCAGGGTAAGATCAAAAGGACCATAGGTAAGCTAAAAGGAAAAGACAACTGGAAGTAATATTAGGAAGGGGATTGGCAAAAATCAGAGTCTCAGTCCTGAAGGCTGTTCAGCAACACCTGGAGTGGTAGAAGAGGACAATTGCTCATTTCATTTTCTAATCATTTTGCACTCCCTGAAAGCTTTCTATAAAATAAGATCAGCCAGAGTTTCAGGAAACTGCTTTGTCTCCTTCCCCCTCAAACTTCTCTCTACTCCAAAGAAAGGAAATGTCATTCTCCATCGAGGTCCTGTACACGGATCCTTTGAGATCATATCCTTTGAGAGATGCACAAACCCAGTCTCCTCCTCTCTTCCTTTTTAGGCCCCTGAGAATGGCACCAAAGGAGACGTGGTTTCATCTCTCCCCATCCCATGCAGTCTTACCTGTGGAAATTTGTACAGTTCTAGCAGTGTTCCAATCTGGGCAGAAATTGCCCAGGTGGTTCCTGTAAGGACCGCTAGAGACTTACTCTCTCTCCTGCAGTCGTAATTAGGGATGTCCTTTCCCAACCCTGAGAGCCAAATCAGGGACCTCTCCAATGTCCTCCTTTCACTGGGTAGGGCATTATAGAGAGCAAATCCCAGAGACATGTTGGGCAATATATGAGGGTCCCTGTTGATTTCCTCAATGGCAAAAACCAAGAACAGAACATACTAGTAGTTCTTGTACTGGAACCTGCATAGAGGGATAAGGATCCTTAGGGAAAATACTCAAAATGATTTCCTTCAAATGCAATACAATGACTTTATTAAAATGAATTTGCTATTGACTCGAATGTCTGTGGCAACAGATGACACTCTTGAAGCCTTAGAATTTATAACTAAAGAAAATAACATGACTCCAGCTGTGGAACGTCCTTACTGAATTCCACACTCATGAAAGAAACTGGTTAAATACACAGAAGAAAGTACAATGAATGGAAAAACAGATCACATTCAGAGTAGACTTGTAAATGGCTCTTTGGTTCAGGATCCAAAATGCTTGTTTATATGAGCACACCATTAAATCCTTCCTAGAAGAGCAACAATATTAGCATGAGATTGGAGAAAGCCCTGGGGAGGAAGAGTAATTGCAACTGGAAGATACGTGACAAGCATAGACGCATGACGTGCACGTTGAGAATGGTGCAACAGAAGGCTGTCAATCAAATTGCCTAAACCTCTGTCCCCTCAAACCTGTGCGTCTGCCACCATCAAAACCAGGAAACTAAGGTGAACTTCAGAGATCCAATGAAGGAGGAATTATCAACAGGCAGGAACAATTGAAAGAATCAAGAAGGACTGAAGGGACTAGAAACACTTAGGAATCTAAGAGAGAGAGCATTGTAAAGTTTAAAAAGCTTCTCATCCATTTCTTATTTTAAAAATATAAAATTAAAATTAATCATTAACATCTTTAACGGTATCTATTCCTGATAGCCCATATTGTCTTCATCTTTCCTACAGACTTTCTGCACACAAATAACACCTAAGCCAAAGAAAATTCTCTGCACTTCTATTGCCTGGGATTTGTAATAGCATCAAGAATAAAATAGAGCAGTCTCTTATACTTATTTCAAGTGTTCTATTATTTGAGGATTGATTAGTACCCTAGTTCATGCTCACTGCTTATTAATGTTCCCCATGTCCCTGTGAAGAATAGGTGTTCTTCACTTGTTGGGTATAGGGTTCGATGTGTATCCATTAAATCAAACTTGCTAATTTGTTTTTCAAATACTCTATTATTAGATATGTTATTCTTTGTCTCAGAGGAAAGTTGAAATTCTTCACTATGATGATATATTATGTCTACCTCTCCTCTTCCTCTGCCTCCTTCTCTTGTACTTCCTCCTCCTCCTCCTCCGACTTTTTCTTCTTGTCTTCTCCTTCTTCTCCTTCTCCTCCACTTCCTTCTCCTCCTTCCTTTCCTAGTTGAGGCTATATTATCTTCACAGGACATCGTGTGTAGTATAACAACTATATCTTCATGATAAGTTGAACTTATATACCATTGGGGATTAACCACTTAATTCCTAATGATGCTTTGTTCCGCATCTGTTTTATCTCATATTATTATAGCTACCCTGGGTTGATTTTTGATTGATTTTGTCCTAGCATACCTTTATATCTTCTATTCTGTTTTGAATTTCTAGTTTTCCATGTTTTTTAGTTTTCACAAGTCTTGTAAACAAGATATAGCTAAATTTATCATTGTCGTATCAAATTTAACAATCTGTATTTAACTGGAGAATTTATTGCATTTACATTTGTTTTATTTATATCCTTCTTTTGCTCCCACTATCTATATGTTTTCCTTCTATTTTTTCCACAAGTTTTATTATGTTATTTCCCTTTAAAATTTATTGATTTATACTTGTTTTCCATATTCTATTGTGTCTCCTCTATTTGGGTGAGAGTTATAGTCTCTACTTCTATTTTACCACCAGCCCACATTGCCTGAAGTGGATATAGTTTCTCATCTCCTGAGAAATTTATAGACCCTTTAACTTTCAGTTTTACCCTCATGACTCACTTGTTTTTGTTGTACAGTACTTTATTTCTCCTTGTTCTTTACTCTCTCTCATCATCTCCATATCTAAATTATCTTTCATGGTTTTTAGTTCCTTGTCTTTCTATGCTGCATTCTATTTCCTTCAGAATTCAAATTTGGTTTTCTATTCTCTCTTCTGTTGTAGAACCCATCTATGAAGTTTTAAAACTCAACAGTTATGTATTTTTCATCTCTTAAAGTTCTATAAGGCCCTTTGCCAAATATGTCATATCATTTCTAGAGTCTCCTGCTTGATTTTGTTATTCCATTTTTTGTCGTTCCATTTTTTATACACAGTTATTTTATATCTTGAAGTTGGTAAGTCTAATAGTGAAGGTTTTGGTGTTTAAATCTATTGTTTTATTTTTAATTTTCTTATGTCTTATGACTCTTATCGACAATGGCATGTATTCCTTATTTGTTTGGAGAACTTTGATTATGAGCTCATATTTGTCTGATTTTAATGTGTACAGAATGTAAGGCTTTAGTTTAGATTCTTTCCTCCAGAGAAGAATGTCACTGGTTTCTGCTCACAGTCATGTGGCATGACACCAAGCTAAGTGCCTTTTTTGTGTGACTCACAACTAATCTGTGAGTCCCAGATTCATTCCCTCAAATCACTGGTGACTCAAAGACAAATCCTTTCATTAGAGGATCATACTGGCCTTTGACCACTGGGTGAATCCAAATTTGTCTAGTGCTTACAATTTCCTTCTTCTGTCCTTTGAGACTTGGCTTACATCTTGTGAACTCAAGAATGCAATAACATTATATTTTATGGAAGATAGCGTTATGTGGAGGGAAACTCCTTTGAGGTATCTAGTCCTCCATACTCCTAATATTTCATTCTTTTGGATACTTCTTTGCATTTCTTTCTTTTAATAAAAATTCTTTCTTTAACTTGAAAAGAAAATAAATTTTAAAATCAAATGTGTGAGCTTGGGAGTATAGAAATAATTTACACGCTATTCAACAAAATAAGTTTAAGATATAGATAATTTTCCAGTAATGTATGTATGGATTAGGTACATTTAAGTGACACTAAGAACCTCTATTTAGAACATATTTAATCAAGTTTTAGGAGAAGAATCATTGAGATGCACACTCCAGGAACATTCTGTTTCTGTGAGGTGCACACATACTACACATATACCTGATCGTCATGTGACAAGCCATGATATGGCCAACTTTAGTTCAACTTAGTTCAGGTGTGATGTGATCAATTAAACTTGAAGAAGGGAGAGTGTCCAGAATGTCCAGAAGCCCCATGTGTTTCCAATGTTAGAGCATTAAATACTGAGAACAAGGAAGAATGGTGCAGGTGTTGTATAAATAAATTACAATGTCTAAAGAACAGAGAACAGCATCCACATTAAACTTATTGCTGATTGTGCCACATTTCTGAAAATAAAGCACACCTTTCAGAGGAAAAATGAAGAACGTTTTTGTGTCAGTTGGGGCCTCAAAATGCTGAGGTGGAGTTAGGAGTACAAGAAGATTATTGTGGCATAACACCTGTGAAGAATCAAAGGCTTGGGTAGGAACAGCCCGCACACTCAGATACGGATTTTACTCCCTCTGAAATGAAAAAAAATAAGGAATGTTAGGTAGAGGAGCTTTGAATCACAATGTGGAGATGCTAGTCTCCACCCGAGACCTACTGAATCAGAATGTTTGGGGTGGGGTACAGCAAACCTTCTGTGTTTTAACAAGCCTTCCAGATAATTCAGATCCATAATCAAGTTTGAGGTTGACTGGTTTCAAAAAAAAGCACCGTACCAAAGAAGTGAACACTGAAAAATTAAAACAATTGTCTCAGTACTTTGTGTTAATGTGATTTTTAAAAAATGCAAAACACAAACTACTTTAAAGAATGTGCATAAAATTTAAAACCATCCTGAACCAAGAGCTTAATCTATACCTAGAGACACTGGATTTGGAGAAAAAGAAAAGAAGTAGAATACTAATTAATTTTTCACCTAACATTGAGGAGGCAGTGAGGCAAGACTTCAGATTCTGGGTTCTTCTTATTTCTCAAATTAAAAATATTGTAAAATAGGGGCCAGCCTGGTGGCATAGTGGTTAAGTTTGCACGCTGTGCTTTGGTGGTCTAGGGTGCGTGGGTTCGGATCCCGGGTGCGGACCTCTGCACCACTCATCAAGCCATGCTGTGGTGGTGTCGCATATAAAGTAGAGGAAGATGGTCATGGATGTTAGCCCAGGGCCAGTTTTCCTCAGCAGAAAAAATAATTCTAAAATAGAATGTGAAAAAGATGTATATATCCAACATGGTGAAGAAAAGTTTAATAAGGAAAATTACTTTAAATGGTGCAAAACAAGGAAAAAAGAAAAAAAGCAAAGTACAAAATTTAAAAATAAAACCACAGAGATAATGCTACATATAGCAGTTATACTATACTGAAGTTACTTAAATCACTTTTTCAATATTGAATGTTACTCTACATTCCACAAAGACATAGGAAACTAACATTGAACATAGATGCTGAAAGAAAGGGGATTGTCAGTGATATTCCATACACGTGCTCACAAAAGTAAAGCCACAACTAATATGAAACTTTTATATATGAATGTGTATAATGGTACACATATCTGAAGGCAAAATATTTAGGGGCTAAAAGGTGGTTAGCAGTTAAAATGTATATGTTCAATTATAGTATCATATATTTAAAAAAGGATTTAATAATAGGAAGTAAAGTGAACCTAACTACAACCAAAGTAAGAGTATTCAATTAACTTCTCAGTATTTGTCCAAAAAAAGTCAATATAGGAATCATATATATTGTTAATCTTGATTTATCATTAAATATGTTTGGAGCATACACACACACGTGCCTGCATATAAATATCAAACATCCTACCTCAAAACAAAGAAAGCATATTATTATAAAATTAGGTCTATCCTTGTCCAGCAAGCAATTTCGACATAGCAATCAATTCCTGAAGCCGCCAGAAGAGAGATACATGGCCAACCATAGATATTCTGACTCAGTAGCTCATCAGAGGAACGGGCAGAATTGAAATCCAGTTCCTTAACCAACTTGCACGCAAAAATGCTCATTAACTGCCAACATATCTTAAACAAATCAGACAATTTATAAGCCAATAAACACTCTCATGCATAACTGTTTGGTCAAACAGGAAATCAAACCAATGATTAGAAAGGAGTGGTGATGGTTTGCAATTGGTATTTGAGTGGTGAACACGATGTAATCTATGCAGAAATAGAAGCATAATGATATAAACCTAAAATTTATACAGTGTTATAAACCAATGTTACTGCAATAAACAAAAATTAAAAATAAATAAATAAATAAATGAAGGAGTAGCAAGGAGCCCTGGAGAGAGAGGAGAGAGAAAGGAAGAAGAAAAGAAAACTGTCTGTTCTGAGAGAAAATATCTCAGCAAGGGAGGGGGAGAGGGGAATCACCTCCCCCAAACCTGGAGGAGGAGAGAGAGGGGGAGGAAAGGGGGAGAGAGAATCCCCCTCTGACCGTTCCCTGCAGGATCTTAGGGCTGGCCAAATCCTTAACAAGACAGGTTGGCTGGAGAAAATCAGACCCAGCTGAAGAACATGTGTCCATGGGAGAAACCTGGGAAACTGAGTTTCTCCACACAGGGCAGAGATTCTCATCTTGCATCCTCTCCTGAGCTAATGACAAAGGTGTATGTCTTGGGTGGGCCTGGGGGATGGGAGAGGGGGAGAAGGCCATTGTCATGCAGAGGGACATGGAAAGGCTTGTCTGAACCCTTTCCCCTGCACTGGGGTCAGGTCCAGAAGGGCCAGCACGGAGGTGACCAGGAACAGGCCTGTCTGTGGTGTGGCTGGCCCCAGGGCAGGCATGGGGGTGGTGGGTGGAAGTGGGATGGCGTGTGAGTTGGCACCAGCCAGCGGTGGAGGCAGCGACTCAGAGGTCAGGGGTCTCTCTCTCTCTCCCTCTCTCTCTCTCTCTCTCTCCCCGCCTCGGGGACCTGAGGAGAGTAAGGTGCTGCGCCCTGCCCACCTCGCCTACCTCTCCCATGGGCCCTTCTTTCTCTGACCGCTCCAGGAGCCCTGCGGGCTTGGGTTCAACCCTCCACACCCCCGTACAGGCCAAGGGCGTGTGCGCGATCGGCGGGGCCTAGGGCTGGCCTCGGGGGTCCGCAGTGAAGGCCCCGCCCACCCGCCAGGCTCTGACCGGCTGGCACCACCCAGCTGCAGCGGTTTCATCGCCGCCCTTCTGGACTTGGCTTCAGCTGCTGTCTCCCTCCCCTCCCCCACTCCCACTCAGCTTGAAGGCCGCTTCCCTGCCTTGAAAGCATTGCTCTGGCTCTGATGGCCAGAGGCGTACCGGGCTTCAAGCTCAAGGCTCTGCCTGGTCAGCTGCTTCGTCCCCTGGCTCATTTCTTCCTGGAAAGACAAAGCTATTGCTTCACCCCACACCTCCACTTTGCGACTGCAGCCAGGCCAGGTGTAGGAAAGGCTCTTGAAGTCAGAAGTGCCGAGACAGGCGTATGGCACTGCAGGGCTAGGGAGCCAGGGCCCTACTGGCCCTACTGGCCCTACTGGGCAATCCCTTCCCACAACAGCTCCCAGCCTCCTCTCTGGAGTCGGGAAGGTCTGGCCTTCCTAGTCCTTGGCCATGGCTCTAGGGAGAAATCCTTGCCAGAGTGTGGCATGAGGCCCTCTGACTAAGGGTGCATGTGCCACACCCAGGGCGACATGAAGGCTGGCGCAGATCGCGTGCTCTTTCCAAAGGAGGCTTGCCTATTGGCTCATCCACCTGCGCCGGGCCCCTTTCCTTGTGGGATCATGTCCGGTGGAAAGAGCCTTGGTGCCCGCTGCCAATTTTTTGGGGTGTGTTCTTGCCCCCTTCTGCGAAGGGAACCACTTGACAACTGCTGTGCCACACCTCGGGTCTTTTAGCCTCCCTCAGCTGTGTCCCCGCCATGCCCATTCCTACCTCCATGGAGGGACTACTAAGGTCTTGGCACTTGCCAAGTGGAAATAGTCATTAGAGACTTAACTTGGAGTTGTAGTAAAAGAGCATAACATAACAGCATTGAGCTTGGGCTCTGCCATTTATGAGCTGTGTAACCTGGATGAGTTTTCTAGCCCCTGCACCCAGTCTCTTCATCTATATAATTGTGAAAAGACCAACATCTACTACGTCGGGATATTTTGAGGATTATGTGTGTTAATGTATCTTCAAGCACAGAATTAACATTCAGAGTGTAGTGCCTGGCTCAGTAGAAGTGTTTGCTGCTGTTATTATAATTATCATTATTTCATGTCCTTCACTTCCTCGTGAGTTCCCTGTCAAACCAACCATGGTCCATGGTGTCAACAGTTTTATTCCAGGCTCCTGCTTAATGGCCTGCAGAGGGATCCTCCCGCTCATAACCTCTTATTTTTATCCCAGTCTCTGGAACTCTTTCTTCTTGGCACTGAGGCACTGAATGGGGTCCCACACCCAACCCTGCATGTACTCCTTTTAATATCCCATGCTTTTGAAATACTGTTTAGTGTTTACTTGGTGGAATATACTCCCTGACATGAACAACACACGGGAGATAGGATTTAGGAAACATTGTTCCATGTAGGGCTCTGATTTTATCATAACACAGAGTACAGATGATCAAGGGCCAAGGTAGAGTTCCTTATTGCAAAAATCTTCAGAGATGAGGGTGTTCTAATGTGACACCACCTGAAAATAAAGCCAGCACATAAAAGCAGTTGTAGTTTTAAAAGGAAAAGCACACAACTGAAAGAATTGATCCCATTAAATACACTATTCTATTTGTTTATGTATCAAATTACTGATAGGTAATAAGCAGGTGTACAGATAGTAGAATTATCAATTTCACAGAGAATTCTTTTAACAGTTGTTCATATCTTGTGTTTTACATCATTTATTAAGGTAATATTTTCATCTTTACTTTTCCTTGTGTCTCTATCTTTCTCAACTTTTCCAAGAGATATATTTATATTATCTTCTCAAATTTTAGGGAAAGTTAAAAAAAGTTATGAAACATTTGAAGTTGTTGATTTTGTATATTGGAGGAGGACTAGATTGCAAGTGAATTAGTGATAATTAGAGTTTTAGTTTGGTAAAAGATGGTAGCTGGAATTGATACCAGGATGTTTGTAAGCTAATTTTTACTTCATTATTTGATATAGTTTCTAAAATGCCAGAACCGGTAATTTTAAATTTAACAACTTGTCTCATTTTAAAATATGTGTTCTTGGAGAGGGTGACTGAGGTAAGTAGACAATAATTTACTGTAGTGACTTGTTTTTCTCCTATTAATCTGTTATAAACCCAACAGGCATATAGCATTCTTTTGTCCAAATGACCTGATGGCACTTTCTTAACTTTTCTTGCTGTGATTCTAGCAATCTAGGGTCACACCACCTTCTCTCTCCTAGTCATGATTTCAGTTGTAAGAGTCACATTGTCAATAATATGGTGACAAATTTGCACACAGTCTACAATTTACTAAAATATATATATCAATTGCAAGCTTTGATAACATGATTGTTAAGGAATGAACAATTTGCAGTGCACTTAACAGCTGATTGCTACACATTATTGTGTAAGGACATCATGGTTAAAACCATTATTTGCAACATGGGGCCCCTTTCAATTTTATTTTAATGGAAAGTGTTCAATGACATTTTTCTTTTGAAGAAGAAAGACTTGCATTTCCATCTTAGAAAATTATGAACTTGTTTTTAGCCCTTTTTCTTGTCTTCAGCTCTTCTTTATATTGATTACTAATTCACATGTCCAGTTACTTCAGATTCATGGTGCTATCTCCTCTGCCTTTTTCATGGCTCTCACATTAATTTTTCCATAATCCATTCTGTGAAAGAGGTTTATCTCCACCTTCATATATTGAGGAAGGAACCGACCCTCCTTTATGTGAACTTGGAAAGAAAGGCCAAGGTGATGCCACGGTGTCCTTCCCCACCATTGAGCTGCAGAATGGCTGCAGAGTCCTGTGAATCTTTTGCTCACCTCCTGGCTCCCTACATACTTGGCATTGTCTGCGCGGAGAACCCCAGCTTGTTACAAGTGAATTTTTGAAGTCTTTAGAAGCTGGCTGAAGGATAAGACTGGCTAGAAAGGACATCAGCAAGCAGTGTACTCCAAAAGTTGGTGGCAGAAACATTAAGAAGAAGAAAACCTTTCCGTTTATCTTGTTTTCTCTTTATCTTCTCTCTTTTCATTTTCCTTTACTTATATGGTATAAACCCTATCCACCACCCATGGTGGTTTTTTTTTTTTTTTCCCTCAAAACCCCAGTACATTGCTATATATCTTAGTTGTAGGTCAACCCATGGAGGTTCTTTTTCTTGGAGTCCCATGGCATTTTATTCATATCTCTTTCTATCAAATTATTTCCATAGCGTAATTTATCTGTTTATACATATCTGTCTTCCTTGCAGACCCCCAACATTTCAAGACCTTTGGGCACATAATATATACATAAGTATTTGAGTGAATCAATGAAGATCTTTTGTTGAATAAGATCTAAATAAATACAATACCTACTCAGCACATGAATGCAAGCATTTGAGAGAGAGTTTTGTGTCTGCTGAAGCAAGCTGTGGACCAGTTTAGGGGCTCAGTGCCAAGGTTACTCAATAGATTGAGACAAAATGAAATAGATAATTAACTTTAGTTTTAAAATTCATGGAGAACAGAAGCAGGATATCTAGGTGTGAATCAGCACTTGATCATTCATGTTGCATGTTTGGAAAATCCAGTCCTTTATTTTTCTATGAAAATGTGACAGGCTAAGAGAGTGAACAGAGGACTGGTTTTTAGAAAGGCAATTTTGTTGCAGGAAATCGTGGAGGAAAATATATGGAAGGAGAGCTGGTAGAAACATGGCAGAAACTTTTTGTGTAGAAATCCTAAAAATTGAGTTTACATGCTGGCTGAAAGATTTGTAACTCAACATTTCTCCAATATAGGTTAGAGCAAATTTTAAATATCTAGGTATACAAAAGGAATACAAAGGAACATAGATCAAACTGAAAGGAGTTGAGGATAGAACAAAGAAATGAAGCTAAGGTAAACCAGCACACTAAAATGTGTTTCAGAAGGACCTGCAGTTTTTAAAGGTAGTTGGAAATTTATCACTCAGGTTTAAAGTAGAAAGGGAAATGGGAACAATTCTCTATCATTTCATGTCCATGAGATTAAAAGCTACAGTCTGTCAGAGAAGCAAAACTTGTATGCCCTCTAATGTCCAAAAAAGTGTTTTGAATCATGCCTAATGAAAGATAGTCTGTGTGATGTAATGCAAATACAGTATCATCAACTCATTTCCAAGTTTATTACAAACACTTTAGCATAAGTTTAATTGAGGTAATGCAGAATTCTATAAGGGGCCAAGGAAGAGGCTGATAGCATTCTCTCTTTCAGCTTCTCACTTGACCAAGGGAGAAAATGTTCTTGAACAGATTGACCACGTCTCCTAAAGACAGTGCTCATTTTCAATTTTTCTTTTTATAAACTCATCCTGCATTTCCCCTTACATATGCAAGCAAAAGCGTGTGTGTAGACATCCTTCATTGGCAATGAGGAGCAGATCCATACTATTAAATAATCAAATAAGCAGAACATACGGTTGGTGCCTTTTAGGAAACCTACAAGTTTAAGCCCACCCTCATTGGTGGAAGAACATGGTATACCCGAATTAAAATATCTACCATTTATTATGCAGCTAATCATGTCATGCTATTTAAATGAAACTTAATGAATTCTTCTTCTATAAAATTAATTTTATTTTAGTCAAACTGATGTATAATTTTATATAAGTGCATTTTTACTTAAAATGTAAAACTCTTTAGAGTCTGCTTCTTTCAGTTTTAGAGGCATATTTTGTATATATTTTTTTTTAAGATTTTATTTATTTATTTTTTCCCCCAAAGCCCCAGCAGATAGTTGTATGTCATAGCTGCACATCCTTCTAGTTGCTGTATGTGGGACGCGGCCTCAGCATGGCCGGAGAAGCGGTGCGTCGGTGCACGCCCGGGATCTGAACCCGGGCCGCCAGCAGCGGAAAGCGTGCACTTAACCACTAAGCCACAGGGCCGGCCCATATTTTGTATATTTTGGTGTGATTTTATTTATTATCCTTCATAGCAGAGAGGCACATCCTACTCTTTTTCTTGCTGTCCTCTCTCTACAAGTTAAAACTCATCCAAGTTTATTTTGCTTTATAAGGCATAGGCTTACTTTGTGATGAAAAAGAGATCATTTCTGAAACATGTTTGGAACTGTAGGGAGCCCAGAATTTTAGACTATGCTCAGAATTTTGTGAGGTAACTTCAAAAAAGATGGAACATTTAACGTTTGCCAGGAAAGTTTTCTGCTACTTTGCTTAACAGTAGGGTTTTTTTTTTTTTTTTGGTTTCTTAATTCTTTGAAAGGATGAGTGAAGGAGTTGGCAGGTTTAAATTTACCCTTGATAGAGCTCCCTCTGGGTTACTCTTTCAAAACAACCATCCCAGTTGATGAATATTTAATGGGGATTCTGTCAGTCCCAGAGCTGAGAGAGGCAGTTCTCAAAGCTCCAGCAGGTCCTGGGAGAGGAGAGCGCTGGTAGCCAGTGTTGTTTGAGTTTGGATGAGGCATGGTCTTTCTCAGGATGTTAGAACTGAGTGGAGTTCTCAGATGCAGCCCAGTGACTCTAGAACTGAGCCCTGCTCAGAAACCAGTTGACTTTTCATTCGCTCTGAGCCTGGTGTCTGCCCTCTGCTCGTGCCCCTTTCTGCCATTTCTCATGCTTCTCCTGACTCTCTCTCTTTCCTACACCTTCTTTCTTCTTTTTTCTCTTTTTCTTACTTTTACTCTCTATTATATTCCTTCTCCTTATCATTTTTCTCAGTCTCTTATTGTTCTCATTCATTTTCTTTTTATTTTGTAGTACAGTTACTCTGTACATCACATTCACCTTAAAATCTTGATCCTCTACAACTCCTATACTTCAGCTAGCTATGTTTTTTAAAGATTTTATCTATTTTTTATTTTTCCCCCCCAAAGCCCCAGTAGATAGTTGTATATCACAGCTGCACATCCTTCCAGTTGCTGCACGTGGGACGCGGCCCCAGCATGACCAGTGAAGCAGTGCATTGGTGCGCGCCCGGGATCCGAACCCGGGCCAACAGCAGCGGAGCACGCGCACTTAACCGCTAAGCCACGGGGCCGGCCCTCAGCTCGCTATTTTGAAGAGAGTATTTTGATAAATTTCTCTTAGATGTTATAACATGCTGATTCAAGGAAATAAAAACTATCACAAATGGGATGGGGATGAAGAGTGAATTCAGTTCAGGTAGCCATGGAATTAGACAGAGGGAAACTGAGAGCTTAAGTGTAGGTGTTCAAAATATTTCCTGATACATCTTCGTAGTTCATTGTTGTGGTAAACTGCACAGAGTCTTATTTACTGCTGGAGCCCAGATGTTTGCTCCTTGGGGCAGCTCATCAGACCTTGGCCTATAGAAAAGAAGCTAGGAAACATTACATGCATTTCTAATGTGAAGAACTGTTAGTGTTCCACCAGGAGACACCTTGGGATCTTCCCTGCACTATCTGAATAGAAAAAGAGGAAGAGAAGCTTTTCTCCATCTGCACAAAACCAAGACCTTATCTTGAGTTTGAGAGGATTGGAGGTGACTGAAAACAAAAGTTTTCCCGAGTTTGGATTTGCTTTAACAAGAACTATTTGCTGGCTTTGATGTTAAAGGTCTTTATTCAAAATTGACTACCTCTAATGCTAAGTTCAGAGTGGAGATGTGTCAGTATAAGAGAGAAGAATCCCTTTTTGATTATATCACTGAAATACAGTATTTGGGAGAATGGTTATATTTGAAGGTCACTTGTTCATATTCTGTTGCCACAGTGACATCTGTTGGTAAGTGACTACTTCATGCTATTCTCAATGATTTCTGTTTGAAAGACATACTGAGCTTGATAAATAAATGGCAAGCAATAGGATATAATGGAACACATGAGGAAGCCATTTGGGGTAAAGCTAATTCAGTCTGAATTTGTTTTTCCAAAAGGGTCTGTCGCCTGCACTGTGTATCTGCTTTGCCATGTCCCAAAGAGAAGAGTAAATGCCCTTAAGATAAGAATGTAACTTCCCCCTCATTGGCATTTCCTTAAGGATAAGCATTTCTCCCTAGGCTAGGATTTGATTGTTGCAGTCATCCTGTGATCACCCAGCTCCAGACAACAGACGTGACACCAGCCATGCCCATTGAGACAACAGATCTGCTCCCCGCTGTGTCCATCAATAGCTGTTCTGGCAGGGCAATCTGGCAGGGCTGATCTCGTGGCTATTGTAAAAGGGACATTGCAATCACTTGCAATACATGCTCTTTGATGGTATATAACCGCTCTGTACACCCCACTTCTTCGGTGACCTTCCTTCCTTAGGGAAGGAAGGCCACAGGTCATGGTCCTCAAAAGTTGGCTCATAATAAACTCACCCCAATTTTGATTTATAGATTGATTATGGATTATTTACGTCGACAAGCTGAGGTGTAGGAAGCAGTAAAGGCACAGTGGTACTCGTGTTGCCCGATATAAAATCTTTCCTCCCTCTTTCCCTTCCCAGGATACCCACTCTTCATGGTGGCACCGACTTCCATGGTGTGATCATTCTTCTGATCACTACTTTCATTCCCTCTTACAATTACTCAACAAATATTTAAACACCTACTGTATGCCAGGCTTGGGATACACTAAGGAAAAATTTTTCTACAAAATCTCTGTCTTCACAGAACTTGTTTTTGTTGGCTAAGTGAGATAATGGATAAGTAGGCAGACAAGTGAATTACATAGTCTATCGTGTGATGATCTGTGTCAAGAAGAAAGTAAGCGACAGGCAATGGGGAGAGCTAGAGAGTGAGTGGGTTGCTACTTTAATTAGAGAGCACAGGGAGGCTGGAGCAAGGCCCAGAGGGAAGGGACAGAGCAGGAGGACATGCATATATCCCAGGGCTGCAGAGATGCTGTGGAGGAATTGTGACTCGGATGTTGTTGGGCAGCAAGAAGCCAGTGTGGCTGGAGCACAGTGAGCAAGAGGGGAAAGGCAGAGAAGGTTTGAGATGCCAGGGAGGGTGAGCAGATGAAAGAAGGCCCCTGGGCCCATCAAAATTGTGCTGTAAGTGAAATGAAAACTTTCAATGTCATTTAACTATACGTTATACAATTTAAGTAGTAAATACCTTTTGTTTTTCTATAGTCTTGTCAAGCACATCAACTAAAATGCTGCTAAATTGGGAATGTCTAAATTATCCCCAGGAGTGACTGCTGTATCTTGTCAGGCGTCTGGTCTGCACAGCAGTCGGGGGTGGGAGTGATGTGACAGTCAGGAGAGGAACTCTACTCTTCAGGTTGTCACCAACTGTTTGTGTTATGTTTCATCTGTAAAATGCGGAGGACGGAAAAGATGAGTGGTTTTCAGACTCCGATCCATGGAGCGCTGGATATTCCTGAAGGCTCTTGGTTTTTGTTTGTTTGTTTTTGTGAGGAAGATCGGTCCTGAGCTAACATCTATCACTCCTCCTCTTTTTGCTGAGAAAGACTGGCCCTGGGTTAACATCCATGCACATCTTCCTCCACTTTATATGGGATGTCACCACACCATGGCCTGACAAGCGGTGCGTCGGTGCGCGCCCAGGATCCGAACCGGTGAACCCTGGGCCGCTGCAGCAGAGCGCGCGCACTTAACCGCTTGCCCCACCCAGCTGGCCCTGAAGGCTCTTTGTTTTTTTTCTTATGTTTATAAACTTCGATGCAAGCTTCACGTAGAAGAGAGTGTCCCCTAGCTTTAAAAAGATTCCTGGACTTGGTCCTCACTTAGGTTTTCCAATATGAAGAATTTGCTGTCTCACAGACTCCCAAAGGACAGACAAAAGGAGCAAGATCCCTTTTTTCCGAGTGTCTCTTGTGACAGTGCTCATTGTCTCTCATTCAAACCAGAAGGTGATTTGTCAATAGTGAGATATAGCATTTGAGACCCCATCCTTCAAGATGGCTGAGTTGTCGTCCATCATTTTACAGACTTATTCTAAGTGAATAATATAAAAAGTGAATGTCTCAGCAGGTAGTCTCTGACACAAAATAGAAACTAGGAATTGAGAAAAGTAATTATGATTGATGTCTGTCAATAAAGGCATAGGGCTAGTCTAATTCAAAAGTAATTAAAGGCATGAGTGTTAGTCACTGTACATATTAAATATATTGAAAAGTATTCATGTTCTCATAACACAGAATTATAACTGGAAGATAAACTGGATGTTTTTGGTACTTATGGTTAAAGATATATTTTATTTAATTTTGTTTTCCGATTGAGGAAATGAGAAAATTTATTTTTTAATATATTGACTATCTTCTTCCTTTCCAACTTAGAATCTCAATCTGCTATTTTGGAAACTCTGAAAAATATGTTCAGATGCTGTTCAACATGTAAGAAAATCTTGTTAGGATGTCAAATCCTTTTCTCTCTTATTTATCATAAAATTGTGACAGACTCTCATTTACCTTCCTGTCTGCCCATCTGACTAGGCCACCTTGTTTCTCTAAGCCTGCAGGGGAATCCAGTCAGGTGGAAGGGGATGTTTTCTTCCACTTCCACTTTGCAGAGAAAATCAGCCTTGAAGTGGAACTGAGGACATGCTTTTCAGAAGCTGCATCATTCTCTACCCAGCCAGAACATTGGGCCTGACAACAGCTGGATCCAGTAGAAAACTGGACACTCTAGGAGATGTCATGTGGAGATGTGCCTGGCTGGACTAATAGTCACATGGATATGAGTTTTAAAAAAATCTCTCAGAGCTTTTCCAAAATCCAATAATATTCTTAAGTTGCTGTAGTAGATGAAACATTAGTTAGTGTCTTTTTAATTTCAACAGAAGCTTTTTTTTGGGTTACTAAAGAAGCCAAATTTCATGTTTTTTTTCTTGTTACCAAAGTGGACTTACTATTAAAAACAAGAAATCTTCAAGAAAGGAAACACTCATATGGAATAGAAATTGTGGGTAGCAATTGCTACTTTTTTATATAAAATCATCTGTTTTATTTATTTACACTTTCTCCCAACTGCGCTTTTGAAAATACCTTAGTATTAGAAATTACCAGTAAGAAGAGGGTGTGCGCCCTTGAGTGTGGTCCAGTAGAAGTCAGGTGACTCAGACCTGAGTTCTAGGCCCAGGTCTGTTTCTGGTTAGTGTGTGACAACGTACTTAGGCTCTCTGGAATGTAGTATTCATTTCTGTAAAATTAAAGAATTTGATGATTTTTGAGAACTTTCCCAAATATTAAATGACTTCTCTTTTAAAAAGTAGAAAGATCCTTCTCAAACTTATAAATTATCAAAAATTTTTTGTGACCTTTCACTTACCAAGAACAACTGATGTCCCTTCAATTGTATTGATTGAAAATAAAGATCATAAAAGTATATATTTGGTAATCTAATAAATGAATTAGCACAAAAATGAGCCAGGAATAATTCCTGATCAATCAAGATAGTACATTATGAAACTATTACTCTTTGTTACAGTATACAAAATTATGACTGTAAAATAGTATCTTTTTGCTGTCTGTAAGTTTATATTGTTACTCATATATCACCATTAACCCTATTATGTTTTACAAGTAATAAAATGTCTTGAAAGGAAAAAACAATAAACCAACAGCCCTGCATTACACATGAAAATTGTGCTCCCCCTGGAAGGAAAATGAGGATACAACATTGGTCGAGTACTTCATTTTGTAATCCACTGGCGCCTTTCAAAAATATAGCTATTATTGTAAGAGTAAAGATATTCTTAAGAATAGTGCCACAAAACAGGTTTTCCAGCTTCTTTTTGTCAGAGCTGAGACCTACATCAGGCTGGGGCACTTGAAGAGGCATGGGGGACTCAGCTGGGGGTGGTTTAATTACTGTGAGATGATTAGCCAATAACAAATAAGACGGAGAAAGATTAAAAAGAGGTGAAGGGAAATAAAGTTGGAAATAATTAAGAAAAATAGTGCCTTCAAAATATCCTCTCATTATTTTTATAGCTTTTTATTTATTTTACTTTTTTTTTTGAGGCATGACTAGGATAGTATGTTAGATTTTTCTAAACCCTTATCTCCAGGGCATATATTACTGAGTTCTTCGTTATAAATGATAATGCCAAAGAAAACCTGGACAAAAGTATTCTGTACTATCCACAAGGACAAACATGTACAACATTGCTCTATATATTAAGAGTCGAGCTGTAATAGTCAAGATATATATTCATGTGTGTAAAATTATAATGATTTTCTAATTTTCTCGGGCTGTGAACCGTGGTAAAATATACAGGAATAAGCAGGAAACCTGAAAAACCAGGTGATTTAAAACACCTAATATTACAGCTGGACCATCAAAGGGTGAAATCAATTTAAATTTCACATCTTCTCCTTTCCTCGTAGCCAGTGATTTGTCTGGAAGACAGAAAACACATACAATTAATTGAGAGTTAACAGTATTTGGAGGCAGTTGAGGTTAAGCACTCAACAATGATGTCCCTTACTTCAGGAGCCATTGACTTTTTGTCATACGTTTACTTTATACACGGGTTCTCTTCTTAGATTATTTCTGTATGTTTCTTAGAAGAGAGACAGGGAAGGAGAATTAACTATCAATCTACTGTGCGCCAGTTCCTTTACTGTATTCCCTTATGCAATTCTTACAGTAATCCTTTAAAGTAACTGTTATAATTCATATTTGATAAAGAAAACCATGTTTACAAAATTGATCAAGGGTAAGAGGGAAGATCTGAACATAAGTCTGTTGGGCTTATGCCTCATATTCTCTCCACTGTGATAAAAATGGTGCTTCAACATGGGTACTCACCATCTGGCTATTTAATACCGGATCCTGCAAACAACATTGGATGAGATGAGATGAGAAGTTATTTCCAAAGATATTCTATTATATTTAAACTGTACTATTTATGAGTCAGATGTCAAGACATGTTTTAGAGGCATAGAGAGCAACTGATTAGTTCACCTACACATTATTAGTGTTTACTATAACTTTCGTGTGCCACATCGTGTCAACTTTGTGTCAACTTTACCAACTTTAGTGCTTCACTGTTCTTTTTGAAAAAACTCAGAATGTCACTTTTCGTGTCAAACACCTTGCTGTTTTCTTCTTATTCACTAGATGACAGTTCTGTATCTCTGTAAATTACCACTGCAGCAGGAAACGAGAGGTCTTAAGCCAGTTTGCTCTGCACAAATGATGGACATAGGAGGACTTCTGCTCCATCAAGGCTGCCTGTGTTATTCCGTGGCTGTAACGGGGATGTCCAGGACTGCTTAGTCAGAGGCACGAAGCAGAGTCAGAAAGCATCCTCTAAATTCTTCTTCAGATGTGAGTTCAGGCGTCTGTCCTCTCTCCTGAGCACACTGGAGTTTATTGACTGTGTTCTGACTCTTACTCTCTCCCTGTAGTTAATAAGTCTGGGAGCTCCATACCCCTAGAAAAAACATATGACACATAAAGCCTTTTCTCAACTAAACGGAGTTGAGAGCTATGGTGTTGCCCGAGAGTCTGATGCTTAAAGAAAATACAGCTGGGGCTCATGTGAAGGGAAAGAGCGTCAGCCACTCCCGGAGGGCTTTTATTGATGCTCCCATGGAATGAGCAAGTTTAAAGTAAAACCACATTGCTTAAACCTCACTAACTGATTGTTTTATTTTCAAGTAATATGCTCTGAAATCTGCTATGTCTAAAAAACCATTTCAGGCCTGCCCCATGGCTTAGCGGTTAAGTGCACGCGCTCTGCTGCTGGCGGCCCGGGTTCAGATCCCGGGATCACACTGACGCACCACTTCTCCGGCCATGCTGAGGCCGCGTCCCATCTACAGCAACTAGAAGGATGTGGACCTATGACAGACAACTATCTACTGGGGCTTTGGGGGAAAAATAAATAAATATCTTTAAAAAATCAATAAAAAAATAAAAAACCATTTCATAAAGGTTAACCTTCTCTTTTTCATTCTCTGGTATTTGAAATTATTATTAAGACTGTAAATCCTTTAACATTCTACAATATACAAATAGGCAAATATCAATTATATTCTCTAAAATGGTTTGCTCCCATGTTAAAGATTAATATATGGTAGTAAAACTGGTTACCATCCAGTTTTTAACTCATTTTTTGCTTTTGAAATTACATATAAAATTTGTGTTTTGAAGTATTTTCCTAAAACTCAACAACTTTCTGATATAAATCGACTAGATGGAAGGTAACTAAAATGAAATTTGATCTTTAAAACTCGAGCTTTGTGTAAGAATTTATAATATCAGGCAGCTGAAAGTCGGGTCTCTCCACATTATGATATTTATTAATTGTGAATAGCCACATCTATTACAAAGCGCTGAAAAATAAAAAGAAATTGAACAATATCAACACTCTCTTTCCCCACATGTTGTACAGTTTATATGCAAATAAATTCTCAAAGGTCAGAAAAATGTTTACGATTTCAGATAACTGTTAAAATACTATCTCATTCCAGTTTTAACCTCATTTGAAATGGACTGAAAACTCTTCTCTTAGGATTTTGCTCTGATCAGTGCCCCTAGGTCCCCTCAATGCCTCATTTGATTGTAAACTTATCTGAGGAATTGAATATTCTTTTTCATTTGTTCTCTTTAAGGTATCTGTGATAGTGCTTTTTATGCAACGACCACTTGGTACAATTTATTATTAGTTTCAGAAACATGCTTATTTAGGAACAAATCAAGAAAACAAATGTGAGGGATGTGGGGTCGCCTAGCTGATGGTGTTCTAGGGATTCCTCATGTGAGTCTTGGCATAGAAACGTTCAAAGGGTAAAGCAGCATTTGTCAGGTAAAAAGTGTGGGATGAACATAATTCTGAAGGAATAATGATGGAGACGTAAAAACAAGAAACCCCTTGAATTGTGTTGGAAGTTATTAGACACATCAAAGAGCTGGGAAAAAACATTGTTCAATGTAAGTTCTTTCTAAACTCTAAGGCAAAAAGTAACATGAATTTACATGGTAATTATAAACCACAAAACAACAATTCACAAGACAAGTAAACAACTAAAGTAGAAACCAGAGTGAGAAAAATAGAGGTTAAAGGAGAGATGGAAAGAGATGGTTGGGGTCAGAAAATATGGCTTAGTCATCCTTGAGGTCTCCCTCAGACTCTGATCATTCCTAGTGCTCAGTAAACAATTTGACCCCATGAGCCTGGGGAAGAGCAAAGTGACACGTGGTTGGGAGGGGAGATAATGCAAAGATACCCTTGTGGAGGCACTGACATTGAAAATCAGTTACATTTTGCAAAGGTGTTTACCATAATATATTAAGGATTATTCTGGAAAGATAAGGATTTTTCTGGAATGTACGTTTTCATTTTATGGAAACTCCAACAAGCCCAGTGAAAGATTTAGACATTTCAGCTTTAGAAATAAAGAGAGGGGCCATCCCCATGGTGCAGCAGTTAAGTGAACACACTCTGGTGTGGTGGCCTCAGGTTCACAGGTTCGGATCCCGGGCACGCACAGACACACCGCTTGTCAAGCCATGTTGTGGTGGCATCCCATATAAAGTAGAGGAAGATGGGCACAGTTGTTAGCCCAGGGCTAATCTTCCTCAGCAAAAAAGGAGGATTGGCATCAAAAGTTACCTCAGGGCTGATCTTCCTCACACAAAAAAAGAAAGAAACAAAGCCAGAATGGGAAATTTTTTCTGTCAGTTTTACAATGAAAACCAGTTAGCATTTGGAAATCGGTTGCAATTTGAGATGAGAATGTGAAGAAAGAATTAGATGTCACATGTTGTTTTTCCTTTTCTCTGAGGCAGTAAGGCTTGCAGGGGGAATGAAATTCCATCTTTGCTCTATTGAGTTTGAGAAGGTGTAAAATTCATTTGTGCTGGGCAACACTGTTGACCTGTGGAGAAAAACAAATGGTTTAAGCAGCTGATCTAAAGGAATAACTGAGCTCATAAAAGTTCTTAGCTTATAAAGGTTGCTTCTACTTTGCTCAACTTTACTGGACATCCATTGACCTATATGTGTAAGGTATTTGTGGTAGGTATTGAAGGAAATACAAAGAATTATAGGGTTCCAAGCTCCTCCACATACATGACATGGTTTGCAAGATGTAATTTGACTCTGCCAAGGTATTTAGTGTATGTTGCATTACAGAACCTAAAAAAAATGGCAATGTTATTGAGAAATTGTAATTAAAGACAGCTTCTTAGGAGAGATGGACTAGATCAAGTCCTCAAAGGGACCACTTTTGGACAGGTGGTGGGAAGAAAGAGTGAGGATTTCAGATGGGGGAAGGGAGGAAAGGTACAGAAGTGGAAAGAAACATGGCATTTGGGCATGGGGGTGGGGAGGCCATGACAGGCACAGTCTTCTCGTGACTGAGAGGCAGCTCAGTTTCCTCCTGCAGGAGCCCAGCACTGCTTGCCACCTCCTGGCCTCCTCCACCTGCAGACCCCACGCCTGAGCCAAGGCCTATCTTATCTGGATCGCTGCCTAGTCTCCCAACAGGTCCCTTTACTTTCAGTCTTAATTTCTTCTAATCTTTCCTCCACCTTGCCTGCAGAGTTACATTCTAGAATCCAAATTTGCTTAAATCTGATATCTGCTTCGACTCCATCAATGACTGTTCAGAGTAGCCTAGAGAACATTCAGACTCCTGAGCTGGACACGCAGGCTTTCCCTTGTTGTCCTCATCTTTACCCTCATCACCCACTCTGTCCTACATGTTTGCTTTGTTCCAGCCTTAAAAATACCACCCATTTTCGGAAAGATTTAGCATCCTTTATATCTGTCTTTTTATATGTGCTTCTTCTGTCCTCCTACCCAGTTTGTTAATCAACTTAATTCCTATTTCTTAATCTAAACTCATGTCAAATGTTCCTTTCTCTTGGAGACTTTTCCTGAGAGGTCTCCACCTAGAGACCCATTTTGATGTCCCCACCCTGGGACCATATACTTATCTACTTTTCCATAACTGTTGTTTTATTCATGTCTCATAGACAGCGAGCTCCTTAAAGCTGAGACTATCCTTCTTCTTGATAAATAAATGACCAGCAATAGGATACATTGGAGCATATGAGGAAGCCATTTGGTGTAAAACTAAGTGGGCCTGAAATTGTTTTTTTTTCCCCAAAAGGGGCCTGTAGCCTCTGTTCATCCATTGTATATCTGCCCTAAGCAATTAACATGTCCCAAAGACAAAAGCAATGCCCTTAAGTTGTAAATGCAACTTCCCCCACATTGGCATTTCCTTAAGTATAATCATTTCTCCCTAGGCTAGAATTTGATTGCTGCACTCATCCTGTGACCACCCAACTCCAGACAACAGCCACGCCCATGGAGACAGCAGACCTGATACCCACTGTGTCCATCAATGGAGGTGCTGACAGGTCAAGGTTGCGACTATTGTAAAAGGGACATTGCAATCACATGTGGTACATGCTCTTTGATGGTATATAACCACGCTGTACACCCCACTTCTTTGGAGTGCTCCATTTCTTTGTGAAAGGACTCTCCCGGACCATATGGTCCTCAAAGGTTGGCTCATAGTAAACTCATCCCAAGTTGATTTTATAGATTTTTTATGGATTATTTGTGTCGACATTCTATTTGTCCCTCCAGTGTCTGAACACAGTACCTGACACCTTGGGGGCACTCAGAAAATGTTTGATGAGTGAATAAGTATGTGGGAGACCACACTGGCTGGAGCAGAAGGGGCGTTTTGGGGAGTGGTAGAAAATTCACTCACGTTCCTACCATAGTGGTTGAAGCTGTGGGCTTTGGACCAGTTTGTCTCGGCACCAATCCCAGTTATCCCGCTTTTAACTGGAGAACCTGTGCAAAGTATTTAGGCTCTGTGCCTTAGTTTCCTCATCTATAAAATGGGGCTACTGAGAACTCCTGTCTCATAGGGTTTTAGTGAGATTTAAATGCATTAACTTATGTAAAGTGTTTAGAAGAGCTCCTGGCGCATAGTAGGCATTAACATGTTAGCTGTGGGGTTATCATTATTGCTCTTATATCTAAACGATACTCTGGTTTTGAAAAGATGTTTTCATAATATAGTTGATCCTCATTATTTGTGGATTCCGTGTCTGCACACTTGCCTACTAGCTAAAATGTACTGGCAGCCCCCAAGTCAACACTCACAGGGCTTTCATGTCCATTTGCAGATAAGCGCAAAGTGGTGAAAATTTTGATTCACTCGAAGTGCACGTTCCCAGCTGAGGGGAACAAGGTGACGCTCTGCCCTGTTGTTTCAGCCCATGCTGTAAACAAGTGTCCTTCTTGCAGTCTATTTAGTGCCTCATTTATTATCTTTTTGTGCCTTGTGTTGGTGACTGGGCTGTTTAATATGTCCCCCATGTGTAGTGCTGCAGTGCTGCCTGGTGTTCCTCAGGGCAAGAGGCTGTGACGTGCCTTTACAGAGAAAGTATGTGTGTTTGACAAGCTTCTTTCAGACACGAGGTACAGTGCTGTTAGTCTAAGTTCAATGTTAATATATCAACAATATATATTAAATAAGGTGACTTTAAAGAGAAACACACAGAGAAAAAGGTTATGTATTGATCAGTTGAAGAAAATGTGACTAAGGTTTGCAGGAACCTAACCCTGCATTTCCTGTAGGAACAGTGGGTCATATTCACTGATTCATTGTTCACAGTGACTTTGTAGAATGTCACACTGTGCATAACGAGAACTGACTGTATCTTATGTAATCTTCACATACTCCTTTATAACAGGTAGGGTAGGGAACAGGGTGTCCACATTCTACGGGCTATTACAGACCTTATGAGCCAAGTAGAGAATTTAAAAAGTCTTGTGTTCAGCATAAGAGCCATGAGATTTTGAGCAAAGAAGATCTATGATAAACTGATGTTTAAGGAAAAATTACCTGGCAAGAGACTGTAGTTTTGAGAGGAAGAGGGAGAACTGAGCCAGAAAGAAGGACCAGTTCTTAAACTCTCCAAGTATTCCCATTGCTTGGTGAGGAGATTCGGAACTAAGGTGCTGATGTGATAAAGGAAAAGTAGCAGCCAAGGGATAAAATAATGGATTTGGTAACCATATATAGGGTGTAAGTTAGGCTGTGGTTCTCAAAGTGGGGTCCCTGGACCAGCAGCATCAGCATCACCTGGGAACTGGGAAGAAACGCAAATTGTCAGGTGCTGCTGCAGACCTGCAGAACTGGAAATTCTGGAGTGGGGCCTGGCAATCTGGGTTTCAACAAGGCCTCCAGGTGCTTCTGGTGCCCATCAAGTTTAAGAGCCAATGAAATAGAAAAATGATCCCAACACGTCACCATGCTCAGGTAAGCCACAGGGCAGGGAGGTGGTATTTGTTTGGAGGATAAGACACATTTTAAATTTTAGGAAACAGTAATTCAGTGTCTGTTTCATCATGAGGATTCCAGAGATGCCATTTTATCTCTCTGCATGTGAAGCTCTTTTTTCCACAATATGTTCTCCTTTAGAGAGCCCTTGGTAAGTTATTTACCAATTACCGCATGTTCTGAGAGTCCCTTATTTCTTGAAATCCCCTTTCAGACGTCAAAATATACTTTAATTTTGTGCACAATCTCCTCTATTTAAAATCTGGAATTCTCTTCCTATAGGATCATGTATCGCACATGCAGCCTTACTGTCAATTTGGAATGCCATTGGTTTCTTCCAAAAGCTTAAAATGTTTTAGAATTTAGAACCTGATGAATAGAGAATTTATATGCTTCTGTGTAGGTTTCATATTTTTCAGATGTCCAGAGGTATCCCAACTTGCCAGTAATGTGGCCTTAAGATTTAGCAGAACTTGAAAATCTGAATATAGTAGAAAATGAATTCCATCTGTAATGCTAACATTTACAAAATAAATGATCACATTGTTAACGTAGCAATAAACACTTTCTATATTCTAGGGTCTGAAAGTATCTTGCTTACACAGTAAACCTGATAAAGTTTCAAAGATGATCCAATTAACTTTTCAGCAAAAGCTTTGCTTGAGTGTATCTTGGCTTCCTTTTTGACAGTTTTAGCCTTAAAGTCACAGTAATGTTTTCTTTTTCTGGGAATCAGATAATCTTCTATTTGGTGAACACTTTAATTTTTAATGGTCACCTGTATTTTGTGATATGCACGTGTTCAAATAATCTATAAGAACTAACCATTACCACCCACATATAAGATTATACAGGAATGGAAGAGTTTTGGCTGACTTACTGTATATAATTGTTCAGCCAAAGCAGATGGTAGACTCTACCACATACAATGATTTAGGGGTTTGAAGCAGTATCTTTAAATACAAATAATCTCAAAAATGCTAATATGTAAAGTATATTACTTACAGTGTTAACTAACCAAAATAGTTAAATTTGTTATCTTTCCTCCCTTTATAAGGATGCACCCATTATATGGATTCTGTACAAATCTGCAAAGATCACTTTTTTCCTTTTCAAAATTTATTTATTTTAATTTTTAATAGTGAGAACTTTAGTGTTGGGTAAATTGCTGCACAATTACTGGAAATGCTGAGAGTCTTTTGAAAAAGTGTAGAAGTCTAAAGATAATGAAAAGTACATTTCTACAATGTCAAGTCCTTTGAGCTTCTGTCTAGTTGTACTCTGAAGAGATGGAAGATTAAGTACCAGCACAAGACACAAGGGAACAGGCTGCTAACTTGAGGGTTTCCCATGGACAACAGAGTGCCTGGCAGACACATGGAGGTTGAATCTGGGCTTCCTCCATGGCTGGGCCCTGAGAGGAGGATTTTGCTTAAATGATCAGAGAATAGACCACCTTTTTTCTTGTTAATAAGTAATATTTACCATGTAAATTTCTTTATAAATCTCTGAATAAAATAAAATTATAACCAGTATAGAAATGAACTCTTACTGACATGCCCCACAGCCTTCTTTAGAGAGCTCAACAGAAAATGTCTGAGCTGACTGTGAATTGGTCTTCTCTGAAAGCCAGCCAGCCCTTCATTGATAGCCCTGGATAAGGAAGGCCAGATACAACTCTTTGAAGATGTTGAGCTGAAATCAGAACCAAAAATCCTACCTCCAGTTGGCTCCTCTGTGAGAATGGATGGCCGGCCTTATTTCACAGGCTGGGCAGTTAAGGTTTCAGATGAGCTTAATTGCTCTGTTACACAGGGATGGAAAAGGAGGAATGTGACATTGATTCAGTGCTCAGATTTTGCAGGTAAAGATAGGGTCAGAGAAGGGAATAAAGATTTCAACAAATTGGTTTTTTGTTCTCTACAGTGGAAGTAATTTAAGAAACAGATAGTCTCTCACTCCAACTTCTCTTCCCTGTTATCTATCTGTAATATCGCTGTAAAAATTCTTTCTTTAAAGATTTCAGTCTTGGGCCAGTCCCGTGGCTTAGTGGTTAAGTGCGTGCGGTCCGCTATTGACGGCCCGGGTTCGGATCCCAGGTGCACACGGATGCACTGCTTCTCCGGCCATGCTGAGGCCGCGTCCCACATGCAGCAACTAGAAGGATGTGCAAATATGACATACAACTATCTATTGGGGCTTTGAGGAAAAAAAGGAAGAAGATTGGCAATAGATCTTAACTCAGAGCCAGTCTTCCTCAGCAAAAAGAGGAGGATTAGCACAGATGTTAGCTCAAGGCTGATCTTCCTGACACACACACGCACACACAAATTTCAGTCTTTTTTCTTTGCAGTCTGTTTTTTATCATCTTTATGAGTGCTTTGATTTCACCATCTTCTTGGCACCACAACGGTAGCCATTGAGATGTTATTATAGATTCAGTTTTGAAATTTTATCATCTTATCTCTATTTCCTCTGCCATTTCTCAGTTTTAGTTCTTATTGCATCTTATGCTTGAAAATATTTGAAGCTTATAGTGTGTATCAGTTCTTATTTTCTCAACTTTTTATTATCTAAGTGCCCTCAACTATCGCTTTCTTAAAAAAAGAAGTGAAATACATAACAGAACAATACACTGTAATAAATTGACCAATTATAAAATTAAGTTCAACCTGAAATCCCTCCCCACTTAACAGAGACCATTTTTCATAATTCATCATGCTTTAGTTTGGGCAGGGTCAGTTTATCAATGATTTTTGGATGTTTTAAACCACACGAGATGAATACAATATGGTAAAATTGTTAATCTTGCAGAAGTTGTAGAATTTCCTGATGGTTAGAGAAGTTGATGGTGGAGAACCTGAATCATATGAAAAGTAGTTGATTAATTAGCACCTGACAGAGTTTGTTAATTTGTTAAAGACGATGATAAGACATACATGTTGAAAAGATAACTTTGCATATCAGAACATTGTCAGAGACCACTGGGAAAATTCATAATGTTCTCAAATACTACAAAAAATGACCATTTTTTCATAAAAGATGTCATACGTGATGGCATCGAATACTTATGTCAGAAAATTTGCAATGAAGAAAATTAACATTTGAGTCATTTTAATTCTAACAATTTGTTCATGCTTACTATTAGGTTAAAAACAATTTTTAGAAATAAAGTGATAAATGATGTACTTGCTTAATTTTTAATTATTTTAGGAAAAGACTTTTCCACATTTAAAAAAATGTTTATTTGTATTTATTTTATGCTGAATTTATTCCTAGGTCCAAAGACTTTTTTTAAATTAACTAACACCAATTCTTTTCAAACTCTTTAAAAAAGTTGAAGAGGATAGAATACTTCTAAAGTCATCCTATGGGGTTAGTACTACCCTGATATCAAAGCCAAAGACACTAAGAGAAAGGAAAACTACAGGTGAATACCTTTCATGAATATTGATACAAAAATCCTCAATAAAATAGTAACAAAGCAAATTCAGCAGCATATTAAAAGGATTATACATCATTTTTAAGTGGGATTTATTCCTGGAATACAAGGATGTTTCAATATATGAAAAGGAATCAATGTAATTAACCACATTAACAGAATGAAGGAAAAAAAGTGATCATCTCAATGGATGCAGAAAAGGCGTTTGACAAAACTAAACATGCTTTCATGTTAAAAACACTAAAAAACCCTCAGAGTAAAGGGAAGCTACTTCAACATAGTAAAAGCCATATACAGAAATCCACAGAGAACATCGTATTCAAGGATGAAAGACTGAAATCTTTTTATCTAAGATCAGGAGAAAGGTAAGAAGGTCCACTTTCACCACTTCTATTCAACATGGTATTAGAAGTTCTAGCCAAAGCAATTAGATAAGAAAAAGAAAGAAATAGCATTCAAATTGGAAAGGAAGAAGTAATATTATATTAGTTTACACATAATATTTTATATGTTGAAACCCCTAAAAATTCCACAAAAAAATTTTAGAACTAATAAATTATGCTAAGTAGTGGGACACAAAATTAACCTGCAAAAATTAGTTGTTCTCCTATACATTAATAACAAGTAATCTGAAAAAGAAATTTAAAAACTTTACATTTTTATTTACAATAGCATCAAAAAGAGTAAAATACTTAAGAATCAACTTACTCATGGAGGTAAAAATTCCAATGATTTTTTTGCAAAAATAGAAAAATCTATCCTAAAATTCCTATGGACTCCCAAGGGACCCTGAATAGCCATAACAATATAGAAAAAGAAGAACAAAGTTAGAGAACACACACTTCCTGATTTCAAAACTTACTACCAAGTAATCAAAACAGTGTGGTACTGGCATAAATACACACAAAATACTTATGAAATATTACAGAGAGCCCTGAAATAAACCTTTGCATATATGGTCAAATGATTTTTGACAAGGGTGCAAAGATCATTCATTGGAGAAAGGATAAGTTTTTCAACAAACGGTGCTGGAAAACTGGATACCCACATACAATAGAATGATGTTGGACCCTTACCTTACACCATATACAAAAATTAACTCAAAATGGATCCAAGATATAAATGTTAGAGTTGAAGCTATAAAATCCTTAGAAGAAAACACAAGGTAAAAGCTGCATGTCATTGGGTCCAAATGCCATTGCCAACAATGATTTCTTTACTATGACACCAAAGACATAAGCAACAAAAAAAATAACAAATTGCACTTCATCAAAATGAAACGTTTTCTGTATCACAAGATACTAGCAACAGAGTAAAAAGGCAATGGTTGAAAAGATTTGCAAATCACATATCTGATAAAGGGTTAATATCTAGCATATATAAAGAACTCCTACAACTCAACAATAAAAAAACAACCCAATTTAAAAATGCACAAAGGACTTGAATAGACATTTCTCCAAACAAAATATAAAATGGCCAGTAAACACATGAAAAGATGTTCAACATCACTAACTATCAGGAAAATGCAAAATAAAACCACAATGAGATACATGTTCACACCCATTAGCATAGTTACTATCACAAAATCAGAAAATAACAAGTGTTGGCATGGATGTTGAGAAATTAGACCGCTTGTGCAATGAAGGTGCGAACATAAAATTGGAAAACAGTATGGCAGTTCCTTCAAAAATTAAAACTAGAATTCACCACATGATCTAGCAATTCCACTTATGGGTTCTGAAATAATAGAAAATACATTTATCAGTCTCTGCCTCCAGTTCCTGGCACAAAGCTCCTAAAACTTTGTAATTTCCTAAATGATAAGAACACTAGGAGCAACTCTTATTCTAATATTTGTCTTTGACACCATCCCTGACACAGAGACCCTAAAACCCTTGTAATTTCCTTTTTTTTTTTTTTAGGAAGATCAGCCCTGAGCTAACATCCGTGATAATCCTCCTCTTTTTGCTGAGGAAGACCGGCTCTGAGCTAACATCTATTGCCAATCCTCCTCCTTTTTTCTCCCCAAAGCCACAGTAGATAGTTGTATGTCATACTTGCAGATCATTCTAGTTGCTGTATGTGGGATGTGGCCTTAGCATGGCCGGAGAAGCGGTGCATCATTGCACGCCCGGGATCCGAACCTGGGCTGCCAGTAGCGGAGCATGTGCACTTAACTGCTAAGCCACGGGGTTGACCTCCTTGTAATTTTCTAATTGATAAGAACACTAGGAGAAGCTTTTGTTCTATTGAGGCAACTCTGGATGGGCTTCTGGATGGCTCCTGGATGGGGGCTGGTCACCAGGAAGACCAAGCCCTGATTAGAAGATTCGAATTTTTAGCCCTACCCCTTATCTTGCAGAGAGGGGAGGGGGGCTGGAAACTGAGTTAATAATTAATCATGCTTACGTGACAGAGTCTCCATTAAAATCCCAATAGAAGGAGGTTCAGAAAGCTTCCAGGTTGGCAATGACAAGGAGTGCTTGGAGAGTGGTGCACTTGGATATGGCATGAAAGCTCTGTGCCCCTTCTCACATACCTTTCCCTATGCACCACTTCCATTGGCTGTTCTTGAGTCATATCCTCTTATAATAAACTGGTGATGTAGTAAATGTTTCTCTGAGTTTTGTGAGCCACTCTAGTAAATTAATCAAACCCAATGAGGAGGTTGTGGGAACCTCTGGTTTATAGCCAGTCAGTCAGAAGTACAGGTAACAGCCTGGGCTTGTAACTGGCATCTGAAGTTGAGGTGAGGTAGGGTGGGTGTGCAGTCTTATAGGACTAAGCCCTCAACCTGTGGAGTCTGATGTATCTCTGGGTTGACAGCATCAAATTGAGTTGAATTATCTGACGACTAGCTGGCATTCCAAGAATTGCTTGTTGGAGGTGTGGGGAACCCTCCCACGTGTGAAAAAATGAATCTCAGAAAACCATTTATGGGCATACACCCAAAGTGATTGAATGCAGAGGTATAAAGACATAACTAAACACCCGTGTTCTTAACAGCATTATTCAAAATAGCCAGAAGCTGGAAGCAAACCAGGTGTCCATCAACAGATGAAATAACAAAAAAAATGTGGTGTATACACAGAGTGGAATACCATTCACCCTTAAAAAGGAAGAAATTCTGACACATTTTATGACAAGGAGGAATCTTGAGGACTTTATGCTAAGTGAAATAAAGCCATCCACAAAAGGAAAAATACTGTATGATTCCACTCATATAAGGTACTTAAAGTACTCAAATTCATAGGAATAGAAAGGAGAATGGTGTTTCCCAAGGGCAAGAGGGAAGGATAACAGGGAGTTGTTGCTTAATGAGCACAGAGTTTCAGTGCAAGGTGAAAATAGTTCTGTGGATGGTTGGAGGTTATGGCTACACAACAATGTGAATGTACTGCATGTCACTGAACTGTACACTTAAAAATGGTTAAAATCGTCAATTTTAGGTTATGCATATTTTATGACCATTTAAAAAAATTAATTATTTTCAACAAATGAACAAACACTAACTACATGCAATAACATAGATGAATATCACAACCAAAATGCTGCATAAAAGAAATTATATTCAAAAGGCTATAGATTTTTTAATTCCATTTATATAAAATCTAAAAAAGAAACAAAACCAAGGTCTGGCTTCCAGTAATGGTGGAGTGGCTTGTTGAACTAACACTCTCACATATAACAATGATAAAATCTGAATACATATTATATGTATTTATATAGAATCATGTATTTATATGTAATATACATATAATAAATGTGTATATGTGTGTATGTATAAATGTCTTCCGAAAGCAAGCAGAACTGACAGGGAGCCTTCCCTTAAATGATGGGAATTGTACCAGGAGGTATTTGCAAGCTTGAGTCTTTTGCCTCAAAGCATTCCAAAATCTGTACATGGCCGAGACAGGGGAAAAACTACAGTCTTACTTGTAAAGTTAGAGGATGTATTTTGGGGCTGACAGAGTAGCTGAAAAGTTAAGGGAGAAATTCTGGAAGGGAGGGAGACACACAGAGGAAAATCTCAAAATATGTACGTAAGTCTCCCCCACACACACACCAAATTGGCAGATCTTTGAACAACACACATGCAGGGTAGACCCCAGAGGGCTTAGTGTAAAAACAGCAATTGGTAGATGAAAGAACTGAATGAGGATTTCAGCTATGCTCACGGTAAAGGAGAGAAGATTGGAGTTTCAGTCCAGCCAAGTTAACTCCCTGCTAGAAAAATAACAACACTCTTCAAAGGAATACAATAGAATCCAGAGTCTCTATAACTATCATTCATGGTTTCCAGTACACAGTTTAATTTTTTTTTTAATTTATTTTTCCCCCAAAGCCCCAGTAGATAGTTGTGTGTTATAGCTGCACGTCCTTCTAGTTGCTGTATGTGGGACGTGGCCTCAGCATGGCCGGAGAAGCAGTGACTCGGTGCGCGCCCAGGATCTGAACCCAGGCCGCCAGTAGCAGAGCATGCACACTTAACTGCTAAGCCATGGGGCCGGCCCTCCAGTACACAGTTTAAAAATTCATGAGATTTGAAGAGATGGGAAAATGTAATCCATATATGACCAAAAGCAGGGAGGAGAAACTCTCCCCATGGTGTTGCAATTAGCTGACAAGGATAAGACAGCAGCTATTATACAGATGATCATGGTGGTATGAAAAATATTCTCATAATGAATGAACATATCTGGAAACTCAGCAGAGAAGTGGAAATTACAAAAAAGAACCAAATAGGAAAATTAAATAAAAAAAATACTTTTGAGTTTACATGTACATTAGAAACAGTAGAAGAGTGCAGGCCTTGGGGCTTAGCAGTTAAGTGTGCGGGCTCCACTGCTGGCGGCCCCGGGTTCGGATCTTTGGCTCGCACGGATGCACTGCTTCTCTGGCCATACTGAGGCTGCGTTCCACATACAGCAAATAGAAGGATGTGCAGCTATGACACAGAACTATCTACTGGGGCTTTGGGGCAAAAAATAAATAAGTAAATAAAATTAAAAATAAAAAGGAACAGTAGAAGAAACATGAAGATAGAGCAATAGAAATTATCCAGTCTGAACAAAAGAATGTAAAAATTTTGAAGAAAAATGAAGAGAGCCTTACCTGTGAGATGATTGAGTCCCCAGCAGAGAGGGGAGAGACAGAAAAATTAAATGAGGCAGAAAGACAAACCAATAAGTAATAGCATAAAACTTCCAAAATTTGGTAGAAAATCTAAAATTTTAGATCCAAGGAAGTCAGCAAACCCAGAAAATAAAATACAAAATAAAACCATACCTGGGCACATGATAGTCAAGCTGCTAAAATCCAAAGATAAAAACAAAATCTTGAAAGCAGTCAGGGAAATACATATATACAGGGGAAGACATTACATACAGGGAGAAATAATGTCATTGATGGATGATATATTATCAAAAACAAAAGAGACAAATCAACAACAAAATGACATCATTCAAGTGCAGAAACAAAACCCAAAAGTCAACACGAGATACTATATTTAGCAGATTTCACTTTCAAAAAGGAGGCAGAAGCCACAATAATATTCCGCACACCCATTAGGTGGCTGAAATAAAAAATAAAATTGCAAATATCAAGTCCTGGTGAGGACAAGGAGCAACTAGAACTGGAAATGCAACATGATAGTTGCATTCGGATAACGATTTAGCAGGTTCTTATAAAGTTAAACATACACTTATTATATGACTCAGATATCCCACTCCTAGGGATTTACTCAAGCAAATTGAAAACTAATGTTTAAACAAAATCTTTGGGTGAATATCCATAACCATGTTATTCATAATTGCCACAAGCTGAAAACAAACTAAATGTCCTTCATCAGGTGAATGGAGAAAGAAATTGTGGTGAATTGGGACATTAGAATACTACTTGGCAATAAAAAGGATAAACTCTTGATTCACACAACAACATGGATGAATCTTGGCTGCATTTCTCTAAGTGAAGGAAGCCCGATTCAAAAGGCTGTACAGTATGTGGTTTCATTTGTATGACTTTCTAGAAAAGTCAGCATTACAGAGATGAAAAATGATCAGTGGTTGCCAAGGGATGGAATGGGGGAAGGGGTTGATTACACACGGACAGTATGAGAGAATTTTGGGGAGTGAAAAAAACAGCTCTGTATGCTACTGTGGAGGTGGATACATGACCATAAAGTTGTCAAAACCCACAGAACTGTACACTACAAAGAGTGAATTTTACTCTGCAAATGTTAAAAATCAATCAGGATGCTGGGGAACTCAGATGAAATGCAGTGACAAATGAATCTCACTGTATTACAAGCATGTGACATAGCCACACATAATGGGTGGGGATGAAAGGTCCTGACCTAAGTTACATTGGAAGACAGTGTTTTGATGGGATACTGTAAAACTAAAGTAATGTACACAAACACTCTACTCTAGGTGGTAAGTTTGTTTTTCATAAGGGTATGGATTAGCAATTCTGAAACTAGTTGACACATTAGGAAATATATTGTAGCTAACTGGAGTTAAATTTCTCACTGTTGGTCAAAGAAGTTAAAAATAAACAAAAGGAGAATGCTAGAATAAACTCTGTGGTGCTGGATAGGAGTTGGAAGTATCAGTATGAATCCATGTCACTTCTAATATATCTATCCAGATAGATGGATAGATTGATAGATGAATAGATAGATGTGTATACCTGTGTTTATATTCCTACATACATTTCCAGGCTCTGCTGAGAGGGTCCAGAAGCACTGACACCCTAGTATCAATGAGCACACTTACCTCCCAGATCTTGGTTTCTAAATATCATTCTCCAATAAAAAGAACCAGGTTTTCTTGGAGAAATGGCTAATTCTAGGGTGGAGATGGAAAATACAATATGAACCTGGACCATCTTGTAGTGTCAGAAGTAGGAAAGTGCTTTAAATAAAACACAGCAAATGATGAGATGTGTCAAAAGGAATCAATCTGAAAGACTTCTCAATGGCTCAAGCTGGAAAACTGTGAGCAACATAATAAATAATGGTAGCATTGGATTATTACACAGAGAATAAAATAAATATCCATGAGTCTATACTGACATAAAATAGATTAAATAAGAAAGGAAGAAAGAAAGAGGAATAAAAAAGAATAAGAGAAAGAAAGGAAGAAGGACGGGAGAAGGAGGGAGGGAATCTTCCTCACAGAATTCCAAATAATAAATGCGGCTGGATAGCATGAAATAGAGAATCACCACTAGAACACCACAGTAATAAATATTGTGGGTAAGGCTGACTGATGAATGCAAAAACTGTGGGTGAAATTAAAAAAAAAGAATACATTTGCAGAGCCTCAAATCATCTGCCTCAAAATATATAACTTTTTAATGTTAATTACTTTAAAAGACCTAGGACTATTGAAAGCAAAAATTATAACACTGTATTGTGGGATTTATAACATGAGAAGATGTAAAATTTATGATAACAATAGCACAAAGGACAGACAGAGGTAAATGGAACTGTTCTGTAGCAAGTCTTCCATATTTTACATTGATTAAACTGGTGAACTATTAAGTCTAGGTAGGCTGTGATATGTTAAAGATGCATATTGTAATCTGGACCAACCACTAAAAAATGCAAAGGTGTGTCACTTAAATGCTAATAAAGGAATTAAACAGCATACCAAAAAACGTTTGTACAAGACTGTTCACAGGAGATGACCTGCACGTCCCCAGGAGGAGATGAGCCCACTGCGGCGCATCCACAGAGCAGAACGCCCTCAGCCGTGCCGAGGAGCAAACGCTGACACACACATGCTGGGAGAGACTCATCAACCTCGTGCCGAGGGAAGCAAGCTGGACAGAAAACAACACACGTGGGATGATTTCAGCCAAGATGAACCTATGCTGAAAAAACCAGAACAGCGGTTGCCTCGGGGGAAGGATGAAATTGCCTAGGAAGGAACAGGAAGGGGTTTTCTGGGGGTGATGGAAATATCCTGTTCTTAAAGGGGTGAAGGTTATATGGGCATGTTTATTTGCCAAAAATGTAAGGTTGAGATTTGTGCCTTTCAGTGTGCGTACTTCTTACCCCCCCCACACACACAAAGGACTAAAAGAATAATAAAGTGATGTGGGAGTGGGATGGAGTGTGGAAGAAACAAAAATGGCAGATGATTAGTAGTTGTTGAAGCTGGGTGACGAGGCTACTATGCTGTTTTGTATATTGTGTATATTGTTTAAATTGTTCTGTAATAAAACACTTGTATAAGAAGACAAACTCGATATATAGTGTTCGCTGGTAAGATGTCAGCTACCTTTGGGGAGGAAGGAGGGAGAAAGGGATTGTCGGGGCCTGAGTGAAGCTGGTGCTAGTTTTTGGTCACACAAGTGTGTTCACTTTGTAATAATTCTTTGAGGTTTACATGGATGACATCTGCGTATATTTCTATACGCATGTTATACATCAATAAACATTTTAAATCCGGCATATTTGCAAAAAGATCCTAACTCAATATCTCAGAATAACAGCAGTGTTTTGTTTTAAAGTGGAACACGTTCACTCATGATATCATCAGATGGATTTTAATACTCCCAAGTATCTAGTAATGCCCTCACCCTTGAGTGGTCCCCCTGGGTGGTTCCATTTTTGCCTCAATTTGGCAAGTGGCATGGCTTTGAGTTTTTATGATGGTTATGGGCCCTTAAGGTGGGTGGGTTCCAAGGGGAGGATCTCTGCAGCGACCCTGATCACGAGGTCCAGAGGGAGGAACATGGCAGGCTGGATGGATGGAAGGGATGGTAGGACAGATGGCCTTGAAAAGGCAAATTCCAGGATCCCATGCACCTGGTATTTCCATTTTAGATATTGAATTTACATTTCAAATACTGGCCAGGGAGCTTCCACCAGGGCTGCAAGCAACCTCAGCAATAGCCAGGCTGGTGAGCCCCACCCCTACCTGAGTACTGGCCTCAAAGGATGCAGCCCAACCACACTGCACAACTCTGGGGGATTGGCAAGGCATGGAGAGATGACATTGTATAGAGAAGAGGCGGAGTGGAAGGTGGGGTGTAGAAGCAGAGGGGCGTGGGCCAGGGGTGGAGGGACAGGTGGGAGTGGGGTCCCCTAGCTGTGTATGCTTGGTGCTTTTGTCTCTTAACCATTCCCTGCTGGGAGCTTGCAGGACAGCAGGACTACAACTCCCAAGATGCTCTGGGCACGGGGCGGTGTCTAGCCCTGGGGGGAGGAGCAGGGCTGTGAAGGCTTGCCTGAGGGCCAAACCGCCATTGACTCAGGACTCTGGTCCTGCACCCGCTCCAACTGGACTGAGTCCCGGAGGGATGTGACGGGACGAGAGGGACCAGGGAGTTAGGAGGGTGTGGCAGCTGCATGGGCAGCTGCGGGCCTGCAGTGTGCAACTGCTTTTGTCCAAAATTGAAGCTGAACTCATGCCTCTTCCCCATCACCTCCCTCCGTTGCTTGATTCCTCCTCCCCCCTGTGTGCCTGTGGGTCTTTCCACAGCCTCCTACCTAGTCCAAGGCCAGGTGCTTCTCTAAAGTGCTTATGGGAACTGGTTTGACATCCCAGAAACTTTCCACTTTGCCTGCTGCCCTCTGCGTTCTCCAGCCAAAGTGCCATCATTTCATCAGCTTTTGGGAGACATTCGCCCTTGTGGCCCCTCTTGCAAGCCCAACTGAAGAGTTTGCAGGGTGGTAACATTGGCTGTTGCTTGCCTTTTTCGCAGATGTGGAAGTTGAGGCATCTGTGAGGTTACTCACTGGTTTCCCCACAATCCACTAAGAGCAGAGGAGAACAAATCAATTCCCAGGCAAGTATCTAGTAGACCGTTTTCACCAACCCATTCCAGTGCAGAGGCCTCCGAAACAACATCCTTAAGATGAGAATAGCTTAAGTATTTTGCCCTTTAGATTGATCACCTAATCTCAGCTCAGGCCTGAGTGGCCAGTCTCTCAGGGACATGGGTGGTGATTCTGGTCCCTCAGGAAGAGACCGGTGGTCCAGCTTTGCGAGAGGGATGTTCGTGGTAGACAGCACCTGGGCAGCATTTGAAACCTGTCAGCTTTAACATCTCTGTTTTGGATTCAGGCAAGTTTCCCAGATAAACACACCTTGGGATAGTCAGATGTACCGTATTCTTTAAAAATTGATTACATCAGTGAAAAGAACAGAACATAAAATATCCTGCTCATTTGCAAAAGATAAAATGCAAGCAAGACTTTCTTGTTAATTTTTTTCTGCTCATTCTCTTGGCTGTACTGTACGCTTGAATGCAGAAACAAAAAACTTGAATTGCCGTATTCTCTTTTCCTGAGATTAGTAAATTAACTTAAAAGTCTTATTGAAACCTGTGGAGGAATGATTAGCGGTTTTTCTGATTTATGTCATCCTTACAAGTCTGGGCGTTGATTTAAATGAAAACAAGTCCTTGTTTATATCAAACACCCCAATAGGTTACATTTCCGATTCCTGAATGTGTAATATTATCAAAACAACTGGAAAAGCTGGTCATCGAAACTAGACCCTGTCACTTTGTCAAGAATTTGCCTCTTTATGAATTAATGACACATGAATTCTTCAACATTTTTGTAAAGAAAGGATGAGAATCTCTGCAGTGTCTCTGAATGTGGCAAGACGGGGAATTCTCGTTAGACCGCAACCTCGGGTTCTTCTCTCGTGTTCAACAGGCCCAGGTGGTAGTCCGTGTGGTCAGGTGCAGCACCGCTCCCCAGCCCCCAGTGTTCCATCCTACTCTGGCCTGTGACCTCTTCAGGGGGTTCTGATGACACTCGTCCACAAGTGTTGGAAGGAGACATTGTAACGTGAGGATATTCCTCATCTTGAAACAAGAATTAATTGAGAGGAAAGTCTCTGGGTCTGTGTGCTCCGATGCACTGCTGTTGGGGTGTGGCTGCAGTGACCACTGTGCTCCCAGCAGTCCCCACAATGGCTGCCTCAGACATTTGATCTCCTGGTGCAACCACAGCAGCTGTTGACAGAGCTGGGCGCTCACCATGGTTAAGTGTCTTCCATCAATTTTGTGGCTCTGACCCTCCTCTGATCAGCCCCTTCCCATTCCTAACTGCTGCATTGATTGCTTTGTAGTTGTTTCCTAGGAGCCACTGTGTGTAACTGGATTTCACAGTGTCTTTAGGGACCCACCTTCACTACACGAGTCACTGTACAACAGCCACTTATCCTGGTGTAGCCCATGTTCGTCCTCTAAAGTGGAGCTGTGAAGAACCCTCTTACTCGGAGCTCCTCTCATTCTCATGCTGCTGGGGCTGCTTATGAAGCTGGGCATCTCGTCTTTGGTCTCATCACATTATTCTTTTCATCGATTATTCTGAAGTCGGATACGACTTTGTTAATAATGTGACACTGGCTGTCACAGGCACTTCTATGTATCTTCCCCAACAGCTCTGTGAAGTATGCCTGTGATTCCCATTTTACAGGGGGGACACTGAGGCTCAGAGAGGTCGAGTAGCTTCCTTCACACAGTTTCTTGGTGCATTTTGAGTCTCCGCCTGGAACTCCGCCTCTCAGGTGTGTGCACTTAGCTGGTGTTCCACTTTGTCCCTCTCTGCCAGCCTCACCAAAGGCACACGGTCCATCCTGAGTCCATTGTCTGCTAGTTGGCAGTCACCCTGCACAAACAGGCCCTAGATGGGGAGTGGACTAGCAGGGCGTGGTCGTCCGGCCTACCCTGGGCAGATTCTAGGTTTATTGCAAGAGCAGGAGCAGTGGAAAATACTGACCATCACTCACCTGCAAGGTTTCTTATGTAGAAATACTCCACTGACTTTTTAGAGGTGTCATGTCTTTTTGTCTTCATTGCTCCTCTGGGCTTTCTCCTACAGTCCGTGCTGTGCAGTAACATACAGTACAGAGACTGGTGAACATCATACTGTTGCCCTGCACCAAACGGTCACATCATTCATTTTTCTAATTATGAAAGAATTACATACTTTGTAAAAAAAGGCAAATTACACAGATCTATGTAGAGTAAAGTGAAACCTTCCCCTTCCATCCCCTTCCCTGCACACTCACTCCCCTACTCAGAAGGAACTATTGTTAAGAGGTGGCAGCTTATTCTTCTGGACATTTCCTATGAATTTATAAATACACATAAAGATTTTTTTAACATAAATAAATTACATAACTACATCGTTTTGCAGCTTGCTGTTTCCCAAAACATATATCATAGACGTCTCTCCTTATCAGTGCACGTCCCTCTAACTTAGCTTTTTAGAAGTTTTAGAGCTACTCCAAAGAACAGGAATACCACGATCTGTTTATTTCTTCTTTGATAGAGATGGGGTTATTTCCAGTTTCACTATTATACATAATGCTGCAGTAAGATCCTTGTATGGAATTTATTACACTGCTATTCAACTGCTCAATTTGCTTTGTTCCCTTTTAGTCAGAGACTATGATATATTTTTAACAATTTTATGGGAATTATTTTATAGGGAAATTAATTTTATCTCTGAATCAAGACATTTATGGGGAAACTGGACTTCAAGGTCATCCATCTCAGTATTGTGGAGAAAAATCATGAAACTTAGAAGATATTATGCTAGCTGCATCACATTCTAACAAGTCACGTTAACAATTTAAAGTTGAATGTTTGGGCTGGCCCGGTGGCGCAAGCGGTTAAGTGCGCGTGCTCCGCTGCGGCGGCCCGGGGTTCGCGGCGGCCCCAGGTTCGCGGGTTCGGATCCCGGGCACTCACCGACGCACTGCTTGTCAGGGCACTCACCGACGCACTGCTTGTCAAGCCATGCTGTGGCGACGTCCCATATAAATTGGAGGAAGATGGGCATGGATGTTAGCCCACGGCCAGTCTTCCTCGGCAAAAAGAGGAGGATTGGCAGATGTTAGCTCAGGGCCGATCTTCCTCACAAAGCAAAAATAAAAAACAAAATAAATAAAATTGAATATTAGTATAGCCTCTACAGTCTTTGTTCAGAAGAAGGATGACATTTTCTTGTCTTGAAAACTTCTGACTCCAGGGGCTCTCAGTTGGGCTTCAGAGAGGATAAGATGTTGGTGTTGTATCTGTTTCTTTTCAGCTGTAGGCTGCATCTTCTAAAGATCATAGAATTGAACATGGTCCAATCTATATATATGATTTGGGTCAAAAATTCAAAGTAATGAACCCAAGATAGGAATCTATAACTTTGGTTCATTTTTAAAGTTTTTTTTTTATTTATTTATTTTTTCCCCAAAATCCCCAGTAGATAGTTGTATGTTATAGCTGCACATCCTTCTAGTTGCTGTATGTGGGACGCGACCTCAGCACGGCCGGAGAAGCGGTGCGTCGGTGCGCACCCGGGATCCGAATCCGGGCTGCCAGCAGTGGAGTGCGCGCACTTAACTGCTAAGCCACTGGGCCGGCCCTATAACTTTGGTTCTTAATGAAGAATTTCCTTTGATATCCTCAAGTCTCTGTGATTACTAGTAAAAACTCACCTGTGGATGAAGAGATGTGGTTCTGCTGGCAATGTCTGGCTTGAACATCTATAGTTAAGGCTGCCACATCCCTAGGTAGATTAGACTTGACCTCTCCATGACCTCTGCCCTTGTTCTTTGACGTGGGAAAAATAAGAATTTAAAAAAACTGTTGTTACTAGCACTGAATGCTAGAAATGCCCATTAAAGAGTGAGTTTGATTTGGTAAACCAAAGGGAGTATAAGCAGAAGAAAATCTTTAATATCTATGAAATTTCAAGAAGTTCTAAATTTTTTAAATGTAACTCTATTTTTGCAACAATGCAAAATGTATATATATGAATGAAATATCCCTCTGTCCATTTCTTAACTTGTTTCCATTGATTTGATGGATTTATCTTCTAATCAGGATTCCAAGTGTGAAAGAACATCTTGGTATTTCAAAGAAAAGAAGCCATTGATATTTGATTTGCTTTTAGCTCGGCATCCTACAGGTTTGAGGAATAAATTATCATGTAATGATACAATGATTCTGAAATCTAATTGTTAATTAGAGGAGTGTAAGGGATGATTGAATGGTGGTTCATCCCCATGGTCAGGGGTATTGTACACATGGACATGTAAACACGAATCAGGAAGCTGCTTCAGCCCCGTGACATCGCTGAGAACCACAGTGCAGGAGGATCTAGGGGCACAGCCCTTTGCCTCGATCTCCTGGGTTACATGTAGATCCAGAGGTCTTGACAGTGGCTTCAGAGCAGCTAACTTTTGTCTATTTCTCCCCTTCCTTCTCTCCAGCTTATCTCAAACAGTCCTGACTACCATGTTTTAAAGTAAGGCCAATTATAGTTATTTACATGAGCTTCTTGTTCATTATTGAAGAGTAATAATCAGGCATAACATTAAATATCATTTAATCTACCTAAATAAATTTGTTGTACCTTTTAATTGATTAGAACACTAAAGTTGGTTCAGAGTTTGATATTCACCAAGTGCGTTAATCTGCTTACAACTGCCATGTGCCTCACTCCTCTTAGAAGTGTATCATTGGCCCATCACAAGATTTTAATGACTCAAATCATCGTAAATTAAGATAATGCACTCTCTTTTTGATGACCGGGAAGCACATGGGTCCAATTTGGAAATATGCCCATCTGTCTTTTCTCCCCATGGGAAGTTTCTTGTCACTAGGTCTCCAGGTGGCTTGCACAAGCCCTAGGTCTGTAATAGCTTGGTGCCTCTCCTTCTACTTGGGGTAGAAATAAAAGAGGTCAGAGAGACTTATTAAAGTTTTGGTTGCATGAAGTCTTCTATGAAGACCATCCATACATATTGTTCTGGATAGCTCTCTGTTCCTAAGACTACTAGTTATTTTAAGGGCTTGTCAGAAACCGTGAAAGATCTGATGTTTTACCTTACCTGCAAACCAATAAGTTAGCCTACAATGGTCTTACAGATGCTGGCAAAAGTCAAGAGACCCATGGGTCAGAGACAAAGGACTTAATGACACAACAATAGCGGTGGCCAGAGTATCAGCATTTGCACCAGTTCAATAAATCTCACTTCCTACAGGGTGATACACAGTGGGCCAGGTGACATGCAGAGAGATGCAAGATCTCAGAGCCTAAGGAACTCAAATCTTTGATAATGGGCAGGATGTCTGCTAACCTTTGCCCTGGGGGCGGGGGGTGTTATTTTTATTATACTGGGCAGTAAGCAAGGCTGCCCTTTGCTCCAGAGGAGGCCACTATTTCTATCTTCCAAGGCTGACAGCTCTACACACATCCTTGAAAAGACAGCCTGGTTTTACTGGCTTTCAAAGATAAGCTTGAATGAGACTTGATCATCATTCAGTTCTTCTGTTTCCTGTATTGAGATTGTGCAAATATGTTCTTTTCTCTGTAAAGTTCACTAACTTTATTCATACATAAGAGATGCTTTTGGTTCTATTTATTAAGTTGAAATTTTCTTATTAGAGAAAATGATGAAACTATTATGGGTTGGATGTGAAAGTATGTTTTTTCAGGAAAAATGTGAAAGTAGATCGGTGCTCGCAGAACTTTGCCACAAGGAGCTGATAGCAACTTAAATGATTTTAATTTGAATACTGTTTTGTACAACTTTCTTCCATCTTACATCATCCTCTCAGCTTCCTGTAATTCCCATATTGGAATGGGGCAGTTTCAGGGATTCACTGAACTCATATACAGTATTCAAATGGTTTTGTCTGTCGTGGTTTTTTAATTGAGATAAAGTTGACATACAACATTAAATTAGTTTCAGCGGTACGACATAATGATTCAATGTTTGTATATATGTTGAAATGATCACCACAATAAGTCCAGTTAACATCCGTCCCCATATAGAGTTACAAATTTTTTCTCTTGTGATGAGGACATGGCATATTTCAAGGTGCAGAAGAATCAACGATGATGTCATACTTTTCCATATACAGCTTGATGAATTTGGACTTAAGCATACACCCTTGAGACTGTCACCACCATCAAGGCCACAAATATATCCATCATCTCCCAAAGTTTTCTCTCACCTCCTTTATTACTATTATTCTGTTGTAAGAACTCTTAATATCTACTCTATTAGCAAATGTAACGTATACAATACAGTTTTGTTAGCTGTAGGCACTATGTCGTATCCTAGATTTCCAGAACTTATTTATCTTGATAACTGAAACTTTGTATCTTTGAACATCAGCTCCCCATTTCTCCATCTCCCCAGCCCCTGGCAACCACCATTCTAACCTCTGCTTGTGTGAGTTTGACTATTTTAGCTTCCACAAATAAGGGAATATTTGCCTTTCTCTGTCTGCCTTATTTCACTTAGCACAATGTCTTTTAGGTGCATTCATGTTATCAAATATAGCAACAATTCCTTCTTTTTTCAATGTTGAAGAATATGCCATTTCTTTATCCCTTCATCCATCAGTGACGTTTAGGTTACTTCCATATCTTGGCTATTGTGAATTTGCTGCAATGAACATTAGAGGGCAGATATCTCTTTGAGACCCTGATTTCAATTCCTGTGGGTGTCTACCAGAAGTGGGATTGCTGGATCATAAGCTAGTTTTCACTTTTGGAGGAAATTCCATACTGTTTTCCATAATGGCTGTACTAGTTTACATTCCCACGAGGGTTCCTTTTCTCCACATCCTCACCAACATTTGTCATCTTTAGTTTTTTCGATAATCGCCATCATAACAGGTGTGAAATGATAGCTCATTGTGGTTTTGATTTGCATTCCCTGATTTGTGATGCTGAACAACTTTTCATACACCTTCTGGCCACCTGTATGTCTTCACTGGAAAAATTTTACTCTGGTCCCTTGCCCATTCTTTAAATTGATTTGTCTTTTTGTTTTTGAGCCAAACAAAAAAAGAGAACAAAATTTCCAGGCATTATGGGTGCTTCCCAGTTGATGCAGATGGCTTTGTATTTACAGTGGTACAAAAAGATCGTGTTTCGTGCTTTTTCTTCAGCTTGTCATAAGACCAGCAGTAGCTGCGGCACGGCAGATAATCGGGATCTTCTGGGTTTGGAGGTTAACAAAATAAATGAGTGGTAAGGAATTTTTTATTTTTCCAAGGAAATTATTGTGATCATAGTCCATGGAATCCAGGATTGATAGGTGTAGGAGGAAATTAAGGTGAGAATCGTTGATCTGGCATTACTACTGATCTTGAGGGACAGGTACCTACTGTATGAATGTTTGAATAAAAATATTAGAGATCAGGCATCTGTGATGGGTAAATATGTTTTCTGAGTTATTTACTTTTGAACATAACCATTTGGATTATGTGAACATCTAGGATATGGGAGTAAGTTGTTAACGGGGTGGTTGATAACGTCACTATTGATTTAACCTCTATGAACACAAAGTGGTCAATGGATTAAGCAAATGAGTAGACAGAAAACACAGAAATGGTAAGATTTGGGATTTAGTAAAGGACTGGGGGCCGACTGTCCTGAGAGGGAATGCCAGGACCTGTGCGGTTGAGAGTGACAAGGAAAAGAAGAGAATAGACTAACACTCAAACAAGGAGGGCGTGTTAACAGGATGGAGGGGGAAATGATCTGGAGGAGCCTTGAGTTTTGACCTTGAGCTTTCTGTTCTTGATGCAAATCTGCCTGATGACATCCCAGGACACAGGTCAGATATATCCCGAGTGCGTAGAGGGAGGGTGGAAGTACAAAACAGCCAGGATAATTGTCCTAAAAAGGCAGGCCTCTTTTATCATTTGACCCAGTTTCATGGTTTGTTTTTATAGGGTAAGAGGAAAAGAAGGATGATAAGTCACGTCTTCACAGAAGAAGCAGCGTAACTGTGGAAACCAGTCCAAACCAAAGCCTGGTTTAAGCATTTCCATTCTTTTGAGGTTGTCCAGTGACATATTCAAGAGGCCAGTTACTAGAATCCCATCCCATCCTGGCAATTTCTGGTCTCTGAGAGGACAACTTGGACCAGCCCCACCAGATCTGCTGGCCCGAGAGACCGCAAGGACTCCAGGCCTGCAGCAGTGCATGACAACGCGTAAGTCCTTTCAATCTTGCCAAAACGTTGTAAAAACTTGCACCTAGTCACACAGGTGAATCCCTGCCAGGTGTGCTCGCAGGTGGTCTGCATTCCAGGTCCCATTCCCACTCCTGCTGGTCTTCAGATTTGGCAGAGATGATTCCAGGAACTGATCTGTGCATTCCACAGCTCCACTGTGGAGGTATCAGGAAGGAGGAAAGGGCAGTGAAGAGCACAGGAGCGAGACTGGTGATAGCACTGATGGCGGACACACTTGCTAGCAAGGCAGAGAAAGTGAGGGTCTAAGAAGGCCATCCTGACAGCAGATGAAATGGAGCAGGCACCTCAGTGAGGTCTCTTGGCAGCGTCCCTAATGTTTCCTTGCTTTGAGCTCTTGAAACTTTAAAATATATTGATACTTTTCTTTTATTAAACTCTGCTTCGAGACATAGAAAATATAGACAACAGTTTCTTTCTGAGGTGAGAGGTTCAGTTTCAGGTGAGGAGAGAAAGATCTTCCTTTTTCATGCTGTTCTCTCATTTTCCTTTACTATGTATATTATTTATTTGTACTTTAAAGTCAGCAGCGAATTATCAATGTCACGGGATGATTCAGTTTTTCCCCTCACAGTCACAGTAAAACCTACTAAAAATGGATTATTCTTTTTGTATAATATTCCAATAGACTCCAAAATATTATTTCAAACGCACTTTTGTGTCTATGTTCTCAAATTAGATATTTACTTCTTGGTCTCCATTTTTCTGTTCTCTGTTGCATGCCAATTCAGAGTTGCATCTAAGGAAATACCAGATTTCCCTCAGTTTTTTAGATCCATATGTGTTGGAAATTTGATTCATGGAGATGAACATGGCAGTTGGGGGATCGTGCGATTATCAAAAGAGATCTTTTCAGCATCAATAATGCGGAAAGAACCCACTGCTTGTTGGGATTTAATTGTCTATTTGAGGGATCAAGCTTTCACTGTTGGCTCTTCTCTTTCTCTTTGGAGGGAAAGTACAGCCTTCCCAGTCTTTCCGTTACCAAATCACTTTCCTGGGTGGCTGTGCCATGTCAGGAAGGGCTTGGGATGCTGGGAACCAGAATTCATTTTCAGCTTCTGGTTGTCCTGAGAAGGCTTCCCTGGCAGAGTGCAGCCTGTGTGTCTGGGTGACACTTGCAGCCATCAGAAATGAGGGGATAACTCACAAATGCCAAGCGATTCATCTGGTCCTTGTCTTACAGGGTGTTCCCAAGGGATGAGGTTCAAAATGCCACTTGGTAACCATTTGAAAGCTCCTAGTCATGGGGTGGGTTCTCGGTGCGAGCTCAGAGCAGTGTCTGTTCACCACCAGATGGGAAGCATTTCAGTATTTTAATTGGTAAGGCTGTGTTCATGCACGTCCATGGACCATCAGTTCAGTGGCATTCCCTGCTGTAGCCCCCCACACCCCTGTCGTGCGTCATCTTTGAAAGCTCCAAACAGTGTTCACACCCCAGCAGGTGGTGGTAATGTAACCACAGCACAGGACTGGGGACAAAAACACAAAAACCCAGGGGCAACACATTTTATAGGCTCAGGCCCAATTGCCCCATTTGGACGAGTTGGTAACACCAACACTTAGTGTGTAAACTGGAGGATTGTCCAAGACCATGGACCTCAGAATGACACGGGCTCAGAAGTCACCTTGGACAGCAAGGGACAGTGTGAGGTCACTCACTGACCAGGATTATGGTCCCTTATACTGGCAAAGTAGAGCTCACCCGGGATCCATCGAGGGAGGAGGCTTGGGGCCTTCTGGGGAATTTCTGCCCTAAAGGGAATTGCATAAGGAAGGCAGCGGTGCTGAAAATCCTAGTTCACAGGGAGCAGTCATGTTTATGGAACGAGACCCAGCAGTAGCCTTAAAAGCTGCGTCACAAATCTTTCCGCCTGGATACAAAACAAGCAGGAGAAGGAATTCAGAGTCCTGGACAAGGATCCCAGCAGGATTCAAATCCACGTCAGGGGTGAACAGGGAGCCCCTAAAGGGGCCTCAGGAGCGAGGTCCTGCCTGCCTTTAGTCCATTTGCAAATGAGCTTCCTTGGGCCTTGTCCTCTCAACGTGCACGTTTTGATCTTTTTACATTGTTTTCATCACTTAGAGCTGATGCAATTCCAGAGATTGAACTAGAAAACTACAAGTTCCTAAAATTTAGTCAAAAGAAATCTCAAAAAGAGAAGCAGAAAAAGTTCCCTGTTCCTCAAGAATGGAGAAAGGCAGCCCCTGCCTGTGGCACAATGTTGTCCTGGGTAGTGCTGTTTTAAAGACACCCACATTTCAGTGGTTGTTGCTCTGCCTGTGAAAGTACCTTCAACCTTAAAATCCCAAGAGAAAGGGCGGGGGCCATGTCTGCTCCTGGAGGAGCTGAATGATACTGAAATGAACTGATCTTTGGAATTATGGGGACTTGGGAGTGTCCCCACTAACCAGGGAAGGGGCTGGCCCTTCTCCCTTCGCCCACAGACAATAAGCTGACGAGCCAGAAGAGTTCGTGATTCAAGGAGAAATGTGAGATTCAGTGTCTCACTTACATGCCTACAGAAAGCGACAGAACCACACCACAACTCCCACCTCTAAAGGGAACAGGACTTTAATATAATATTCAAATACGGCATTTATTATTTACAACAAATAACTACTGTCCCTCCCCAATGGGTGAATAGGTGCTGGGGTAGAGACATCAGGGTGCTGGGGTGGGGTCGTCCCCTCTCTCTTGGGTTTCAGGGGACCTCAGAGATCAGCTTACAATGCTCCCCTTCCCGTCAGGTGGGAGGAGCTGGCCCAGTGCATCGAAAGCCTCTCAGCTGTGTCCCCGCTGCTGAGGATGGGGCTGTGATCGGCCACTGGTACAGGGCTCGGTGTTGGGACCTGGGGACTGAGTAGAAGAGTCGGGTTACCCTGGGGGGCCTCCCTCAGAATCATGGCCCCCACCCTGTCCCCACTGCACTGAGTGCTCCAGACTCTGTGCTCAGTGCTGTCAGCCACCAGTACCCCATTTGTCCCTGCCACGCAAGAGATCATTTGGTATCACCTATTACACAGAGGAGGAAATGGAGTCTCAGGAAGCTGAAGAGAGTCACCCCAGTCACAGGACTGCTCAGTAGTGGAGCTGGGATCCCAGTGCCAGCTGTCCAACTCCCCAAGGGCACGTTTAGCCCGAAGCTTTACTGAACCCCTGGGAGTCAGTCACCACGGCCCAGACACTCACTCACCCCTGACCTTAATGATGGCGGGTTCTTCTTATCCTTGAGTATTCTGCTGGCCAACTAGGTCTGGGGGGTCCAGCTGGCAGGACAGGCTGTAGCTCCAGGACAGAAAGGCACCTGTAAGCCTACCAGGAGACACACCTCAGGTGTCCCCCCACTGCCTGCCCAGCAGCTGGAGTCTAGGAGTCCCAGAGGTCGCCATGCAATAAGACCTGGGGCTGAGTGGGGGGCCACGGAGACAGGCTCTCTGGACTGGCCAACAGGGAGCGTCCACCCCTGCCCTCACCCAACTCCTGCCCGGCCTCACCTATCATTCTCGTTGAGCAGCTCCATGTCCTAGAACCAGGCCCCAAATCGCTCCTCGGGCTCTAGGTTGTAATTCTTTGCGGCCACCTGGAGCAGAAGGATCGCCCTCATGACTGGGTATTCCTGGGACCAGAGGGAAGGAGAGGATGCAGATAGGGCCTGGGTGGGGGATGCTTCATGGACTTTGTGGGTGGTGAGGAGTGGGGCAGGGGACCATCCTGGGAGCCCTCCTTCCCTCCAGTTCCATCCAGGCTCTACCTGTTCACAGAATGGGAATAATCAGCCCCTCCTCCAGGAAGTTTTCCTTGATGCCATCCTCCCCTCAACCCACCCGCCAATTGGTTGGGTCTCCCACTTCTCTGTTATCAAACTCTTCCACTAAATGTAAGATACAGGGGGTGGAGCCAGGGACTGTTCTGCCCAGAGGGTCTCTGATTTCCTCCTCCTTCCCCTCCCCTGCAGGGAGTGCGGCAGCTGTTCACTTCAGTCCTCTTCTCAGGTTGATCTCATTCCCCTGGAAGGCAGAGAGCCAGAGTCCATCAGACAGAGCCCTCTAGCCTGACTAGAGCCCTAGGCCCACCCCTTCTCATGTTGCACTATTGCCAGGTCCCCAGAGGGGGCCGGGCATGCACAGAAAACAGGACTTGGACCTAGGCCGGGATCTGGGCTCCAGAGAAGCAGGACATGGGGGAGAGGCTAAGGGACCTGGCAGCACAACCCTCTCTGATGACAGACTTGGAGGCTGAGGCCTCAGGCAGAGGGGACTGCTCAGCCACCTATGTGCTGCCTGACTTGGAGGGGTCTGACATCTCTCTCCCTCCATGGGCAGCGTGGGAGGGAGAGGCTGCGTTCAGCTCAGATAAAACCTCAAGCAGCTGTGCCGTCAGGCAGCTCTGAGCTTCCCCAGCCTGAGGAACCGGAATGGGTGTCTCAGGTGGAGCCTCTGTTCACTCATCCCTAAGATGGGCCTCATGCCCCAGCTCCCAGGGGTGGCTGAGAGGCTCTTATGACAGGAGATGTGCCAAGTGCTGAGAGCTCAGAGCTCAGTTCGGGGGCTCCCCATCCCAAGGCTCAGGATCCTGGTCCTCCCTGCCTGGTCCTCAGGTGCGCCCATCTCGAGATTATCACCCATCAACAGGTGCAGCATCAGCAGGTGACCAAGGAAAGTGCCAAGATATGGGACGACACTTTGTGACATCGGGGTGTGGGTGGGATGAGTCCTTGCTCTCAAGTCGGCCCCCTGCAGACCCTCCCCTGAAAAGTCCTCACCCTCAGCCTCCTGGCCCACCTCAGGGTTCCCACGGGAAGCAGCCAAGACCCTTAGCAGCCTCCCCTCAACTCCTCCTCCTTTCACAGCCCAAGAAAACCACACTCCTCCTCCTCAATTCCCAGGGCCAGCTTCTGGCAAATCACAGGGTGTGCGGTCCCTGGCCCTCCCCACAACAAACCCATCCTGCACCAGCTCTTCCAGGCCCTCCTCCCGGTCACTTCTACTGGGGGATTCAGGCACTGTGGCACCAAGAGGAAGGGGCCTCCTCTCTTGATTTGAGGGCCTCCAGCTGGGAGGGTAGAGCCCCTCCCCCACAGGCACACTCACCTGCTGCTGCTGCTGCTTCTCCTGCACTCTCTGGGGGCTGATCTGTGGGGGGGCAAACGTGGAGGGCCTCTGCTGCCAGGGTCGATGTGAGTGTCAGTAAGGCCATAGTCCCCTCACCCCATTTCTCTCCAACACCACTCTCCTCTGACCGTGGACATCTGACTCCAGGCATCTGGTACCAATAGCACTCCATCCTCCAAGGTGTTGTGATCCTAGAACAAGCCAAGCTCCAACTCTCACTCTGGATGTGAGCTTGGGCTTTGGGCCAGGCCTCCCCGAGCCTGTTTCCTCATCTGGAATGTGTGAGAATTCCAGCTACCTCACAGGTTCTCCTGAGGACTCAGTGTCACATGACACTGTTCTCGCCCTCACCTTTCCAGGTGGATCAGGCAGAAAGCTCCCACAGTCCTTTCTTCCCTCTTACCTAATCACTCCCCTGTGTGGCCTGCAACTGAGGCTCAACTTAGGGAGGACTGGCCCCCAAGTTCACTCTCAGCTTTCAGGGTTCAGTTTGGACTGAGAGCCTGAGTTTCTTTCTGTCTGTTGGCCTGGGCAATCTCGTGCTTCTCTCCTCTCTAGGAGTCCACATTGGGCAGCCCAAAAACACTGGTATTTGATTCCTCAGTTACAGGGATTCGACAGAGTGAGAGAGAGAGAGAGAGAGGCAGAGATGGGACATGAAAGAGGGAGTAAGAGGAAGTGAGAGACTTTTTTAGTTAAAATTTAGACAAGACATCCCATCACTTTGGCTGTTATTATGTTAAGAAGCCAGTTACTAACTACTTAGTGGTTCCACTGGGATGGCTATACCATGGGTGGGGCTTACTGGGTACCACTGTGGAGATTGCCCACCTCGTAGGCGAAGATGAGACACTTGGGTCACATTCTCCATTAAACAGGAAACAATTGAATGGTTTTATGCCACAGGATGGCAGTATCTAAATTTCCATTAGTTTCAACCCCCTCATGATGCTGACCTGGAAATGAGGCCAAGTTGGAAGCGACTGTTCCAATATCACATTGCTAGAACCCAGGCCTGTTTTGAGTAGTGTTCTGTGCTACCTGTCACCCCTTCTTGTTATTCTTCCATCTCTAAGTTTGTGCCTTACGTACATGTGACACCAGCCCACAGGGGTAATAGATATTATGTCATATACACCGGGTGACATCCCTAGGAAGTAGATTCTAGCCTGATCCCCATGGTGCAGGTTTAGAGACTGAGGAGGACCTGAGAGGTACAGGGACTTTCTCAGGATGAAGAACTGGTAAGAAAAAGGAGGTCTGCATTCGTCTCTGTCTCCTCAAAGCTAAGACCCGACTTAGGTTTCCAGGGAGCTGTGGCTAGGGCTGTGTAGGCTCCTTGTGTACAGTTCAGGAGATGACATGGGGGAGGAGGGTTAGCAGCCAGGGCACAGGGGGCAGCTCTGGACAAGTCTGATTGAGGGAAGGGGCCCAGGTAAAGGAATCTTGAAAAATGACCTCACTTCCTTGGTCATAAACCTCAACAGATCTTAGAACTCTGGTAACCAGGCACTCACAGCCCCCCATCCAGCTCACTTGACTGGAGACAGTCAACAGGCAAAAATATTTTGTTGTTGTATCCCAACTTTTGGAGGATCTAGGCTCAAAAAAAACCCAGAAAGAGAAACTTTTTGGTCGTTGCCGACGTTGGCTCAGCCCTCATCCCCGACGCCTCTGGACATCTGGCAGGAGGCAGTGAAGGGTAACACGGGGCAGCCCAGGAAAGGCTAGTGCAGGCCAGGACACAACTGTGATCCCACCTGATCAGCCCCACACCCCTTACACTTCATCGTGTGTGTGTGTGTCTGTGTGTGTTTGTGTGGAGGGGAGAAGGCAGGGTATGAGGGGTAGGCCATTCTTGGGCAGGAGCTGGTTGTTAGGTGTCGGAAGCATGGTGGGCCTGTCATGTTCATTGCCCAGGTCATGGCTGGCAGCATGAGAAGGTGAGCTCCTCTACTCTTAAGTTACTGAGCCATAGAGGTTTCATCTCTTTTCCTGCCTGACCACAGTTCTTTGCAGGGATGTCCCTCTGTGCCTGAACTGAGGAGCAGACTTTCTCTTGGGGGTTGACCCCAGTGGCAGTGTGCAGGCAGCCCCTGATTCCTTCTGGCCCAGCTCCAGAGCAGTCATTGCAGAACTCCAATCAGAAGGTCATCGAGGAGCTGCCCAATGGTTTCAATTTCACCAACTCACTAGGCAAGGGGAAGGTGCCTGAGGCCACAAACACCATCCAGTGCTGCTCTGAGATGAGAGCAGGAGCAGAGGGTCTCCACACTCAGGACCTTGAGATAACCAGGTTGGAGCAGAACTAGGGCATGACCAGACTGGGGCTGTCCCTTTTTCAAGCTAAAGGGGATGTACATGCAGGTAACCTTGCCTGGTTCGGAGCTGAGCTACCATGACCCTCTTACCTTTGCCTGGTGTGAGCTTCTGGAGGTCACTGAGGCAGAGGCAGAGGGTAAGGGGGACTGCAGGCTGCATATTCCTGGAAGGGAAGTGGGATCTTTCCTGTGTTTAGAGGGACACATGGACAGTCAGCTATGTGGGTGAATCTTTCTCTTTATCCCACTGTAGCGCCAGCTGCAGAGCTCTAGCCAGTGGCAGAAGCAGAGCAGTGGACAGTGGTGGAGGTAGAGCTGGCTACAGCTCCGTTGACATCACCCCTTCTAGCGTTGGAGCCAGCGTCCCCTCCATCAGCAGTGTTGGAGCTGGAGCAAGGGCCAACATCGGCTCCAGCAGGAGTGGGAGCTGCTGAGCTGGAGTCACCTGGACCATCATTTCTAGTGGGAAGTCTGTCTCCACCTGTGGCTGTTAAGGAGCGTGAGAAGAAGCCCAACCTCACGGCCTTCTCTCCTAAGCAGGTGGTAGAGTGGTTGACCGTGATGGATGCGGTGAGCAGCTGGGCTCTCAGGGCGGGGTGGAACAGGCCTTCCCTCTGCCATCGTTGTCCCAGACCTGATCCAGACTCCCATGATTTGGGCCCAAATCCCAGCTCCACCCCTTACCAACCATATGACCTGGGCAACTTCCGGAACCCCCAAGCCTTTGCTGTCCACCTGCAGATCGTACAGGTGGACACTAACAGGACCTGCTGCACAGAGTGGCTGTGCCGGCTCCATGAGGTAGAAGAGATGGAAAGCTGGACAGGGCCTGGCCCATCAGTGGTGGAGGGGAACTCACTGTGTGCAGCCAGGTCTACGGTGGCCCTGCCGTCTCCTCAGGAGGCTCAACAGCCTCAGGACTTGACACCTGATGTGTGCTTCACTACAAGGGAGACAGACAAGGCCAGTGGTTGTAGCTGCCACGGGGGAATGTGCATCAGAATGGGGAGTGGGATCAGAGCGGAGATCAAGGTGGTGGAAGATGCCTCCTTGACATGAGCAGAGTTGAGCCACCATCTGGAGCTTGGAGTTAGCCAGGACGGGCTGGGTGCAAATGCCCCTCTCCCTTCCCTGCCGGGATTGGGTCCTGGGTCATCCTGTGCTGGGCACCCTCGGTGGACAGAGAAGAAAACCCAGGGACTCTCACAAGGCTCAGGACACATCCTGAGCTTCCTGAGCTCCAGCTCTAAACTGTGACACCTGTGTCGGACTTTAGGGGCTGTGGACACAGAGGTGACCTGTGGCAGGGCTGGATGACATTCCCCCTGTTCCCCAGGAGCTCTTCTGGAAGGTGGTGCCCTCTCAGTGCCTGGGATCCACCTGGCACAAGAAGAACAAGCCTGGCAGTGAGCACTAGACACCCACCATCCAGGCCACCATCGACCAGTTCAGAAGGGTGGCCAGCCTCGTCATCACCACCTGCCTCAGGGACGCGAGCATGACAGCCCAGGACAGGGCGAGGGTGGTAGAGCACTGGGTCCAGGTGGCCCAGGCGTGCCGTGGGAGGCCCAGTGGAGCCCCTCTCTGGAGACTTGGGAACTGCCTCTCCACCTTTATCAGCTTCCAGGATTGCAGTGTGTGGTCTAAGCTCCTGCAAGTCCCTAGGCGCTTCCTGCCAGGGGCCCACTGACCTTGACTCCAGGTCCTAGTGGGAGGATGCTCACTTCCTACCTGTCTAATTCCCTGGGTTGAGCTAAACTCCTCCTCCTTGTGAGTGTTACTCTCTGAGTCCTAAATGTCCTTCTGGGGCTCCCTGAGCATCTGTCTCATCCAGGAGGGGAGATTTAAATAGAAGGGGACTGAAGCTAGAGCAAGCGGGGCTCCAGTGCCCAACCTCACACCTCATTCTTTTCCCTTCCCCAGGAGTGCGAGATCTGGAAGAACTTCTCCTCGCCCTGCACTGTCATCTCTGCTCTGCAGAAAACTTCCACAAGCCACCTGAAGAACACATCGAGGGAAGTTTCCCCGTGGGTAAGCCTCTCTCCATAGGAGGACCAGGATGGATGGGGGATCTCCTGTATGACTGCCATTGGCGCCTCAGTCAGCTGGGAACTCCTGGGAGGCAGCAAATGCTGGGGACAGGGCCTGGGCGTCGGCAGTTGGTCTCTAAGTCTCCTGGTGTCCTTAGTGAACCAGTTCTGCTTCAGGACTCAGTTTCCCTAAATGTCAGGTACTGGGTTGAGCCACATTGGAGATTTTCAAGTGTTTATAGCAACAGAACTCTATGGTCAGTTGAAACTCATAGTGGTCAAAACAGAGCTGCTCTGTAGAGCTGGGGAGTGGAGACCCCAGTGACCAACAGGAGAGTCCCCTCCCAGTCCCATGAGACCTTAGCGCTCAGAGGAGCCCAGTGAGAACACTCCTCCAGGCAGGTTGAATCTCTTGGGTTGTCAAAGAAAAGGGATTTGCACTCAGACCCCTCACATTATCCCTAAATTTATCCTTCCCTCTTTCCCCTCCCCTCGGGTAAAGCTCTGAAAAACTTAAGGAGCTCTATAGCCAAGACGAGTCCTTGAGCAGAGAACTGATGACCAAGACAGAGTGGAGGCTGTGGGTCTGGAAAGAGAGGAGGGGAGTGTGGGGCAGGAGACTGAGTGGGCTGTGGTTTTGATAGTTTCTCACTTGAGCATTCTCTGAAACATTCCCATCTATCTTGTCCAGGTTAACAAGCAGAGGGATCTGTTCAGCCCATGGGCAGCAGGGTGCCATTTTTGGGCAGGAGGCCCTGGTCATGGGACACAGTGGTGTTGGCTGGGCTGTTCCAGGAGGAGTTGCCGAGCTGGTGCCATCAGCAGGTCTCTGGCTTCCGTGCTCGTCTATCCTGCTGGATGTAGCTTCTTCCAGGCTGTTGCGGTGGGTTTAGCCCTCAGCCTAAACCTGTCCTCAGGAAACCAGGCCCCTGCTGCTCCTTCTGTGTTCACCAAGTCTGCGAAGACGTGACTATCATCCTTCTTATCATCTTTCTTTTCCTCTTACCCTAGATAAACCAATCATGAAAGTGGGTCAAATGATAAAGGAAGCCTGCCTTTTTAGGACAATTATCCTGGCTGTTTTGTACTTTCACCCTCCCTCGATCCCCTGGGGATAGATCTGACCTGTGTCCCAGGATGTCATCAGGCAGATTTGCATCAAGAACAGAAAGCTCAAGGTCAAAACTCAAAGCTACTCCAGATAATTTCTCCCCCTCCATCCTGTTAACACCCCCTCCTTGTTTGAGTGTGATTCTATTCTCTTCTTGTCCTTGTCACTCTCAACCGCACAAGTCCTGGCACTCCCACTCAGGACAGTCAGTCCCCAGTCCTTTACTAAATCCCAATTTTTACCATTTCTGTGTTTTCTGTCTACTCATTTGCTTAATCCATTGACCACTTGGTGTTCATAGAGGTTAAATCAATAGTGATATTATCAACCACCCCCTGCTAACGACTTACTCCCATATCCCAGATGTTCACATAATCCAAGTGGTTGTGTTCAAAAGTAAATAATTCAGAAAACATATTCACCCACCACAAATTCCTGATCTCTAATATTTTTATTCAAACACTCATGCAGTAAATACCTGTCCCTCAAGATCAGAAGTAATGCCAGATCACCATTCCTGACCTTAATTTTCTCCTCCACCTATCTAATCCTGGATTCCATGGACAATGATCACAATAACTTCCTTGGAAAAATAAAAAATCCTTACCACTCATTTATTTTGTAAACCTCCAAACCCAGAAGATCCCGATTATCTGCCATGCTGCAGCTACTGCGGGTCTTATAACAAGCCGAAGAAAAAACACGAAACATGATCTTTTGGTACCACTGTAAACACAAAACCATCTGCATCAACTGGGAAGCATCCATAATGCCTGGAAATTTTGTTCTCCTTTTTTTGTGTTGGCTCAATAACAAAAAGACAAATCAATTTATAAAATGGGCAAGGGACCACAATAGACTTTTTCCAATGAAGACATACAAGTGGCCAATAGGTCTATGAAAAGGTGTTTGGCATCGCTAATCATCAGGGAATACGAATCAAAACCACAATGAGCTATCACTTCACACCTGTTAAGATGGCGATTATCAGAAAAACTAAAAATGACGAATATTGGTGAAGATGTAAATAAAAGGAACCCTTATGGGAATGTAAACTAGTACAGCCATTATGAAAAACAGTATGGAGGTTCCTCCAAAAAAGAAAACTAGCATATGATCCAGCAATCCCACTTCTGGTATATACACACAGGAATTGAAATCAGGGTCTCAAAAAGATACCTGTACTCTAATGTTCCTTGCAGCTAATTCACAATAGCGAAGATATGGAAGTAACCTAAACGTCACTGATGATGAATGGATAAAGAAATGGAATATTCTTCAACCTTGAAAAAAGAAGGAATTCCTGCCATTTTTGACAACATGAGGGACCTAGAAGATATTATGCTAAGTGAAATAAGGCAGACAGAGAAAGACAAATACTTATATGTGGAATCTAAAATTGTGAAATTCATACAAGCAGAGGTTAGAATGGTGGTTGGCAGGGGCTGGGGAGATGGAGAAATGGGGAGCTGATTGTCAAAGGATACAAAGTTTCAGTTATCAAGATAAATAAGTTCTGGAGATGTAGGATATGGCGTAGTGCCTTCAGCTAACAAAACTCTATTGCATACGTCACATTTGCTACTAGAGTAGATACTAAGAGTTCTTACCACAGAATGATAGTAATAAAGGAGGTGAGAGAAAACTTTGGAAGGTGATGGAAATGTTTGTGGCCTTGATGGTGGTGACAGTCTCAAGGGTGTATACTTATGTCCAAATTCATCAAGCTGTATATAGAAAAGTATGACACCATCGTTGAGTCTTCTGCACCTTGAGATATGCCATGTCCTCATCACAAGACAAAAACATTTGTAACTATGTATGGGGACGGATGTTAACTGGACTCATTGTGGTGATCATTTCAATATATACTCAAACATTGAATCATTACGTTGTACCCCTGAAACTGATATAATATTGTATGTCAACTTTACCTCAATAAAAAAAACACAACAAACAAAACCATTTGAATATTGTAAATGAGTTCAGTGAATCCCTGAAAGTGCCCCATTCCCATATGAGAGTTACAGTAAGCAGAAAGGATGAAGTAAATGGAAGAAAGATGTACAAAACACTATTCAAATTAAAATAATTTAAGTTGCTATCAGCTCCTTGTGGCAAAGTTCTGTGAGCACTGATCTTCTTTCACATTTTTCCTGGAAAAGCATACTTTCAGATCCAACCCATAACAGTTTCATCATTTCCTCTAATAAGACAATTTCAACTTAACAAATAAAACCAAAAGCATCCCTTATGTATGAATAAAGTTAATGAACTTTACAGAGAAAAGAGCATATTTGCACAATCTCAATAAAGGAAACAGAAGAACTGAATGATGATCAAGTCTCATTCAAGCTTATCTTTGAAAGCCAGTAAGACCAGCTTATCTTTTCAAGGATGTGTGTAGAGCTGGGAGGCTTGGAAGATAGAAATAGTGGCCTTCTTTGGAGCAAAGGGTAGCCTTGCTTACTGCCCAGTATAATAAAAATAACACCCCCCAGGGCAAAGGTTAGCAGACATCCTGCCCGTTATCAAAGATTTGAATTCCTTAGGCTCTGAGATCCTGCAACCCTCTGCATGTCACCTGGCCCACTGTGTATCAGTCTGTAGGAAGTGGGATTTAGTGAACCAGTGCCAATGCTGATACTCTGGCCACTGCTATTGCTGTGTCATTAAGTCCTTTGTCTCTGACCCATGGGTCTCCTGTCTTTTGCCAGCATCTGTAAAACCATTGTAGGCTGACTTATTAGCTTGCAGGAAAGGTAAAATATCAGACCTTTCACAGTTCCCGACAAGCCCTTTAAGTAACTAGTAGTCTTAGGAACAGAGAGCTATCCAGAACACTATGCATGGATGGTCTTCATAGAAGACTTCATGCAACCAAAACTTTAATAAGTCTCTCTGATCTCTTTTATTTCTACCCCAATTAGAAAGAGAGGCACCAAGCTATTACAGACCTAGGGCTTGTGCAAGCCACCTGGAGACCTAGTAACCAGCAACTTCCCATGGGCAGCAAAGACAGATGGGCATATTTCCAAAATGGACCCATATGTCTCCCTATCATCCAAAAGACAGTACGTTATCTTAATTTATGATGATTTGAGTCATTAAAATCTTGTGATGGGCCAAAGATACACTTCTACGAGGAGTCAGGCACATAGCAGTTGTAAGCAGATTAACACACTTGGTGAATATCAAACGCTCAACTAAATGTAGTGTTCTAATCAATTATAAGGTACAACAAATTTAATTAGGTCAATTAAATGATATTTGATGGTATCCTTGATTATCACTCTCTAATAATAAACAAGAATCTCACATAGATAACTATAATTGGTCTTACTTTAAAATATGGTAGTCAGGAGTGTTTGAGGTAAACTGGAGATAAGGAAGGGGAGAAATAGATAAAAGTTAGCTTCTCTGAAGCCACTGTCAAGACACCTGGATCTACATGTAACCCAGGAGATCGAGGCAGTCGGCTTTGTGCCTAGATCCCCCTGCACTGTAGTTCTCAGTGATGTCACGGTGCTGAAGCAGCTTCCTGAATCGTGTTTACATGTCCATGTGTACAATACCCTTGACCATGGTGATGAACCACCATTCGGTCATCTCTTACACCCCTCTAATTAACAATTAGATTTCAAAATCATTATATCATTACATGATCATTTATTCCTCAAACCTTTGGGATGCCGAGCTAAAGGAAAATTAAATCTCAATGGTTTCTTTTTTTTGAAGGACCAAGATGTCCTTTCACACTTGGAATCCAGGTTTGAAGATAAATCCATCAAATCAATGGAAATAACTTAAGAAATGGACAGAGGGATACGTCATTCATATATACACAGTTTGCACTGTGGCAAAAACAGAGTTATATTTTTAAAAATTAGAATTTTTTGAAATTTTATAGATATTAATGACTTTGTTCTGCTTATACTCCCTTTGGTTTACCAAACCAAACTCACTCTTTAATGGGCGTTTCTAGCATTGAGTGCTAATAACAGCAGCTTTTTTAAATTCTTATTTTTCCCAGGTCAAAGACCAAGGGCAGAGGTCATCAAGAGGTCAAGTGTAACCTACCTACAGATGTGGCAGGCTTAACTATGGATGTTCAAGCCAGACATTGTCAGCAGAACCACATCTCTTCACCCATAGGTGAGTTTTTACTAGTAATCACAGAGACATAAGGATATCAAAGGAAATTCTTTATTAAGAACAAAAGATATAGATTCCTATGTTGAGTTCATTACTTTGAATTTTTGAACCAAATCACATATATCGATTGGACCATGATCAATTCTATGATCTTTAGAAGACGCAGCCTACAGCTGAAGAGAAATAGATACAACACCAATATATTACCCTCTCTGAAACCCAACTGAGAGCTCTTGGAGTCAGAAGTTTTCAAGACAAGAAAAAGTCATCGTTCATCTGAACAGAGAAAGTAGAGGCTATTCAAAGATTCAACTCACATTGTTAACATGACTTGTTAGAATGTGATGGAGCAAGCATAATACCTTCTAAGTTTCATTATTTTTCTCCAGAATACTGACATGGATGACCTTGAAGTCCAGCTTCTGCATAAATGTCGTTATTCAGTGATAAAATTAATTTCCCTATAAAATAATTCCCGTAAAAGTGTTAAAAATATATCATAGTCTCTGACTAAAAGGAAACAAAGCATATTGAGCAGTTGAAAGCAGTGTAATAAATTCCATACAAGGATCTTATAGCAGCATTATGTATAATAGTGAAACTGGATGTAATCCCTTTGCTATCAAAGAAGATATAAACAGATCATGGTATGCCTATTCTTTGGAATACCTCTAAAACTTCTAAAAAGGTAAGTTAGAGTGATGTGCACTGATAAGGAGAGAGGTCTATGATATATGGTTTAGGAAACAGCAAATTGCAAACGATGTAGTTATGTAATTTATGTTTAAAAAAAATTTTGTGTATTTATAAATTCATAAGAAATTTCCAGAAGAATAAGTCACAACCTCTTAACAATAGTTTCTTCTGAGTAGGAGAGTGAGTTTGCAGGGAAGGGGATGAAAGGGGAATGTTTCACTTTACTCTACATAGATCAGTGCAATTTGACTTTTTTACAGTGTGTATTTGTTTCATAATTAGAAAAATGAGTGATGTGACCATTTGGTGCATGGCAACAGTATTATGTTCACCAGTCTCTGTACTCTATGTTACTGCACAGCCTGGACTGTAGGAGAATGCCCAGAGGAGCAATGAAGACAAAGAAGACATGACACCTGCAAAAAGTCAGTGGAGTATTTCTCCATAACAAACCTTCCAGGTGAGTGACGGTCAGTATCTTCCACTGCTCCAGCTCTCGCCATGAACCTAGTACCTGCCCAGAGTAAGCCGGAGGACCACGCCCCGCTAGTCCAATCCCTGCCCGGAGACTGTTTGTGCAGGGTGACTGCCATCAAGCAGACAATGGACTCAGGATGGGGCGTGTGCCTTTGGGGAGACTGGCAGAGAGGCATAAAGTGGAACACCACCTAAGTGCACTCACCTGAGAAGCGGAGCTCCAGGTGGAGACACAAAATATACCGAGAAATTGTGTGACGTGAAGGAAGCTACTCCATCTCTCTGAGCTTCAGTGTCCCCCCCTGTAAAATGGGGATCACAGGACTACTTCACAGAGCTGTTGGGGAAGTTACATAAAAGATCCTGTGACAGCAAGTGTCCACATTATTAACAAAGTCATATCCGACTTCAAAATAATCGATGAAAAGAATAATGGCAATGAGACCAAAGACGGGATGCTCAACTTCATAAGCAGCCCCAGCAGCATGAGAATGAGACAGGGTACTAGTAAGCAGGGTTCTTCACAGCTCCACTGGAGATGATGAACACGGGCTACACCAGGATAAGTCACTGTTGTACAGTGACTCGTGTAGTGAAGGTGGGTCTCTAAAGACACTGTGAAATCCAGTTACACACAGTGGCTCCTAGGAAACAACTACAAAGCAATCAACTCAGCAGATAGGAATGGGAAGGGGGCGAGCATAGGAGGGTCAGAGCCACAAAATCTGACGGAAGACACTGAACCACGAGCGCTCAGCTCTGTCAACAGCTGCTGTGGTTGCACCAGGAGATCAAATGTCTGAGACAGCCATTGTGGGGACTGCTGGGAGCACAGTGGTCACTGAAGCCACACCCCAACAGCAGTTGCATCGGAGCACACAGAACCCGAGACTTTCCTCTCCATTAATCGTTGTTTTAAGATGATGAATATCCTCATGTTACAATGTCTCCTTCCAACCCTTGTGGATGAGTGTCATCAGAACCCCCTGAAGAGGTCACAGGCCAGAGTAGGATGGAACACTGGGGGCTGGGGGAGCGGCGCTGCACCTGACAACACGGACTATCACCCGGGTCTATTGAACACGAGAGAAGAACTCGAGGATGTGGTCTAAGGAGAATTCCCCGTCTTGCCACATTCAGAGACACTGCAGAGTTTCTCGTCCGTTCTTTACAAAAATGTTAAAGAATTCGAGTCATTAATTCATAAAGAGGTAAATTCTTCACATAGTGACAGGGTCCAGTTTCCATGACCAGCTTTTTCAGTTGTTTTGATGATATCCCACATTCAGGAATCGGAAATGTAACCTATTGGGATGTGTAATATAAACAAGGACATTTTTTCATGTAGATCAACACCCAGGTTTTTAGGGAGGACATGAATCATGAAAGCTGCTAACCATTCCTCCACAGGTTTCAATAAGACTTTTAAGTTAATTTACCAATCTCAGGAAAAGATAACTTGGCAATGCAAATTTTTTGTTTCTGCATTCAAGCGTATAGTACAGCCAAGAGAATGAGGAGAAAAAAATTAACAAGAAGGTCTTGCTTGCATTTCATCTTTTGCAAATAATCAGGATATTTTATGCTCTGTTCCTTTCACTACTCTAATCAATTTTTAAAGAATACGGTACATTTGACTATCCCTGGGCATGTTTATCCTGGAAACTTGTCAGAATCCAAAGCAGAGATGTTAAAGCTGACGGGTTTCAAATGCTGCCCAGGTGCTGTCTACCATGAACATGCCTCTCCCAAAGCTGGACCACCGGTCTCTTCCTGAAGGATCAGAGTCATCACTCATGTCCCTGAGAGACTGGCCACTCAGGCCTGAGCTGAGATTAGGTGATCAATCTAAAGGGCAAAATGCTTAAGCTATTCTCATCTTAAGGATGCTGTTTTGGAGGCCTCTGCACTGGAATGGGTTAGTGAAAACGGCTTACTAGATACTTGCCTGGGAATTCTGTTGTTCCCCTCTGCTCTTAGCAGATCCTGGGGAAACCAATGATTAACCCCGAGGATGCCTCAACTTCCACACCTGTGAAAAAGGCAAGCAACAGCCAATGCTACCACCCTGCAAACTCTTAAGTTGTGCTTGCAAGAGGGGCCACAAGGGCGAATGTCTCCCAAAAGCTGATGAAATGATGGCACTTTGGCTGGAGATGGCAGAGGGCAGCAGGCAAACTGGAAAGTTTCTGGGATGTCAAACCAGTTCCCATAAGCACTTTAGAGAAACACCTGGCCTTGGACTAGGTAGGAGGCTGTGGAAAGACCCACAGGCATGCAGGTGGGAGGAGGAATCAAGCAACGGAGGGAGGTGGTGGGGAAGAGGCGCCAGTCCAGCTTCAATTTTGGACAAAAGCAGTTGCATGTGGCAGGCCCGCGGCTGCCACTGCAGCCGCCACACCCTCCTAACTCCCTGGTCCCTCTCATCCCGTCACATTCCCTCCGGGACTCAGTCCAGTTGGAGCGGGTGCAGGGCCAGAGTCCTGATTCAATGGGGGTTTGGCCCTCGGCCAAGCTCACATTGCCCTGTTCCTCCCCCCAGAGCTAGGCACGGCCTCGTGCCCAGAGCCTCCTGGGAGTTCTAGTCCTGCAGCCCTACGGGTTGCCAGCTGGGAGCGGTTAAGAGAGAAAAGCTCCCAGCATGCACAGCTCGTGGCCCCAACTCGTGCCTTGTCTCTCGGGCCCTGGGCTCCACGCCTCTGATTCTCCATCCAACCCTCTTCTCTATACCACGCCCATTCTCCATGCCCTGCCCACCTCCCAGAGTATGCGCAGTGTGGTTGGGCTGCATCCCTTGAGGCCGGGACTCAGGTAGGGGTGGGGCTCACCAGCCTGGCTGTTGCTGAGGTTGCTTGCAGCCCTGGTGGAAGCTCCCTGGCCAGTATTTGAAATGTGAATTCAATATCTAAAATGGAACTACCAGGTGCCTGGGATCCTGGAATTTGCCTTTTCAAGGCCACTGTCCTACCATCCCCCCATCCCTCCAGGCTGCCATGATCCTCGCTCTGGACCCGTGGTCAGGGTCGCTGCAGAGATCCTCCCTTTGGACCCAATCTGCCTGAAGGGCCCATACCTTGGTCAGGAGTCTTAGAAGGACTGCCCTGAGCCATGTCATAAAAAGGAGAAAACATCACATTGGACAGCCCCAATTCCTGCATTATACAGACAAGAAACTCAGGCGCACTGGTAAGTGACCCCTAAGCCACTTCAGGGGACCACATACATGTCCCTTTTCCCACGCTGCACACAGGCTGGTTCACTGGACTTCCTTATCCCAGTGTGGACCTCTTGGCCTCGTTAACATAGGCAACAACACCGAAACGTCCCTTTGGTCCTTCCCACAATGTTAGGCAAGTTTGTGCAGGAAGGTAATATGCAATTTCTGCTCTACTATAGGGCTGGCTCCTTGGGAACTAGTTTTAATATCCTTGTTTAAATATACCCTCAGAATCACAAAATAATTTGTTGCTGTGGGGGGTTATGGTGATAATTCTCTGAAGTCGTTTTTCCATTTAGCTTTTCTGATTGACTCCAAATACTACAGCACCACACACTTCTTAGACTGGTGGATGCACAGCTCCACTTCTTTGCAGGGAGGATGCACAACAGCAGAATATCTGTGGCCTGACTTTCTGGAGCATTGGTATTACTACAAGATTTGGAAGAAGAAATGTTAGGTCATTTCCAAGGTAAGGAATTAAAAACTTAACACTAAGATGAGGTGGGAAAGTCATATGCCATTAATAATTGTCAGTAATCTGTGCCTGAAATGTCAGACTTTCTCTGAGAAAGAACTCTGAGACCCTATTTCCCATTGTTTTAAATAGGAAAAATTAGAAGGCATAGCAAAGCTATCGAAAAACTCTACCAATTTCCTAAGTCACAATATGGCACCTAGACATAAGTTACGAACATCATGAGCTCCTCATTTTGTTCCTCATCCAACCCAGTCTCACAGGTCTTCAGTGCATGCTGTGAACACGGCACTGTGCTAGGTCTCGAGGCCTTGGTGAGCATCGTGGTGGGGGTGGACCTTGCTGGAGAAAGATGGCATCATAAAAACTCAAATCCATGCCACTTACAAAACTGAGGCAAAAATGGAAAGACCCAGGAGCCACGCAGGGATGAGGGCATTAATAGATACTTGGGAGTATTAAAATCCATCTAATGGTGTCATGAGTGAATGTGTTCCACTTTAAAACAAAACACTGCTGTTATTCTAAGATATTGACTTAGTATCTTTGTGCAAATATGCAGGATTTAAAATGTTTATTGATGTATAACATGCGTACAGAAATATATGCAGAAGTCATCCACGTAAATCTCAAAGAATTATTACAAAGCGAACACACTTGTGTGACCAAGAACTAACACCAGCTTTACTCAGGCCCCGACAATCCCTTTCTCCCTATTTCCTCCCCAAAGGTAACTGATATCTTACCAGTGAACACTGTATATCGAGTTTGTCTTCTTATACAAGTGTTTTATTACAGAACAATTTAAACAATATACAAAATAAGCAAAATAGCATAGTAGGCCCATCACCCAGCTTCAACAACTACTAATCATCTGCTATTTTTGTTTCATCCACACTCCATCCCATTCTCACCTCACTTTATTATTCTTTTAAGCCTTTGTGCGTGTGTGGTGAGTAAGATGTATGCACACTGAAAGGCACAAATCTCAACCGTACAGTTTTGGCAAATAAACATGCCCATATAACTTTCATCCCTTTAAGAATAGGATAGTTCCATCACCCCCAGAAAACTCCTTCCTGTTCCTTCCCAGACAATTTTTTCCTTCCCCCGATGCAACCCCTGTTCTGGTTTTTTCAGCATAAGTTCATCTTGGCTGAAATCATCCCATGTGTGTTGGTTTCTGTCCAGCTTGCCTCCCTCAGCACGAGGTTGATGAGTCTCTCTCAGCATGTGTGTGTCAGCGTTTTCTCCTTGGCACGGCTGAGGACGTTCTGCTCTGTGGATGCCCCAAAGTGCGCTCATCTTGCTCCTGGGGACGTGCAGGTCATCTCCTGTGAACAGTCTTGTACAAACGTTTTTTGGTATGCTGTTTAATTCCTTTATTAGCATTTAAGTGACACACCTTTGGATTTTTACTGGTTGGTCCAGATTACAATATGCACCTTTAACATATCACAGCCTACCTAGACTTAATAGTTCACCAGTTTAATCAATGTAAAATATGGAAGACTTGCTACAGAACGGTTCCATCTACCTCTGTCTGTCCTTTGTGCTATTGTTGTCATAAATTTTACATCTACCCATGTTATAAATCCCACAATACAGTGTTATAATTTTTGCTTTAAATAGTCATAGGTATTTTAAAGAAATAAGAGAAATAAGTTAAATGTTTGGAAGGAAATGCTTTGAGACTCTGCAATTGTACTGTTTCTTCTTTAAGTTTCCTCCACAGTTTTTGCATTCATCAGTCAATCTTTCCAACAGTAATTATTACTGTAGCGTTCTAGTGGCGATTTTCAATTTCATGCTATCTAGCGCATTTATTATTTGGAACTCTGTGAGGAAGATTCCCCACCCTCCCTCTCCTTTCCTTCTTCCTTTCTTTCTCTCTTTCTCTCATTCTTTTTTTCCCTTTTTTCTTTCTTCCTTCCCTTCCTTTCTTATTTAATCTTTTTTATATCAGTATAGCCTCGTGGATATTTATTTTAGTCTCTGGGTAATAATCCAATGCTACCATTATTTATTTTGTTGCTCACAGTTTTCCAGCTTGAGTCATTGGGAAGTCTTTTAGACTGATTCATTTTGACACGTCCCATCATTTTCTGTGTGTGTGTGTGTGTGTGTGTGTGTGTGTGTGTGTGTGTTTTAAAGCACTTTCCTACTTTCTGGCACTACAAGATGATCCAGGCTCATTTTGTATTTTCTATCTCCAGCCCTAGAATTAGCCATTTCTCCAAGAAAACCTGGTTCTTTTTATTGGAGAATGATATTTAGAAAACAAGATCTGGGAGCTAGATGTGCTCATTAATACTAGAGTGTCACTGCTTCTGGACCCTCTCAGCAGAGCTTGGAAATGTATGTATGAATATAAACTCAGGTAGACAAATCTGTCTATCGATCTATCAATCTATCTATCTTTTTTGATAGATATATTAAAAGAGACATGGATTCATACTGATACTTCCAACTCCAAGCCAGCACCACTGGGTTTATTCTAGCATTCTCCTTTTGTTTATTTGTAACTTCTTTCACCAACAGTGAGAAACCTAACTCCAGTTAGCTACAATATGTTTACTGTGTCAACTAGTTTCAGAATTGCTAATCCATACCCTTATGAAAAACAAATTGACCACCTAGAGTACAGTGTTTATGTCCAGTACTTTAGTTTTACAGTATCCCGTCAAAACACTGTCTTCCAAAGTAACTTAGGTCAGGACCTTTCATCCCCACTCCTTCTGTATGGTTATGTCACATGCTTGTAATACAGTGAGATTCATTTGTCACTGCATTCCATCTGGGTTCCCCAGCATCCTGATTGATTTTTAAAATTTGCAGAGTAAAATTCACTCTTTGCTGTGTACAGTTCTATGGGTTTTGACTTTATGGTCATGCATACATGTCCACAGTACCATACAGAGCTGTGGTTTTCACTCCCAAAGTTCTCTCATGCTATCCCTTTGTATTCAACCCCTTCCCCTACTCCATCCCTTGGCAACCACTGATCATTTTCCATCCCTGTAATTCTGCCTTTTCTAGAAAGTCATATAAATGGAATCATAGTCTATACAGCCTTTTGAATCTGGCTTCCTTCACTTAGAGAAATGCAGCCAAGATTCATCCATGTTGTTGTGTGAATCAAGAGTTTATCCTGGGACCGACCCATGGCTTAGCAGTTGAGTGCGTGTGCTCCCCCACTGGCGGCCAAGGTTCAGATCCATGGTGCGCACTGACACATCGCTTCTCAGGCCATGCTGAGGTCGTGTTCCACATACATCAACTAGAAGGGTGTGCAAATATGACATACAACTATCTACTGGGGCTTTGGGGGGAAAAAGGAGGAGGATTGGCACTGGATGTTAGCTCAGGGCTTATCTTCCTCACACACAAAAAAAAGAGTTTATCCTTTTTATTGCCAAGTACTATTCTAATGTACCAATGCAACACAGTTTCTTTCTCCATTCACCTGATGAAGGACATTTAGTTTATTTCCAGCTTTTGGCAATTATGAATAAAATAGCTATAAAGATTCCCACAAAGATTTTTGTTTAAACATTAGTTTTCAATTTTCTTCAGTAAATACCTAGGAGTGGGATATCTGAGTCATATAATAAGTGTATGTTTAGCTTTATAAGAACCTGCTCAACTGTTTTCTGAATGCAACTATCATGTTGCATTCCCAGTTCTAATTGCTCCTAGTCCTCACCAGCACGTCGTATTTGCAATTTTATTTTTTATTTCAGCCATTTAATAGGCGTGCAGTATCTTATTATGGCTTCTACTTCCTTTTTGAAAGTGAGTTCTGCTAAATGTAGAATTTTGTGTTGACTTTTGGGTTTTCTTTCTGCACTTGAATGATGTCATTTTGTTGTTGAGTTGTCTCTTTTGTTTTTGATAGTACATCATCCATCATTCACAGTATTTCTCCCTGTATGTAATGTCTTCCACTGTATGTGTGTATTTCCCTGATGCTTTTAAGAATTTCTTTTTATCTTTGGATTTTAGTAGCTTGACTATCGTGTACCTAAGTATGCTTTTCTTTTATATTTTATTTTGTGGGTTTGCTGAATTTCTGGGATCTAAAATTTTAGATTTTCCAACAAATTTTGGAAGTTTTATGCTATTACTTATTGATTTGCCTTTCTGCCTCATTTAATTTTTCTGTCTCTCCCCTCTCTGCTTGGGACTCAATCATCTCACAGGTCATAAGGCTCTCTTCATTTTTCTTCAAAATTTTTACATTCTTTTCTTCAGACTGGATAATTTCTATTGCTGTATCTTCATGTTTTTTCTACTATTTCTAATCTACCGGTAAACTCAAAAGTATTTTTTTTATTTCGTCTTCCTATTTGGTTCTTTTGTGTAATTTCCACTTCTCTGCTGAGTTCCCACATCTGTTCATTCACTATGGGAATATTTTTCTTTACCACCATGATCACCTTTATAATAACTACTTTCGTATTCTTGACTGCTAATTAGAACACATTGGGGAGAGTTTCTACTGCCTGCTTTTGGTCACATATGGATTACATTTTCCTATTTTGTCAAATCTCGTGCTTCTTTTAAATTGTGTACTGGAAATCATGAAAGATAGGTATAGAGGCTCCGGATTCTATTGTATTCCTTGGAAGAGTTTTGTTATTTTTCTAGCAGGGAATCAACTTGGCTAGACTGAAATTCCAATCCTATCTCATTTACAGTGGGCATAACTGAAATCCTAGTTTAGTTCTTTCATCTTCCAACTGCTATTTTTACACTAGGCCTTCTGGGGCCTACCCTGCATGTGTGTTGTTCAAAGATCTGCCAATTTGGAGTGTGTGGGGGAGAGACTTACATATATATTTTGCGATTTTCCTCTTTGTGGCTCCCTCCCTTCCAGAGTTTCGCCCCTAACTTTCCAGCTACTCTGCCAGCCCAAAAATACATCCTCTAACATGACAAGTAAGACTGCAGTTTTTCCCCTGTCTAGGCCATGTGCAGATTTTGGAATGCTTTGAGGCAAAAGACTCAAGCTTGCAAATATCTCCTGGTGCAATTCCCATCATTTAAGGGAAGATTCCCTCTCAGTTCTGCTTGCTTTTGGAAGTGATTTATACATACACACAAGTACACATTTATTTTATGTGTATTACATATAGCCACACGAGTCTGTATAAATATATATAATATTTTGTGCAGATTTTATCATTGTTATCTGTGAGAGTGTTAGTTCAACAGGCTACTCCACCTTTACTAGAAGCCAGACCTCGGTTTTGTTTCTTTATTGGATTTTATATAAATGAAATTATAAAATATATAGTCTTTTGAATATAATTTCTTTTATGCAGCCTTATGGTTGTGATATTCATCCATGCTATCGCATGTAGCTAGTGTTTGTTCATTTGTTGATAATAATTAATTTTTTAATGGTCATAAAATATGCATAACATAAAATTTTCACCATTTTTAAGTGTACAGTTCAGTGTCATTCAATACATTCACATAGTTGTGTAGCCATAACCTCCAACCTTCCACAGAACTGTTTTCACCTTGCACTGAAACTTTGTGCCCATTAAGCAACAACTCCCTGTTATCCCTCCCTCTTGTCCCTGGGAACCACCATTCTCCTTTCTATTCCTATAAATTTGACTACTCTAAGTACCTTATATGAGTGGAATCATACAGTATTTTTCCTTTTGTGACTGGCTTTATTTCACTTAGCATAAAGTCCTCAAGGTTCATCCATGTCATAGCATGTGTCAGAATTCCTTCCTTTTTAAGGGTGAAGAGTATTCCACTATGTGTATACACCACATTTTTTTGTCAGTTCGTCCATTGATGGACACCTGGCTTGATTCCAGCTTCCGGCTATTTTGAATAATGCTGTTAAGAACACGGGTGTACATATATGTCTTTATACCTCTGCGTTCAGTTCTTTTGCGTGTATACCCATAAATGGTGTTCTCAGATTCACTTTTTCACATGTAGGAGGGTTCCCCACACCTCCAACAAGCAATTCTTGGAATGCCAGCTGGTCGCCAGATAATTCAACTCAATTTGATGCTGACAACCCAGAGATACATCAGATTCCACAGGTTGATGGCTCCGTCCTATAAGTCTGCACACCCAACCAACCTCACCTCAACTTCAGATGCCAGTTACAAGCCCAGGCTGTTACCTATACTTCTGACTTACTGGCTAAAAACCAGAGGTTCCCACAACCTTCTCCTTGGGTTTGATTAATTTGGTAGAGTGGCTCACAAAACTCAGAGAAACATTTACTAGGTCACCAGTTTATTATAAGAGGATATAATTCAAGAACAGCCTGTTGGAAGTGGTGCATAGGGAAAGCTATGGAGACGGTACACAGAGCTTTCATGCCATCTCCAGGTACACCAGTCTCCAAGCAGTCCTTGTCATTGCCAACCTGGAAGCTCTCTGAACCGCCTTCTCTTGGGACTTTTATGGAGGCTCTCTCACATAGGCATGATCAATTATTAACTCAATTTCCAGCTCCTCTCCTCTCTCTGGAGGATAAGGGGTAGGGCTAAAAATTCCAAGCTTCTAATCAGGGCTTGGTCTTTCTGGTGACCAGCCCCCATTCAGGAGGCATCCAGGAGCCCACCCAGAGTAGCCTCAATAGAACAAAAGATTCTCCTAGTGTTCTTATCACTGGGGAAATTACAAAGGTTTTAGGAGCTCTGTGCCAAGAACTGGACACAGAGGCTGATAAATATGATTTTTATTATTTCAGAACCCATAAGTGGAATTTCTAGATCATATAGTAATTCTATTTTTAATTTTTGAAGGAACTGCCACACAGTTTTCCACAGTTTTATATTCTCACACTCAGAGCACAAGGGTTCCAATTTCTCAACATCCTTGCCAACACTTGTTATGTTCTGATTTTGTGATAGTAACTATCCTAATGGGTGTGAAAAGGTATCTCATTGTGGTTTTATTTCACATTTTCCTGATACTTAGTGATGTTGAGCATCTTTTCATGTGTTTCCTGTTCATTTTATATCTTCTTTGGAGAAATGTCTATTCAAGTATTTTGTGCATTTTTAAATTGAGTTGTTTTTTTATTGTTGAGTTGTAGATGTTCTTTATTTATTCTAGATATTAATCCCTTATCAGATTTGTGATTTGCAAATATTTTCAATCTTTCTATGGTTTGCCTTTTTACTCTGTTGATAGTATCTTGTGATACAGAAATCTTTTTCATTTTGATGAAGTAAAATTTGTTATTTTTTTTGTTACTTATGTCTTTGGTGTCATAAAGAAATCATTGTTACAATGGCATTTGGACCCAATGACACACAGCTTTTACCATGTGTTTTCTTCTAAGGGTTTTATAGCTTCAACTCTAACATTTATATCTTTGATCCATTTTGAGTTAATTTTTGTATATGGTGTAAAGTAAGGGTCCAACCTCATTCTTTTGCATGTGGGTATCCAGTTTTCCCAACAACATTTGTTGAAAAACTGATCTTTTCTCCTTTGAATGATCTTTGTACCTTTGTCAAAAATCATTGGACCATATACGCAAAGTTTTATTTCTGGGGTCTGTGTGCTATTTCATTAGCATAGTGTGTGTATTTACGCCAATACCACACTGTTTTGATTACTTTATAGTAAGTTTTGAAATCAGGAAGTGTGAGTTCTCTAACTTTGTTCTTCTTTTTCTAGATTGTTTTGGTTATTCAGGGTCCCTTGAGAGTCCATATGAATTTTAGGATAGATTTTTCTAATTTTGCAAAACCATCACTGGAATTTTTACCTCTTTGAGTAAGTTGATTCTTAAGTATTTTACTCTTTTTGATGCTATTGTAAATAAAAATGTAAAGTTTTTAAATTTCTTTTTCAGATTACTTATTATTAATGTATAGAAGAACAACTAGTTTTTGCATGTTGATTTTGTGTCCCACTACTCTGCAGAATTTTCTAGTTCTAACAAATTTTTGGTGGAATTTTTAGGGGTTTCAGCATATAAGATACTATTTGTAAACAAATATAATATTACTTCTTCCTTTCCAATTTGGATGCTATTTCTTTCTTTTTCTTGCCTACTTGCCTTGGCTAGAACTTCTAATACCATGTTGAATAGAAGTGGTGAAAATGGGCCTTCTTGCTTTGTTCCTGATCTTAGAGAAAAAGCTTTCATTCCTTCACCCTTGAATATGATGTTCTCTGTGGATTTCTATATATGGCTTTTATTATGTTGAAGTAGTTTCCTTTTACTCTGAGGGGTTTTTTAGTGGTTTTAGCATGAAAGCATGTTTAGTTTTGTCAAACGCCTTTTCTGCATCCATTGAGATGATCATGTGTTTTTTTCCTTCATTCTGCTAATGTGGTTTATTACATTGATTCATTTTCATATATTGAAACATCCTTTATTCCAGGAGTAAATCCCACTGAAAAATGCTGTATAATCCTTTTAATATGTTGATTAATTTAGTTTATTACTGTTTTATGGAGGATTTTTATATCAATATTCATCAAAGATATTGACCTATAGTTTTCTTTTCTCTTAGTGTCTTTGGCTTTGATATCAGGGTAGTGTTAATCCCATAGGATGACTTTAGGGGTATTCTCTCCTCTTCAAATTTTTGAAAGAGTTTGAAAAGAATTGGTGTTAGTTAATTAAAAAAAAAAGTCTTTGGCCCAGGAATAAATTCAGCATAAAATAAATACAAATAAATATTTTTTAAAAATATGAAAAAGTTTTCTTACTAAAAGAAATTAAAAATTAAGCAAGTACATCACTTATCACTTTCTTTCTTTTTTTTTTGATTTATTTATTTATTTATTTATTTATTTTTCCCCCAAAACCCCAGTAGATAGTTGTATGTCGTAGTTGCACATCCTTCTAGTTGCTGCATGTGGGACGCGGCCCCAGCGTGGCCAGAGAAGCGGTGCGTCGGTGCACGCCCGGGATCCGAACCCGGGCCACCAGCATCGGAGCGCGCACACTTAACCGCTAAGCCACCGGGCCGGCCCTCACTTTATTTCTAAAAAGTTTTTTAACCTACTAGTAAGCATGAACAAATTGTTAGAATTAAAATGACTGAAGTGTTAATTTTCTTCATTGCAAATTTTCTGACAGAAGTATATGATGCCGTCATGTATCACATCTTTTATGAAAAAATGATCATTTTTTTGTAGTATTTGAAAATATTATGAATTTTCCCAGTGGCCTCTGACAATACTCTGATATGCAAAGTTATCTTTTCAACATGTATGTCTCATCATCATCTTTACCAAATTAACAAACTCAGGTGCTAATTAATCAACTACTTTTCATATGATTCAGGTTCTCCACCACCAACTCCCCTAAGCATCAGGAAATTCTACAACTTCTGCAAGATTAACAATTTTACCTTATATTGTATTCATCTCATGTGGTTTAAAACATCCAAAAATCATTGATAAACTGACCCTGCCCAGACAAAAGCATTGTGAATTATAAAAGATGGTCTCTGTTAAGTGAGGAGGGATTTCAGGTTGAACTTAATATTATGAGTGGTCAATTTATTACAGTGTATTGTTCTGTTATGTATTTCACTTCTTTTCTAAAAAAAAGTGATAGTTGAGGGCACTTAGATAAAAATTTGAGAAAATAAGGAACTGTTACACACTGTAAGCTTCAAATGTTTTCAAGCATAAGATAAAATAAGAACTAAAACTATGAAATGACAGACGAAATAGAGATAAGGGGATGAAATTGCAAAACTGAATCTATAATAATATCTCAATGGCTAATGTTGTGGTGCCAGAAAGGTGGTGAAGTCAAAGAATTCGTGAAGATGATAATAAACACACTACAAAGAAAAAAGATTGAAATTTTCATAGAGAGAATTTTTACAGTGATATGACAGAGAACAGGGAAGAGAAGTTGGAGTGAGAGACTATCTGCTTCTTAAATTATTTCCACTGTTGAGAACAAAAATCCAATTTGCTGAAATCTTTATTCCCCTCTATGACCCTATCTTTACCTGCAAAGTCTCAGCATTGAATCGATGTCACAGTCCAGCTTTTCCATCCCTAGGGAACAAAGCAATTTATCTCATCTGAAACCTCAATTGCTCAGGCTGTGAAACAAGGCCGGCCATCCATTCTCACAGAGGAGCCAACTGGAGGTAGGATTTTTGGTTCTGAATTCAGCTAAACATCTTCAAAGAATTGTATCTGGCCTTCCTTATCCAGGGCTATCAGTGAAGTGCTGGCTGGCTTTCAGAGAAGAACAATTCACAGTCAGCGGAGATATTTTCTGTTGAGCTCTCTAGAGAAGGCTGTGGGGCTTGTCAGTAAGAGTTAATTTATATGCGGGTTATAAATTTTTATTTTATTCAAAGATTTATAAAGAAATTTACATGGTAAGTATTATTGTCAACATAAAACGTTGTCTATTCTCTGGTCATTTAAGCAAAATTTTCCTCTCAGGGTCCACCCATGGACAAAGCCCAGATTTAATCTCCAAGAGTCAGCCAGGCACTCTGTGGTCCATGGGAAGCCCTCAAGTTTGCAGCCTGTTTCCTTGTGTGCTGTGCTGGTGTTTAATCTTCCATCTCTTCCGGGTACAACTAGACAGATGCTTATCAAATCATCAAGGGACTTGACATTCGAAAAATGTACTTTTCATTATCTTTAGACTTCTGCACTTTTCAAAAAGACTCTCAGCATTTCCAGTAATTGTGCAGCAGTTTACCCAACACTAAGGTTCTCACTATTAAAAGTTAAAACAAATAAATGTTGAAAAGGAAAAAGTGATCTTTGCAATTTTGTACAGAATCTATATAATGGGTGCATCCTTATAAATGGAGGTGATGGTGCTCAGGGCAAGCTACCCCAGGAGGCACCACTCTGGTATGCAGATTATTTCGAGCTGAAGACAATAAGGACTCAGAGAACTCACGAAGAATATTTGAGTTTCCCTTCCCAAACTGCCTAAAGAATTTAAAACAAAAGATCTGTTTCAGGAAGGAGTTATTATCATGATGGCTGTAAAGATGATGTAGGATAGAGGTTACAACAGGAAAGGCACCAAGCCCCTTTTATCAAAAACTCTATCTCTCCCTGACCACATTATCTATAGATGACCCTGAGAGGAGTTGTCAGGCAAACATTTGCATTTCTATCTCCATGTGAGTTGTCTTCTTGCCCTCTGAGGTCCCAGATCGCTACCCATCCCCAACACCTTCCTCGTCTTTAGCTACAATACTTAAGCGGGCAGCTGAGACAGAGGGACGAGTTGCTCATTTCTGAGTTTCTCCCATGTATACATGTTATTAAACTTGGTTTTATTTTCTCCTGCTAACCTGTCTTGTTAATTATTTGGCCAGCCATAAGAACCTTAAGAAAAGGGCAGAGGAAGATTCTCTCTCTCCCCCAACAGTTTTTGTGCCCAACGTGGGGCTACACTGGCTGGCAAGTTGCGTTCTCTGGCTGGAAGAACTGCCTTCTCCCTGGATTACTTCAGATGATGAGATACGGGAACGCCTGACGAAAGTCGGCAAAATATAAGACTTCTTACCACGTCAGCCTCCCAGAATCTCTACCTGTGGAGTCCGGTGGAAGGAAGTGGTGAGAATTTTTTTCTCTTTCTAAATTTAGATTGGCAGGAGAAAATATTTGGGAAACGAGTTTCTTGTGCTTTTAGTGACGCTGGTACATTTGGTAGAGTACTCTTGGTTTTGATCTTGATCCCTTTTCCTCCCAGAGATAGTCTCTGTTTTTCTCTTTTGTCTTTGTCTTTTGTATCGTGTGTCATAAGAAGGAAATACCATAGTGTAGGACGCAGGCATAGACCCTATAAGCCTAATGTCTGGGCCGGCCCCACAGACTGGTGAGTTTGTGGGTCTCACCAGACTGGCGTCTATTTAGACAAACTTTGCTGTGGGTTAATATGCACATGAAGTGAAGGCCATTGCCAAGGGCATTTTGGAAGCCAAAAAGGCCACAAATTTGGTGGGCACGGGTCGAGTGGTTAAGAGCCATTAGGGCGCTCGCCACTTTCAGGAAACTCCCGTGACAGGATATGTTGGGTCACGGAACGGGGTAGATGACACAGGTCCCCCGTCAACTGCAAGAAAATGTCCATGCAATGACGAGGTACTCTGTAAAGCACACAGTCCCCAACCCCGTGACACCTCCCCTCCTAGGTATTATTCTGGCTCCAACAGACCTAAGGCGTGGCTAAAGCTGTCATTGTGCACATAAGAAAAAAACCGGATGAGGTTTTTCCTTCTGTCTTGTTCTGTGTCCTGAGACAACTTGGCTTTGTGCCAAGTGAGAATATCATCCTTGGTCTCCACCATATGGAAGGTGCATTTACTGGGGTGCCCCTTGGTGGCCAGTCGAGTAGACTGGGGTTCTGAACTGTCTCTTTGTCTGGCTGTGCCAAGCTCTCAGGGGAGTTTGTCATAAAGGGCCCAGTCCATAAGGGCTTTTGTCGTCTTAACCTTCGTTGCTTGTTAGTGCTGGAAAAATCCCATACCAGTATCACCTGCCCGATGTCACAGATTAGCGTAGCGGGTCTGTGACTGGAGGCGTCCCACACTATTGTGGGAGACCGGAGACACCGTTTTCACTACACCATCCTTACCGCCTGTGCAACGAAGGTCTTTACTTTCTCTTAATATCTTTGGGAGTGAATTCTGTGGATCATGGGGGCTACATCATCTGCGCCCTCACCAGGGACGCCTCTTGCGTCCACGGTAAAGATTTATTCTAAGCGTGGAAAGTTACCTCTGGGTCTTTCTTAAAAAGTCTTATTGGATCGAGTCACTATTGGAATAAATATACAAATGAAGATCCTACTCGTCAATGGCCAGATGACGGATTCTTTGAATTGGGAAAACTTCTAAATTGGGGGAAAAAAATATGTTTTGAGAGCTCTCACACAATTGTTTAATTGGTACTTAAAAAGGGCCAGAAAAAGGAAGGGAAAAATTTAAATAGCCTTAAGAGCTTGACTCAGGTTACAATTGAATTGAGAACATGTAAAAGTGTAAGTGTTGATAAGATTATAAAGGTTGGAATGTTTGAGCTAATTTTATATAAAGAGGTTACATCAACTTTGCCTGAGTATATTTTAAAATGTCTGACTGGGAATTCTTCCCTTGTCCAAAATCAGAAGACCCAGATCTATTAATAAAAATCTTAATGATAACTATGGTTAAAGGTATAAGAGGTGATGAAATTTACATGAAGTTTTGTACAAAAAACTGATGTTATTTCTATTACAGAACTGGTTAACTAAAATAGTAATTTAAATGATGGCTAATTTTATCTAATGTCTTATGAAGTCTTATAGACAATCTAAATAATTATTGGGAACAAGTAACTAAATAGTTGTGAAAAAGATGAATGTTGGGTGAACTTTAAACAATAATTATGTGTTATGGTGGTTACAGCTTCCAAACTCTTTTTGGTGACATAAAACTTTAGAGTTTTGCTAAATTTTGTGATAAAAATTCACTGAGTATTATCATTTCCAAATAAGATAAGATATTAGACATTGATTGCTAAACTTACGTTTGTCTACTTTTGGCTTTTCATTACAGGAAAACTAAAAGGTGTTTTGGGTCTATTGGTAAACGTGTGTTTTATTAAAAGATTGTACTATAAAGGAACATATTTCTAGAAGTTATGAAGTCTTTATAAATTTTCCAAGCTACAAGATCCTAATGTAAAAGAAAGTTTATAATTGTTTACTTAGTTTTTACTTACAAATTGGGGTTTCTAAGAGTTAAAATTTCTAATTAGTATATGTGATTGAAGCTACTAAATATTAAGAAAATTATGTCTGTGTCCAAGGAAAGTAAGATGTATAAAGAAGGAACAAAGAATGGAGATATTTTATTTGATTGATTAAGAAAGATAAATTTGTCTTCAAGAACTAGGAGGGAAAAGAAAGACATGGGACAAATTCTGAATGTAAAAAGAAAGTTATAGGTTTGTGGAGGAGGAATTCTGGAAAAGCAGTTTTTGTATGGTCAAGTTGGCTCAGATTGAAATGAATTTAATTAAGTAAATGAGTTTTAATATCAGAAGGAAGCTGGTACAAAATTATAATTTGGTCTTCTTTCTCTTAAAAGGATAATTTTCTTGAACTTGATAAAGAGGTTATAAAAGATTTTTCTTTACCTTTGGGTAAGTCTACCTAAAAGACGGAAAAAAAAAAATCTGTTAAAATGATTTCCTGCGTTCAAAAGACTGAGGTCTCTCTATTAAAGTTTTTGGACTGTCAATGCTCTCTTTGCTTTAACGTTTTCTATTTTTGACAAGCTCCCCAAAATTCATATAAATAAAGTCTTTTTTTTTACTTTTTTTCTTTGAGAATTTTCAAAGGGCCCTGGAACTTCTCAAAGAAATTTGCTCTCTTCCTACAAAGGGAAAGATACTAAATTTATTAGGCTTATTCCGTATGTTAAATTACATGGAAAGCATTGTCAGACAAGTGATGGTAACTCTGCTTAGGCGCTGTTATGTGGGCAAATGTTATTGACATAGGTGTTTTAAAATTGTATAACATTACTGAAATTCTGATCTGTCCTGATTATCAGTCATAATTCTGGTTATTATTATTTTAAAGTGTTGTATGTCACAAAATTAACCAAATTCCTCTGTCAATTGCCATTTTGAGGTCTTGTTTACAGACTTATTTCTTTGCTCTAATGCCCTTGCAAAATGTTTCAACTTCAGAAAAATTCATGGAAAGGACTCTGACATTTACACTGGAGTACAGGTTTCTGACAAACTTTCTGATAATAAAACTGAACTTGGTAAGAAATTACAGAAAGCTGATGGAAAGACTGATAACTTCATGAAACTGCTCACAAAAAGATTGGGATCAAGAATGGATTACACAGGACTGAATGAACTGATAAGGATGATTATAATTTTTATTATTTTTCATTTGAAGTATTGCTGAATTTTTAATATTTTGTTTTTTTAGATTTAAGGAAAACTTTTTCTCTTTTCTCCTGAGCTAGCTATGACTTATAACAATTTGGTAAATAATATTTTTGTAAGTAAAATTGAAATATTTATCTTTCTCTCTATCTGATCCCTCGAATTTGGAAACTCTTAGTGAGTATTGTTGTTTTCATGGCAATATAGTTATTTGCATAAGTTCAATAAGAATCTCTTCTCCTTATAACAGGACACAATTGGAAACACTGGTTCTATTACCAAGGCTGTGACTGGAACATCATATTTGCGATATAACCATACAGCTTTTGAGGAATGAAGATTGGACTTTATGGAATAAAGCCACGTGGAAACATTGCCCTGGTACCTTATGTTCCAAGCAGCACTTACCAGGATAAGTAAAGAATGTCACTTATCTGGCAAGCACAAGGAACCTCGAAATATTTTGGGGGAACCTCGGAAGAGAGGAGTTCACCCAAATCTGTAGGTATTACAGGCAAAGTCTGATAACAAAATTTTGGCTTGGCTTTCCTGGCCTGGAGAGGCCTTTAAAGTTCAATCTGAGATTCCTTATAAAAAGTTCCAGCAAAGCAGATTTAAAAGAGCCTATGTGATCAATTGCCATTCTTGCTGTACTTATGTAAATAATTGGGCCAACTCTATTGGAACTAGACTTATTTTGCAAACTACTTAGTTTTAATTTGTCCATCTTTGATAAAAGTGAGGGTGATTTTAGAAAGAAAAATTATATTTCTGTAAAAACTATAGTGTAGATTTGCGGATATTAGATCCTGGTTTTGTTAATTGTCTTTTAAGGTTTTTGTTTTATATTGTTGACTTGACTGGATCCTGATTTCTTCTAGTCTCCTAAAATATCTGGCTACAGATGTCCAAACTAACGTTTTTTATTTTTTCCATCATTTTCTTTTGGAATCGCTGAAAACTGAACCTGCCCTTTTTCCTGAAGCCTTTCAAACTGAAGCTGATGGACTTGCTATAAACTTAAGAGATTACCCGATGACATCACCAGAGACATTTTAAACTGCAAAAGCTGCTTTGACGCTGACATCTAAAAATCTTATCTGGCTGTCCTCTAAACTCAGAAACTGCTTTACAACTTGCTCCAACCATTAACCTTGTTTTTCTTTCGTTTACATAGAAATGCTTCCATTAAATACTTGATTGCTTGCTTCCACGATATAGGTGTAACCTTGAGAGCCCACCTGCATCACCACCTTCTAAAATGTACTTAATTGAACTATCTATTATCAGGACTAAGAAATGTGCTCAGTGAGATGAAACAATCTACCAACTCAGCTTTTGGACTATGAAACGTCTTTAATTTTCAAAAGGACTGTGAAACTTCTAGGAAAGTTTCAGAGGAGGGAACTGATGGTGCTCAGGGCAAGTTACCCCAGGAGGCACCACTCTGGTATGCAGATTATTTCGAGCTGAAGACAATAAGGACTCAGAGAGCTCAGGAAGAATATTTGAGTTTCCCCTCCCAGACTACCTAAAGAATTTAAAACAAAAGATCTGTTTCAGGAAGGAGTTATTATCATGATGGCTGTAAAGATAATGTAGGATAGCGGTTACAAAAGGAAAGACACCAAGCACCTTATATCAAAAACTTTATCTCTCCCTCCACATTATCTATAGATGACCCTGAGAGGAGTTGTCAGGCAAACATTTGCATTTCTATCTCCATGTGAGTTGCCTCTTGTCCTCTGAGGTCCCAGACCACTACCCACCCCCAACACGTTCCTCGCCTTTAACTGCAATACTTAAGCAGGCAGCTTAGACAGAGGGATGCGTTGCTCATTTCTGAGTTTCTCCCATGTATACATGTTATTAAACTTGTTATTATTTTCTCCTGCTAACTTGGCTTGTTAATTATTTGGCCAGCCATAAGAACCTTAAGGGAAAGGGCAGAGGGAGATTCTCCCTCTTCCCCCAACAACAAGATTATCTGATTCCCAGAAAAAGAAAACATTACTATAATATTAAGGCTACAACTGTCAAAATGAAGCCAATATACACTCAAGTCAAGCTTTTGCTCAAAAGTTAATTGGCTCCTCTTTGAAACTTTATCATGTTTATTATGTAAGCATAATATAGAGCCTAGAATATAGAAAGTGTTTATTGGTAAGTTAACATTGTGATCATTTATTTTGTAAATGTTAGTATGAGAGATGTAATTCGTTTTCTAGTATATTCAGATTTTCAAGTTCTGCTAAACCTAAAGCCACATTACTGGCAAGTTGGGATACCTCTAGACATCTGAAAAATATGAATCCTAAACAGAAGCATATAAATTCTCTATTCATCAGGTTCTAAGTTCTAAAACATTCTAAGGTGTTGGAACAAATCAATGGCATTCCAAATTTACAGTAAGGCTACATGTGCCACACAGGATCCTACAGGAAGAGAAATCCAGATTTTAAATAGAGGAGATTATGCACAAAAATAAAGTACGTTTTCAAGTCTGAAAGGGGATTTCAAGAAAGAAGAGACTCTCAGAACATGTGGGAAGTGGTAAATAACTTATCAAGGGCTCTCTAAAGGAGAACATATTGTGGACAAAAGAGCTTCACACCAGAGAGCTAAAATGGCATCTCTGGAATCCTTACGATGAAATAGATGCTGAACTACTATTTCCTGAAACTTAAAATGCACCTTGGGCCGGCCCCGTGGCTTATCAGTTAAGTGCACACGCTCCGCTACCTGCGGCCCGGGTTCGGATCCCGGGCGCTGTCGGAGGAAGAGGGAGAATCTCCCTCTGCCCTTTCCCTTAAGGTTCTTCTGGCTGGCCAAATAATCAACAAGACAGGTTAGCAGGAGAAAATAATACCAAGTTTAATAACATGTATACATGGGAGAAAGCAGGGACACTGCGTTTCTCAACACAATAGCAGAAATTCTCGTCTTAAATATCATTTTCAGCCAATGACAAAGGAGGATTTTGGGGGTGGGGGAGTCAATTACAGGAGATTACCACTAAAGCACAGTAAACAAGAGTAAGGTTTATTATACAGCCCCAAGGCCTCATCTTCCACATTGATAAGTTACTAGAAATGAGCTCACCCCCCCTTCTCCAAACAGAGAGGGAGATACCTTTACAAATGGAGATTTCCCTTATAAATGTAAATGATTGTCTGGCAACTCCTGCAGGGCCATCCAAAGAATGTGGCCAGAGAGACAGGACTCCGGATAAGATGGGCTTGTTGGTGCCTTTTCTATTGTAACCTCTATCCTAAATTATCTTTTATAGCAGTCATGATAATAACCCCTTCCTAAAACAGATTTTTTTTGGTTTTAAATTCTTTAGGCAGTTTGGGAGGGGAAACTCAAATATTTTTCCTGAGCTCTCTGAGTCCTTATTGTCTTCAGCTCGAAATAATCTGCATACCAGAGTGGTGCTTCCTGGGGCAGCTTGCCCTGAGCACCATCAGTTCCCTCCTCTGAAACTTCCCTAGAAGTTTCACATATTAAAAGCTGAGCTGGTGACTGTGGAGAGAGAAATTGTGTTAGTACCCGGGTGATAAGAAGTCTGCAAAGAGAGAAAAGAACATAGATTAGAATGAGGATGAACAAACAGAAAAGAACAAATCGGAGCACATTTCCCCACACTCCATTAAACCAGTCCCCCAATCCTGGAAACAAGTCAGTCCAATAAAATGTGTGAGCTTCGTTTATCTGATGAAAAATGTCAATCTTCTCTTTTAATAGATTTAAGTTAGATATTACTTGACCTGTTTGATTCACATAAAAACAACATTTTTCTCCAATGATTGCACATGCTCCTCCTTGCTGGGCAGTGAGTACGTCCAGAGCACGCCGATTTTGGAGCACCACAGATGCTAGGCTGTTAATCTCTGACTGGAGTATGTTTAAGGTTTGCATGGTGGTGTTGAACTCTTGTTCCATTACCATAGAGAGATTTAATATTGCTTTCTCCAACTCATAATCTCCAAAGCCGGGGAATAGGACTCTCAAGGCTGAAAAGAACTTGGAGTTGTGATACACAAGTGGATTTTCCACGATTTCTCGACTGGCACGTTTATGTGGCACAATCTTATGAACAAACGAACCCAAGTTTGTAATTTGGCTAGCATTTAATGTGGAGTGTTTGGTGACAGAAGGAGCCAGGTATCCAAGTCCGCATCGTCCTGACCAATTAGGTGGGAATCCTTTATACACTTTGTTGCCGCATAAAATGAAAAGACCAGTGTAGTTTAAAGACAAGGTTAGAATTGAGTCTGTAGTTCCCAGGATCTGGACTATTTCATGATCTGTGCCACTTGCACTGTTACTACCTAAACATCTCCATTTCCCATGAACTCCAGTCAGTCTGCGAGAACAGAACAGATTGCGGAATAGCTGGTACAGGAGGCCTGCAGTCTGATTCTGACAGCTATAAAGCCTGGTCTTGTCACCTGACCAGGTGAGTCCAGATTTTTGATCCACCCATATATAGTCTGTGGCATTGGGCAGCTTAACCATGCGGATAGCTGCTATACCCCAAGTTGCACACGGGTGGCTCGTAGGCCATCCAGAGCACTTGGTGATTTGGCAAATGTTTGTGCCAGAGGGAGTAGTGATAGAGTCACTTACAATTCCCTTGAGAGTTCTGAAGATGCCACCTGCGGAATCAAACCACAGAGTTTGACGGCAATATTGTCTCGGTATATCACCCAGGAAAGGTCCAGTGCCATGTTTACTTTCAATGCAGAGGGAAAAACTTTCACTTATTGTTTGTGCTTGGGCAAGGGACAGTCCTTGACTTTCTAAGTAATCTTTCTGGGGCCCAAGTGACTCACCAGGAGAAGAAGCAGAGTGAAGTTTCCCTTCTTGCGGATACCATACTCTGTTACTCGTCCATTTTCCGTACTTAGTCCACCAGGTGTTCATATCAGCAGGAACAAAGACTAGTTCAGGTTCTTTTGCACTATCTAGCTGTTGACATAACCAACAGTCAGATTGATTAGTTAGCGTGGCTAGGGCTTGGTAAACTGGCATAAGGGGGTGTTTGGTCTGTGCCCGACCTGTTGAAAAGGAGAGGGTTAGTAAAAGCAAGACACAGATCGGAAAAGAGCCCATAGCGGAGACTTAGAGAGGGGAAGAGGGACAGATAGAGACCAGCACTCTCCAGTCAGCTTTCTAATAAATGATTAAAAAAATATATATATATATCCACTAATAGTTTGTGTGTGTGAGTGTGTATATATATATAGGGAGTTTTGAAGCAAGGGGGAGGAAATGGGTCAAAGTAGGTTTTCTTGATCCGTGATCTTGGGAAAAGCTGTCTACTTCGTGATGTCGGCTGCTTCTGGGGCCTGGGTTTTGGCCCTCGAAATCCTTAGTTTAAGGTCACCTGTGGGGATTATCTCCCAGTTGTCTTGAGAGCGATGTTCTGGGTCTATTTTGGCGTGGCTCGCATGGATCCAGGAAGATTTTTCCTTTATTTTGATGGCAGTGCAGGTCGTCAGTAAGACTTCATAAGGTCCTTCCCAGCGAGGTGACAGTGCGTGTTTTCTTCTAAAGACCTTGATGTACACCCGGTCTCCTGGTCGAAAGGGATGGCAAGGCTTGCCAGAAGGTGGTGGCCATGCCTCTTTTACCTGTTGACGATATGCTTCAAGTATACTAGTTAATTTTTGTATATAACAAGTCATAGCATCAAATTGTTCACTTAAGTTCCCATAATATTCATTTAATCCAGGAATTGAAGGTTTAGAGACGCCAGTAGGCATCGGACGTCCAAAAACTATTTCAAAAGGAGTCAGTCCATGCCTTCTATTTGGAGTATTTTGAATCTTCATAAGGGCCAAGGGCAGAGCTTCTGGCCATTTAAGTCCAGTTTCTTGACAGATTTTTCCTAGAGTTCTTTTTATATCTAGATTTTTACGTTCCACTTGCCCTGATGACTGAGGGTGATATGGGGTATGAAATTTTAATGAATACCCCAGAGTTTTTGCAAGCAAGTGGTTTATCTCTACTGTAAAATGAGTTCTTTGGTCTGATTCAATCCATAAAGGAATGCCAAAGCGAGGAATAACTTCAGTTATTAATTTCTTTACCACTGTTGTGGCATCTGCATGTCTGGTCGGATAGCATTCAGTCCATCCACTAAACATGCAGACAATAACCAAACAGTGAGAGTAACCTAAAGCTGAAGGGAAGTCTATAAAATCCATTTGGAGTGCCGCAAAAGGCAACGTGGGCCTGGGAGGACTTCCTGGATCACACTGATTTCTCCCAGAGACTTGGTAAGATTTGCAAGTTGTGCACTGGGAGGTGATTTGGTCAGAAATTTTATGGATGCCAGGGCAAAACCAATTGTCTTTCAGTTCCTTAACTATCCCCCGTTTGCACATATGTCCCATTTGGTGGGAGATAAGTGCAAGCCAAAAAGTTAAAAGAAAAGGAGCTACCGGAAGTCCATTTGGTCCAATGTATAATCCATCTGATAATTGTTTGACACACTTTTGTATTCAATTGTCTTTTTTAGATTGTGGGGCATTTGCCTGATAGTTAATAACATCAGTCAGGGATAAAGGCAGGTTTAAGAATTGGGTGGAAAACGGATAAGGGGGTCCATAGTGAGCTGTATGTTTAGCAACTCTGTCAGCCCTGTCATTCCCTAAAGATATGACATCAGTCTCCTTAGTATGGGCTGAACAATGAACAATGGCAATTTTTGAAGGAAGGTGAATTGCTTGTAATAAGGCTGCAATTAAGTGTCCATTAGCAATAGGAGTTCCTGCAGAAGTTAAGAAACCACGGGATTTTTAAATTGTGCCAACAGCATGGCAGACTCCAAAAGCATATTTGTGTAAACGAAAGAAAAACAAGGTTAATGGTTAGAGCAAATTGTAAACCAGTTTTTGAGTTCAGAGGACTGCCAGTGAAGAAGAATTTTAGATGTCAGCGTCAAAGTATCTTTTGCAGTTTAAAATGTCTCTGATGGTGTCGTCAGGTCATCTCTTAAGTTTATATCAAGTTCATCAGCTTCAGTTTGTAAGGCTTCAGGAAAAAGGGCAGGTTCAGTTCTTAGTGATTTTAAATGAAAATGATGGAAAAAATCAAAAACGTTAGTTTGGACATCTGTAGCCAGATATTTCAGGAGACTAGAAGAAATCAGGATCCAGTCCAGTCAACAGATATAAAACAAAAACCTCAAAAGACAACAAAACTAGGATCTAATATCCGCAAATTTATACTGAAATAGTTTTTACTGAAATATAATTTTTTCTCTAAAATCACCCTCATTTTTATTAAGATAGCAAAATTAAAACTAGTTTGCAAAATAAGTCTAGTTCCAATAGAGTTGGCTCAATTATTTACATAAGTACAGCAAGAATAGCAGTTGATCACATAGGCTCTTTTAAATCTGCTTTGCTGGAACTTTTTATAAGGAATCTCACATTGAACTTTAAAGGTCTCTCGAGGCCAGGAAAGCCAAGCCAAGGATTTTGTCATCAGACTTTGTCTGCAATACCTATAAATTTGGGTGAATTCCTTTATTCCGAGGTTTCCCCAAAATATTTTAAGGTTCCTTGTACCTGCCAGATAAGTGACATTCTTTACTTATCCTGGTAAGTGCTGCTTGGAACATAAGGTACCAGGCCAATATTTCTACGTGGCTTTATTCCATAAAGTCTAATCTTCATTCCTCAAAAGCTGTATGGTTATATTGTAAATATGATGTTCCAGTCACAACCTTGGTAATAGAACCAGTGTTTTTAATTGTGTCCTGTTATAAGGAGAACAGATTCTTATTGAACTTATGCAAATAACTATATTGCCATGAAAACAACAATATTTACTTACTAAGAGTTTCTAAATTCGAGGGATCAGGTAGAGAGAAAAAGATAAATATTTCAATTTTACTTATAAAAGTATCATTTACCAAATTGCTATAAGTCATAGCTAGCTCAGGAGAAAAGAGAAAAAGTTTTTCTTAAATCTGAAAAAACATTAAAAATTCAGCAATACTTCAAACGAAAAATCATAATAATTATAATCATCCTTATCAGTTGGTTCAGTCTTGTGTAATCTATTCTTGATCCCAATCTTTTTGTTAGCAGCTTTATGAAGTCATCAGTTTCTCCATCGGATTTCTGTAATTTTTTTTACCAAGTTCAGTTTTATGATCAGAAAGTTTGTCAGAAACCTGTACTCCAGTGTAAATGTCAGAGTCCTTTCCATGAATTTTTCTGAAGTCGAAACATTTTGCAAAAGCATTAGAGCAAAGAAATAAGTCTGTAAACAACAAGACCTCAAAATGGCAATTGACAAGGAAATTTGGTTAATTTTGTGACATACAACACTTTAAAATAATAATAACCAGAATTATGACTGATAACCAGGACAGATCAGAATTTCAGTAATGTTATACAATTTTAAAACACCTATGTCAATAACATTTGCCCACATAATAGCACCTAAGCAGGCTTATCATCACTGGTCTGACAATGCTTTTCATGTAATTGAACATATTGAATAAGCCTAACAAGTTTAGTATCTTTCCCCTAATAGGAAGAGAGCAAATTTCTTTGAGAAGTTCCAGGGCCCTTTGAAAATTCTCAAAGAAAAAAGTAAAAAAAAGACTTTATTTAAGATATGAATTTTGGTGGAGCTTGTCAAAAATATAAACAATCAAAGCAAACAGAGCATTAACAATCCAAAAGCCTTAATAGAGAGACCTCAGTCTTTTGAACGTAGGAAATTATTTTAAGTTTTTTTTTTTTTTTCTGTCTTTTAGGTAGACTTACTCAAAGGTAAAGAAAAATCTTTTGTAACCTCTTTATCAAGTTTAAGCAAATTATCCTTTTAAGAGACAGAAGACCAAATTTTAATTTTGCACCAGCTTATTTCTGCTATTAAAACTCATTTACTTAGTTAAATTCATTTCAATCTTAGCCAACTTGACCATGCATAAAACTCCTTTTTCAGAATTCCTCTTCCACAAACCTTCTATAACTTTCCTCTTACATTCAGAATTTGTCCCATGTCTTTCTTTTCCCTCCTAGTACTTGAGGACAAATTTATCTTTCTTAACCAAACAAAATATTTCCATTCTTTGTACCTTTATACATCTTATTTTCTTTGTACACAGACATATTTTTTTTAATTTTTAGTAGCTTCAATCACATATACTAATTAGGAATTTTACCCCTTAGAAACCTTAATTTGTAAGTAAAAACTAAGTAAACAATTTTAAACTTTCTTTTACATTAGTATCTTGTGGCTTGGAAAATTTATGAACACTTACTTCATCATTTCTGGAAACATGTTACTTTATAGTACAATCTTTTAATAAAACACATGTTTACCAATAGACCCAAAACACCTTTTAGTTTTCTTGTGATGAAAAGCCAAAAGTAGACAAATGTATATTTAGCAATCAATGTCTAATATCTTATCTTATTTGGAAATGATGATACTCAGAGAATTTTTATCATAAAACTTAGCAAAACTCTCAAGTTTTAAGTCACCAAAAAGAGTTTGGAAGCTGTAACCACAATAACACATAATTATTGTTTAAAGTTCATCCAACATTCATCTTTTTTACAACTATTTAGTTACTTATTCCCAATAACTATTTAGATTGCCTATAAGACTTCATAAGACATTAGATAAAATTAGCCATCATTTAAATTACTATTTTTGTTAACCAGTTCTGTAATAGAAATAACATCAGTTTTTTTCTTTCAAAATTTCATGTAAATTTCGTCACCTCTTATACCTTTAAACATAATTATCATTAAGATTTTTATCAATAGGTCTTGGTCTTCTAACTTTGGACAAGAGAAGCATTCCCAGTCAGACATTTTAAAACATACTCAGGCAAAGTTGATGTAACCTCTTTGTATAAAATTAGCTCAAACATTCCAACCTTTATAATCTTATCAACACTTACACTTTTACATGTTCTCAATTTAATTGTAACCTGAGTCAAGGTCTTAAGACTAGTCAAATTTTTTCCTTCCTTTTTCTGGCCTTAATTCTTAGGTACCAATTAAGCAATTATGTGAGAGCTCTCAAAACATTTTTTTTTCCCCCAATTTAGAAGTTTTTCCAAATCAAAGGATCCGTCGTCTGGCCATTGACGAGTAGGATCTTCATTTATATATTTATTCCAATAGTGACTCGAACCAATAAGCCTTTTTAAGGAAAGACCCGGAGGTAACTTTCCACGCTTAGACTAAATCTTTACCATGGACGCAAGAGGCGTCCCTGGTGAGGGCGCAGATGATGTAGCCCCCATGATTCACAGAATTCACTCCCAAAGATATTCAGAGACAGTAAAGACCTTCGTTGCACAGGCGGTAAGGATGTCTCCGGTCTCCCACAATAGTGTGGGACGCCTCCAGTCACAGACCCGCTAATCTGTGACACCGGGCGGGCGATACTGGAATGGGATTTTTCCAGCACTAACAAGCAACGAAGGTAAAGACAACAAAAGCCCTTATGGACTGGGCCCTTTATGACAAACTCCCCTGAGAACTTGGCACAGCCGGACAAAGAGACAGTTCGGAACCCCAGTCTACTCGACTGGCCACCAAGGTGCACCCTGGTAAATGCACCTTCCGTATGGTGGAGACCAAGGAGAAGATTCTCACTGGTCACAAAGCCAAGTTTTCTCAGGACACAGAACAAGACAGAGGGAAAAACCTCATCCGGTTTTTTTTTTTTCTGTGCACAATGACAGCTTTAGTCACGCCTTAGGTCTCTTGGAGCCAGAATAATACCTAGAGGGGGAGGTGCCGCGGGGTTGAGGACTGTGTGCTTTTACAGAGTACCTCGTCGTTGCACGGACATTTTCTTGCAGTTGGCGGGGGACCTGTGTCATCTACCCCGTTCCGTGATCCAACTTATCCTGTCACGGGAGTCTTTTGAAAGTGGCGAGCGCCCTAATGGCTCTTAACTGCTCGACCCGCGCCCACTTAAATTTGCGGCCTTTTTGGCTTCCAAGATGCCCTTGGCAATGACATTCACTTCATGTGCATAATAACCCACAGCAAAGTTTGTAGACGCCGGTCTGGTGAGACCCGCAAACTCACCAGTCTGTGGGGCCGGCCCGGACAGCAGGCTTGTAGAGCCTATGCCTGCGTCCTACCCTATGGTATTTCCTTCTTATGACAAAAGACACAGACAAAAGAGAAAAACAGAGACTATCTCTGGGAGGAAAAGGGATCAAGATCAAAAACCAAGAGTACTCTACCAAATTTAAACCAAGAGTCACTAAAAGCCCAAGAAACTAGTTTCCCAAATATTTTCTCCTGCCAATCTAAATTTAGAAAGAGAAAAAATTCTCACCACTTCCTTCCGCCGGACTGCGCAGATAGAGATTCCGGGAGGCTGACGTGGTAAGAAGTCTTACCTTTTGCCGGCTTTCGTCAGGCGTTCCCGTATCTCATCATCTGCAGTAGTCCAGGGAGAAGGCAGGTCTTCCAGCCAGAGAAGACAACTTACCAGCCAGTGCTTCTCCTGGCTGGCTCGCAAAAACTGTCGGGGGAAGAGGGAGAATCTCCCTCTGCCCTTTCCCTTAAGGTTCTTCTGGCTGGCCAAATAATCAACAAGACAGGTTAGCAGGAGAAAATAATACCAAGTTTAATAACATGTATACATGGGAGAAAGCAGGGACACTGCGTTTCTCAACACAATAGCAGAAATTCTCGTCTTAAATATCATTTTCAGCCAATGACAAAGGAGGATTTTGGGGGTGGGGGAGTCAATTACAGGAGATTACCACTAAAGCACAGTAAACAAGAGTAAGGTTTATTATACAGCCCCAAGGCCTCATCTTCCACATTGATAAGTTACTAGAAATGAGCTCACCCCCCCTCTCTTCTCCAAACAGAGAGGGAGATACCTTTACAAATGGAGATTTCCCTTATAAATGTAAATGATTGTCTGGCAACTCCTGCAGGGCCATCCAAAGAATGTGGCCAGAGAGACAGGACTCCGGATAAGATGGGCTTGTTGGTGCCTTTTCTATTGTAACCTCTATCCTAAATTATCTTTTATAGCAGTCATGATAATAACCCCTTCCTAAAACAGATTTTTTTTTGGTTTTAAATTCTTTAGGCAGTTTGGGAGGGGAAACTCAAATATTTTTCCTGAGCTCTCTGAGTCCTTATTGTCTTCAGCTCGAAATAATCTGCATACCAGAGTGGTGCTTCCTGGGGCAGCTTGCCCTGAGCACCATCAGCGCGCACCGACGCACGGCTTCTCCGAGCACGCTGAGGCCGCATCCCACATACAGCAACTAGAAGGATGTGCAACTATGACATACAACTATCTACTGGGGCTTTGGGGGAAAATAAAAGGAGGAGGATTGGCAGCGGATGTTAGCTCAGAGCTGGTCTTCCACAGCAAAATGAGGGGGATTAGCATGGATGTTAGCTCAGGGCTGATCGTCCTCACACAAAAAAATAAAAATAAAATGCATCTTACCCTCCAAACAAATACCACCTCCTGCCTTGCAGCTTACCTGGACATAGTGATGTGTTGGAATCGTTTTTCTAATTCATTGGTTCTTTTTTTTTTGAAGATTTTATGTATTTATTTTTCCCCTCAAAGCCCCAGTAGATAGTTGTGTGTCGTAGCTGCACATCCTTCTAGTTGCTGTATGTGGGACTTGGCCACAGCATGGCAGGAGAAGCGGTGCCTTGGTGCGCGCCCAGGAACCGAACCTGATCCACCAGCAGCAGAGCGTGCGCACTTAACCGCCAAGCCACGGGGCCGGCCCCTAATTCATTGGTTCTTAAACTTGATGGGCACCAGAAGCACCTGGAGGCCTTGTTGAAACCCAGATTGCCAGGCCCCACCCCAGACTTGCCAGTTCAGCAGGTCTGCAGCAGCACCTGACAATTTGCATTTCAGCCCAGTTCCCAGGTGATGCTGATGCTGCTGGTCCAAGGACTCCACTTTGAGAACCACAGCCTGATTTGCACCCTATATATGGTTACCAAATCCATTATTTTATCCTTTGGCTGCTACTTTTCCTTTATCACATCAGCACCTTAGCTCCGAATCTCCTCACCTAGCAATGGGAATACGTGGAGAGTTTAACAGCTGGTTCTCCTATCCAGATCAGTTCTCCATCTTCCTCTCAATACTACATTCTCTTGCCAGGTAACTGTTCCTTAAACATCAGTGCATCATAGATCTTCCTCGCTCAAAAACTCATGACTCTTATGCTGAACACAAGACATTTTAAATTCTCCACTTGGTTCACAATGTCTTTAATAGCCTTACTTTAATAGTAAAATGTGGACACCCTGTTCCGTACCCTGCCTGCTATAAAGGAGTATGTGAGGATTACATAAGATACAGTCAGTTCTCTTTCTGCACAGTGTGACATTCTATAAGGTCATTGTGTACACTGAATCGGTGACTATGACCCACTGCTCCTACGGGAAATGCAGTGTTAGGTTTCTGTAAGCCTTAGTCACATTTTCTTCAACTCATCAGTACATTACCTTGTTCTCTGTGTGTTCTCTTTAAAGTCACCTTATTTAATATATATTGTTGATATATTAACATTGAACTCACACCAACAGCACTGTAACTCGTGTCTGATAGTAGCTTGTCGAACACACATACTTTCTCAGTAAAGGCACGTCACAGCCTCTTGCCCTGAGGAACACCAGGCAACATTGCAGCACTACACATGGGGGACATATTAAATGGCAAGGTCACCAACATAATGCACAAAAAGATAAGAAATGAGGCACTAAATAGACTGCAAGAAGGACACTTGTTTACAATGTGGGCTGAAACAAGAGGGCAGAGCAGCACCTTGTTCCCCCTCAGCTGGGAACATGCACGTCGAGTGAATCAAATTTCTCACCACTTTGTGCATATCTGCAAATGGACATGAAAGCCCTGAGAGTGTTCATTTGGGGGCTGCCGGTACATTTTAGCTAGTGGGCAAGTGTGCAAACACGGAATCCACAAATAATGAGGAGCAACTATATTATGAAAGCATCTTTTCAAAACCAGAATATTGCTTATATATAAGAGCAATAATGATAACATAACAGCTAACATTTAAGTGCCTACTATGTGCCAGGAGCTCTTCTAAGTACTTTACATAAGTTAATGCATGTAAATCTCACTAAAACGCTACAAGACAGGAGTTTTCAGTAGCCCCTTTTGATAGATGAGGAAACTAAGGTTCAGAGAGTAAATATTTCCACAGGTTCTCCAGTTAAAAGTGGAATAACTGGGATTGATGCCCAGACAAACTAGTCCAAAGCCCACAGCCTCAACCACTATGGTAGGAATGTGAGCGAATTTTCTACCACTCCCTAAAAAGCCCCTTCTGATCCAGCCTGTGTGGTCTCACACATACTTATTCACTCATCAAACATTTTCTGAGTGCACCAAAGGTGTCAGGTACGGTGTTTAGATACTGGAGGGACAAATAGAATATCGTCACAAATAATCCATAACCAACCAATAAATCAAAATTGGGGTGAGTTTATTATGAGCCAAGCTTTGAGGATCATATAGCCCAGGAGAGTCTTTTCACAAAGAAATGGAGCACTGCAAAGAAGTGGGGTGTATAGTGTGGTTATATACCATCAAAGAGCATGTACCACATGTGATTGCAATGTCCCTTTTACAATAGCCACGACATTGACCTGTTGGCACGTGGATTGATGGACACTATGGGTATCAGGTGTGCTGTCTCCATGGGCGTGGCTGTTGTCTCAAGTTTGGTGGTCACGGAATGATCGCAGCAATCAAATCCTAGCCTATGGAGAAATGCTTATCCTTAAGGAAATGCTAATGTGGGGGAAGTTGCATTTACACCTTAAGGGCATTGCTTTTGTCTTTGGGACACGTTAATTGCTTAAAGCGGATATACAATGGATGAACAGAGGCTACAGGCCCCTTTTGGGGAAAAGAAAAAAAAAACAAGGTCAGGCCCAATTAGTTTTACACCAAATGGCTTCCTCATATGCTCCAATGTATCCTGTTGCTGGCCATTTATTCATCAAGAAGAAGGATCGTCTCAGATTTAAGGAGCTCACTGTCTATGAGACAAGAATAAAACAACAGTTATGGAAAAGGAAATAAGTACAGGGTCCCAGAGTGGGGACATCAAAATGGGTCTCTAGATGGAGACCTCTCAGGAAATGTCTCCAAGAGGAAGGAACATTTGATATGAGTTTAGATCAAGAAATAGGAATTAAGTTGATTAATAAAGGGGGTAGGAGTGCAGAAGAAACACATATAAAAAGACAGATATAAAGGGTGCTAAAGCTTTCAGAAAATGGGGGTATTTTTAAGGCTGGAACAAAGCGAACATGTAGGACACAGTGGGTGATGAGGCTAAAGATGAGGACAGTAAGAGAAAGCCTGCGTGTCCAGCTCAGGAGTCTGAATGTTCTCTCGGATGCTCTGAGCAGTCATTGAAGGAGTCTAAGCAGATATCAGATTTAAGCAAATTTGGATTCTAGAAGGTAACTCTGGAGGCATGGTGAAGGAAAGATTAGAAGAAATTAAGACTGAAGGAAAGGGACCTGTTGGAAGACTAGGCAGCGATCCAGATAAGATAGGTCTTGGCCGGCCCGGTGGCGCAAGCAGTTAAACATGCGTGGTCCGATGCGGTGGCCCGGGCCTCGCCGGTTAGGATCTCGGGTGCGCACCAACGTAGCGCTTGGCAGGCCATTCTGTGGCAGCATCCCATACAAAGTGGAGGAAAGTGGGCATGGATGTTAGCCCAGGGCCAGTCTCCCTCAGCAAAAAAAGAGGAGGATTGGCAGATGTTAGCACAGGGCTGATCTCCTCACACACACAAAAAAGATAGGCCTTGGCTCAACCACGGAGTCTGCAGGTGGAGGAGGCCAGGAGGTGGGAAGCAGTGCTGGGTTCCTGCAGGAGGAAACTGAGCTGCCTCTCAGTCACGGGAAGACTGTGCCTGTCATGGCCTCCCCACTCCCATGCCCAAATGCCATGTTCCTTTCTGCTTCAGTACCTTTCCTCTCTTCTCCCATCTGAAATCCTCACTCTTTCTTCCCTCCACCTGCTCAAAAGTGGTCCCTTTGAGGACTTGATCTAGTCTACCTCTCCTAAGAAGCTGTCCTTAATTACAATTTCTCGATAACATTCTCATTTTTTTTAAGGTTCTGTAATACAACATACACTAAATACCTTGGCAGAATCAAATTATATCTTGCAAACAATTTCATGTATGTGGAGGAGCTTGGAACCGTATAATTCTTTATATTTCCTTCGATACCTACCACAAATACCTTGCACATAGAGGTCAATGGATGTCCAGTAAAGTTAAATAGAGTGGAAGCACACTTTATAAGCTAAAAACTTTTATGAGTTCAGTTATTCCTTTAGATCAGCTGCTTGAACCATTTGTTTTTCTCCACAGGTCAACAGTGTTGCCCAGCACAAATGAATTTTACACCTTCTCAAACTCAATAGAGCAAAGATGGAACTTCATTCCCCTTGCAAGTCTTACTGCCCCAGAGAAAAGCAACAACATGTGACGTCTAATTCTTTCTTCACATTCTCGTCTCAAATTGTAACTGTTTCCCAGTTGCTAATTGGTTTTCATTATTAAAACTGACAAAAAAGTTTCTCATTATTTCTTTCTTTCTTTTTTTTGTGTTATGAGAAAGATCAAACCTGAGCTAACTTACAATGCCAATCCTCCTCTTTTTGCCGAGGAAGATTGGTCCTGGGCTAACAATTGTGCCCATCTTCCTCCACATTATATGGGATGCCGCCACAACATGGCTCGACAAGCGGTGCATTGGTGTGCGCCCTGGATCCAAACCTCTGAACCCGGGGCTGCCGTAGCGGAGCGTGCTCACTTAACTGCTGCACCACCGGGCTGGCCCCTCTCTTTATTTCTAAAGCTAAAATGTCTAAATCTTTCTCTGGGCTAGTTGGAGTTTCCATAAAATGAATATGTACATTCCAGAAAAATCCTTAACTTTCCAGAATAATCTTGAATATGGTAAACACCTTGGCAAAAATGTCACTGATTTTCAATGTCAGTGCCTCCACAAGGGTATCCTTGCATTGTCTCCCCTCCCAACCACCTCTCACTTTGGCCCTCCCCAGGCTCATGGGGTCAAACTCTTTACTGAGCGCTAGGAATGATCAGAGTCTGAGGGAGACTTCAAGGATGACTAAGCCACGGTTTCTGACCCCAACCATCACTCTCCATCTCTGCTTTAACCTCTATTTTTCTTACTCTGGTTTCTACTTTAGTTGTTTACTTGTCTTGTGAATTGTTGTTTTGTGGTTTATAATTATCATGTAAATTCATATTACTTGTTGCCTTAGAGTTTAGAAAGAACTTACATTAAACAATGTTTTTTCCCAGCCCTTTGATGTGTCTAACACCTTTCAACGAAATTCAAGTGGCTTCTTGTTTTTACGTCTCCATCATTATTTAGAATTATGTTCACCCCACACTTTTGAACTGACTAATGCTGCTTTATTCTTTAAACTATTCTATGACAAGACTCACGTGAGGAATCCCTGAAGCACCATCAGCTAGGCATCCCCACATTCCTCACATCTGTTTCCTTGATTTGTTCCTAACTAAAGATGTTTCTGAAACTAATACTGAATTGTACCAAGTGGTCATTGCATAAAAAGCACTATCACAGATACCTTAAAGAGAAGAAATGGAAAAGAATATTCAATTCCTCAGATAAGTTTGCCATCCAATGAGGCATTGAGGGGACCAGGGGGCACTGATCAGAGCAGGAATCTAAGAGAAGAGTTTTAAGTCAATTTCAAATGAGGTTAAAACTGGAATGAGATAGTATTTTACCGGTTATCTGAAATCATAGGCATTTTTCTGACCTATGAGAATTTATTTGCATATAAACTGTACGTGTGGGGTAAGAGAGTGCTGATATTGTTTGATTTCTTTTTATTATTCACCACTTTGTAATAGATGTGGCTATTCACAATTAATAAATATCATAACGTGGAGAGACCCAATTGCCTCTTGTTATCAATTCTCACACAAAGCTAAAGTTTTAAAGATCAAACTTCATTCTAGTTACCTTGCAACTAGTCTATTTATATCAGAAAGATGCTGAGTTTTAGGAAAATACTTCAAAACACAAATTTTATATGTAATTTCAAAAGCAAAAAATGAGTTAAAAATTGGGTGATAACCAGTTTTGCTGCTATATATTAAACTTTAACATGGGAGCAGACATTTTTAGAGAATATAATTGATATTTGCCTATTTGTACATTGTAGAATGTTAAAGGATTTACAGTTTTAATAGTATTTCAAATACCAGAGAATAAAAAACAGAACTGTTTCAGTTTTACGAAATAGCTTTTTAGACATAGCAGATTTTCAGAGCATATTACTTGAAAATAAAATAATCACTTAGTGAGGTTTAAGCCATGTGGTTTTATTTTGAAATTGCTCATTCCATAGGAGCATCAGTAAAAGCCCTCCAGGAGTAGCTGATGCTCTTTCCTTCCGCCTGAGCACCGGCTGTATTTTCTTTAAGCCTCAGACTCTCGGGCAACACCATAGCCCTCAACTCTGTTTAGTTGAGAAAAGGCTTTATGAGTCATATGTTTTTTCTAGGGGTATGGAGCTCCCAGACTTATTAAGTACAGGGAGAGAGTAAGAGTCTGAACACATTCAATAAACTCCAATGTGCTCAGGTGAGAAGACAGGTGCCTGAACTCACATGTGAAGAAGAACTTAAGAGGATGCTTTCTGACTCTGCTTCGTGCCTCTGACTAAGCAGTCCTGGACATCCCCGTTACAGCCACGGAATAACACAGGCAGTCTTGATGGAGCAGAAGTCCTCCTATGTCCATCATTTGTGCAGAGCAAACTGGCTTAAGATCTCTCATTTCCTGCTGCAGTGGTAATTTACAGAGATACAGAACTGCCATCTAGTGACTAAGAGAGCAGCAAAGTGCTTTACATGAAAAGTGAAATTCTGAGTTTTATAAAACAGAACAGTGAAGCACTAAAGTTGGTAAAGTTGATACAATGTGGCACACGAAAGTTATAGTAAACCTGAAAAATGTGTAGGTGAACTAATCAGTTGCTCTCTATGCCTCTAAAACATGTCTTGACATCCTACTCATAAATAGTAGAGTTTAAATATAATAGAATAACTTTGGAAACAAACTTCTCATCTCATCTCATCCACTGATGTTGGCAGGAGCCGGTATTAAATAACCAGATGGTGAGAACCCATGTTGAAGCACCAGTTTTATCACAATGGAGAGAATATGAGGCATAACCCAACGGACTGATGTTCACATCTTCCCTCTTACCCTTGATCAGTTTTGTAAACATGGTTTTCTTTATCAGTTAAATATGAATTATAACAGTTACTTTAAAGGATTACTGTAAGAATTGCATAAGGGAATACAGTAAAGGAACTGGCGCACAGTAGATTGATAGTTAATTCTCCTGCCCTGTCTCTCTTCTAAGAAACATACAGAAATAATCTAAGAATAGAACCCATGTATAAAGTAAACTTATGACAAAGAGTCAATGGCTCCTGAAGTAAGGGACATCATTGTTGAGTGCTTAACCTCAACTGCCTCCAAATACTGTTAACTCTCAATTAATTTTATGTGTTTTCTGTCTTCCAGACACTTCACTGGCTACAAGGAAAGGAGAAGTGTGAAATTGAAATTAATTTCACCCTTGAATGGCCTAGCTGTAACAACAGGTGTTTTAAATCACCTAGTTCTTCAGGTTTTCTGCTTATTACTATATATTTTAACATGGTTCACAGCCAGAGAAAATAAGAAAATCATTATAATTTTACACACGTGAATATATGTCTTGACTATTACAGCTGGACTCTTAATATATAGAGCAATGTTGTACATGTTTTGTGCTTGTTGATAGTACAGAATACTTTTGTCCAGGCTTTCTTTGGCATTATCATAAATAATGAAGATCTCAGTAATATAAGCCCAGGAGAAAAGGGTTTATAAAAATCTAACATACTATCTTAGTCATGCCTCAAAAAAAAAAAAGCTATAAAAATAATGAGAGGATATTTTGAAGGCACTATTTTTCTTAATTATTTCCAACTTTATTTCCCTTTACCTCTTTTTAATCTTTCTCCGTCTTATTCGCCATTGGCTAATCATCTCACAGTAATTAAATCACCCTCAGCTGAGTCCACCATGCCTCTTCAAGTGCCCCAGCCTAATGTCTGTCTCAGCTCTGACAAAAAGTAGCTGGGAAAACCTGTTTTGTGGCACTATTCTTAAGAATATCTTTACTCTTGGGCTGGCCCCGTGGCTTAGTGGTTAAGTGTGCACACTCTGCTGCTGGTGGCCCGGGTTTGGATCCCAGGCATGCACTGACATGCCAGTTCTCTGGCCATGCTGACACCGCGTCCCAAATACAGTAACTAGAAGGATGTGCAACTATGACATACAACTATCTACTGGGGCTTTGCGGGGAAAATAAATAAATAAATAAAATTATTAAAAAAAAAAGAACATCTTTACTCTTACAATAATAGCTATGTGTTTGAAAGGCACCAGTGGATTACAAAATGAAGTACTTGACCAATGTTCTATCCTCATTTTCCCTCCAGGGAGAACACAACATTCGTGTGTAATGCAGGGCTGCTGCTTTATTGTTCTCTCCTTTCAAGACATTTTATTACTTGTAAAACATAATAGGATTAATGGTGATATATGAGTAACAATATAAACTTACAGACAGCAAAAAGATACTATTTCAGTGTCATCATTTTATGTACTGTAACAAACAGTAATATTTTCATAGTGTAATATCTTGATTGATCATAAATTTTTTCCTGGCTCATTTTTATGCTAATTCATTTATTAGATTACCAAATTTATACTTTTATGATCTTTATTTTCAATCAATATAATTGAAGGGACATCAGTTGTTCTTGGTAAGTGAAAGTTCAGAAAAAATTTTTGATAATGTATAAGTTTGAGAAGGATCTTTTTGTTTTTTAAAAGAGAAGTCAGGCCTGGCCCTGTGGCTTAGTGGTTAACTGCGCGCGCTCCGCTGCTGGAGGCCCGGGTTCGGATCCCGGGCACGCACCGACGCACCACTTCTCCGGCCATGCTGAGGCAGTGTCCCACATACATCAAGGATGTGCAGCTATGACATACAGCTATCTACTGGAGCTTTGGGGGAAAAATAAATAAATAAAATTATAAAAAATATAAAAGAGAAGTCATTTAATATTTAGAAAAGTTCTCAAAAATCATCAAACTCTTTAATTTTACAGAAAGGAATACTACGTTCCAGAGAGGCTAAGTACGTTGTCACACACTAACCAGAAACAGACCTGGGCCTAGAACTCAGGTCTGAGTCACCTGACTTCTACTGGACCACACTCAAGGGAGCACACCCTCTTCTTACTGGTAATTTCTAATACTAAGTTATTTTCAAAAGCACAGTTGAGAGAAATTGTAAATAAATAAAACATGATTTTATATTAAAAAGTAGCAATTGCGACCCACAATTTCTATTCCATATGAGTGTTTCCTTTCTTGTAGGTTTCTTGTTTTCAATACCAAGTCCATTTTGGTAACAAGAAAAAAGACATAATGTTTAGTTTCTTTAGTAACATACAAAAAGCTTCTGTGGAAATTAAAAAGACACTAACTAATGTCTCGTCTACTAAAGCAACTTAAGAATATTATTTGATTTTGGGAAAGCTCTGAGAGATTTTTTTAAAAATCATATCCACGTGACTATTAGTCCAGCCAGGCACATCTCCACATGACATCTCCTAGAGTGCCCAGTTTTCTGCTGGATCCAGCTATTGTCAGGCCCAATGCTCTGGCTGAGTAGAGAATGATGCCGCTTCTGTAAAGCAAGTACTCAGTTCCACTTCAAGGCTGATTGATGGAGACACTAGGAAAGGAAAAGATGAAAATATTACCCTAATCAATGATGTAAAACACAAGCTATGAGCAACCGTTAAAAGAATTCTCTATGAAATTGATCAAATCTACTATCACTACACCGGGCTATTTCCTATCAGTAATTTGACACATAAACAAATAGAATAGTGTATTTAATGATATCAATTCTTTTAGTTGTGTGCTTTTCCTTTTAAAACTACATATGCTTATATGTGTTTGCTTTATTTTCAGGTGGTGTCACCGTGTCAAGGCCTTGCGGGCAGGTGGGGCTTTCACTGAGGACCCCCAAGGCCCCCCATAGGCCCGCTGGCTGTGCACGTGCCCTTGGCCTCATGGGTTAAACCCAAGGCCGCAGGGCTTCCATAGCGAGTGGCCAGAGAAAGAAGGGCCCATGGAGAGGTAGGCGAGGTGGGCAGGGGGCGCCATCTTACTCTCCTCAGCTCCCTGAGGTAGACAGAGACAGAGACAGAGACAGAGAGAGAGATCCCTGACCTCTGAGTCTCTGCCTCCACCGCTGGCTGGTGCCAACTCACACGCCATCCCACTTCCACCCATCACCCCCACGCCTGCCCCGGGGCCAGCCCCACCACAGAGAGGCCTGTTCCTGCTCACCTCTGTGCCAGTCCCTTCCCGACCTGACCCCAGTGCAGGGGGGAAGATTCAGACAAGTCTTTCCTTGTCCCTCTGCATGACAATAGACTGCCTCCCCTCTCCCATTCCACAGGCCCACCCAGGACATCCACATTTGTCATTAGCTCAGGAGAGGATGCAAGATGAGAATCTCTGCTATTGTGTGGGGAGACTCAGTTTCCCGGGTTTTCCCCATGGACACATGTTCTTGAACTGGGTCTGATTTTCTCCAGACAACCTGGCTTGCTAAGGAATTGGCCAGCCCTAAGAACCTGAAGAGAAAGGGCGGATGGGGATTCTCTCTCTGCCCCCGACAGCCCCGAGCTGGGTCGGTCCCTCAGACCCGGCCAGGGGCAGCCCATACCCCGGCGCCCTACCCTGGGGCATCCAAGGGCAGGCTGGGCGCCAGCCGTGCCCGCTCGCCACTGCCACGACCATCGTCCTCCCTCGGGGGGCCTGGGCAGGACAGGACCCGGGTGTGGGAGGCCTCCAGATCTCAGGTCTGGCACACCGTTTACCAGGCTGCTTCCTCCTCTGACGGGGGCCTAGCACACCCCCCAGGAGACTTGGCAGCCGCCCCCAGGGCTCTAGCCTCTGGAACTCGTCCCCTTGGAACGGGCCTGGCCCAGGTGCCAGGTTCGGCTGGTCGGCCAGCCTCCTCTTGGGAAAGGAGGCAAGCCGAGCCAGGCTTGCAGTGGCCCTGGCGTGACACCTGCAACCTCAGGCAGAGGTCCTCCCGCGTGCCCTCCATGGCGGATTTCTCCCCGGATCCGTGGCCTGGGCACTAGGAAGGCCGGGCCTCCCCGACTCCCGGGAGGAGGGACTAGCCCCGTTGCGCCCTGGCCCCCAAAGCCTGCGGTGCCATCTGCCTGTCTCGGCACTTCTGACTCCACAGAGCCTTTCCTACACCTGGGCTGGCTGCAGTGGCAAAGTGCAGGCGTGGGGTGAGGCTAAGGCTTTGTCTTTCCAGGAAGAAATGAAGCCCTGGCCGAAGCAGCTGGCCCAGGCAGAACCTTGAGCTTGCAGCCCAGTACGCCTGTGGTCATCAGTTCCAGAGCAATGTTTCCAAGGCAGGGAAGCGGCCTCCAAGCTGAGTGGAAGAGGGGGAGAGGAGGGAGACAACAGCTGAAGCCGAGTCCAGAAGGGCGGCAAAGGAACAGCTGCAGCTGGGTCAGAGCCTGGAGGGAGGGCGGGGCATTCACTGAGGACCCCCGAGGTCAGCCCTAGGCCCCGGCGGTCGCGCATGCGCCCTTGGCCTGTGCGGTGGGTGGGGGGTTGAAGCCAAGCCCCCAGGGCTCCCGGAGCGGCCAGAGAAAGAAGGGCCCATGGAGAGGTAGGCGAGGTGGGCAGGGGGCGCCATCTTACTCTCCTCAGCTCCCTGAGGTAGAGAGAGACAGAGACAGAGACAAAGAGAGAGATCCCTGACCTCTGAGTCTCTGCCTCCACCGCTGGCTGGTGCCAACTCACACGCCATCCCACTTCCACCCATCACCCCCACGCCTGCCCCGGGGCCAGCCCCACCACAGAGAGGCCTGTTCCTGCTCACCTCTGTGCCAGTCCCTTCCGGACCTGACCCCAGTGCAGGGGAGAAGATTCAGACAAGTCTTTCCTTGTCCCTCTGCATGACAATAGACTGCCTCCCCTCTCCCATTCCACAGGCCCACCCAGGACATCCACATTTGTCATTAGCTCAGGAGAGGATGCAAGATGAGAATCTCTGCTATTGTGTGGGGAGACTCAGTTTCCCGGGTTTTCCCCATGGACACATGTTCTTGAGCTGGGTCTGATTTTCTCCAGACAACCTGGCTTGCTAAGGAATTGGCCAGCCCTAAGAACCTGAAGAGAAAGGGCGGATGGGGATTCTCTCTCTGCCCCCGACAGCCCCGAGCTCGGTCGGTCCCTCAGACCCGGCCAGGGGCAGCCCATACCCCGGCGCCCTTCCCCGGGGCATCCAAGGGCAGGCTGGGGGCCAGCCCCAGCCCGCTCGCCACTGCCACGACCATCGTCCTCCCTCGGGGGGCCTGGGCAGGACAGGACCCGGGTGTGGGAGGCCTCCAGATCTCAGGTCTGGCACACCGTTTACCAGGCTGCTTCCTCCTCTGACGGGGGCCTAGCACACCCCCCAGGAGACTTGGCAGCCGCCCCCAGGGCTCTAGCCTCTGGAACTCGTCCCCTTGGAACGGGCCTGGCCCAGGTGCCAGGTTCGGCTGGTCGGCCAGCCTCCTCTTGGGAAAGGAGGCAAGCCGAGCCAGGCTTGCAGTGGCCCTGGCGTGACACGTGCGACCTCAGGCAGAGGTCCTCCCGCGTACCCTCCATGGCAGATTTCTCCCCGGATCCGTGGCCTGGGCACCAGGAAGGCCGGGCCTCCCCGACTCCCGGGAGGAGAGGCTAGCCCCGTTGCGCCCTGGCCCCCAAAGCCTGCGGTGCCATCTGCCTGTCTCGGCACTTCTGACTCCACAGAGCCTTTCCTACACCTGGGCTGGCTGCAGTGGCAAAGTGCAGGCGTGGGGTGAGGCTAAGGCTTTGTCTTTCCAGGAAGAAATGAACCCCTGGCAGAAGCAGCTGGCCCAGGCAGAGCCTTGAGCTTGCAGCTCAGTACACCTGTGGTCATCAGTTATAGAGCAATGTTTCCAAGGCAGGGAGCGGCCTCCAAGCTGAGTGGGAGTGGGGGAGGGGACGGAGACAACAGCTGAAGCCGAGTCCAGAAGGGCGGCAAAGGAACAGCTGCAGCTGGGTCAGAGCCTGGAGGGAGGGCGGGGCATTCACTGAGGACCCCCGAGGTCAGCCCTAGGCCCTGGCGGTCGCGCATGCGCCCTTGGCCTGTGCGGCGGGTGGGGGGTTGAAGCCAAGCCGGCAGAGCTCCCGGAGCGGCCAGAGAAAGAAGGGCCCATGGAGAGGTAGGCGAGGTGGGCAGGGGGCGCCATCTTACTCTCCTCAGCTCCCTGAGGTAGAGAGAGACAGAGACAGAGACAGAGAGAGAGATCCCTGACTTCTGAGTCTCTGCCTCCACCGCTGGCTGGTGCCAACTCACACGCCATCCCACTTCCACCCATCACCCCCACGCCTGCCCCGAGGCCAGCCCCACCACAGAGAGGCCTGTTCCTGCTCACTTCTGTGCCAGTCCCTTCCCGATCTGACCCCAGTGCAGGGGAGAAGATTCAGACAAGTCTTTCCTTGTCCCTCTGCATGACAATAGACTGCCTCCCCTCTCCCATTCCACAGGCCCACCCAGGACATCCACATTTGTCATTAGCTCAGGAGAGGATGCAAGATGAGAATCTCTGCTATTGTGTGGGGAGACTCAGTTTCCCGGGTTTTCCCCATGGACACATGTTCTTGAGCTGGGTCTGATTTTCTCCAGACAACCTGGCTTGCTAAGGAATTGGCCAGCCCTAAGAACCTGAAGAGAAAGGGCGGATGGGGATTCTCTCTCTGCCCCCGACAGCCCCGAGCTGGGTCGGTCCCTCAGACCCGGCCAGGGGCAGCCCATACCCCGGCGCCCTTCCCCGGGGCATCCAAGGGCAGGCTGGGCGCCAGCCCCAGCCCGCTCGCCACTGCCACGACCATCGTCCTCCCTCGGGGGGCCTGGGCAGGACAGGACCCGGGTGTGGGAGGCCTCCAAATCTCAGGTCTGGCACACCGTTTACCAGGCTGCTTCCTCCTCTTACGGGGGCCTAGCACACCCCCCAGGAGACTTGGCAGCCGCCCCCAGGGCTCTAGCCTCTGGAACTCGTCCCCTTGGAACGGGCCTGGCCCAGGTGCCAGGTTCGGCTGGTCGGCCAGCCTCCTCTTTGGAAAGCATGCAAGCCGAGCCAGGCTTGCAGTGGCCCTGGCGTGACACCTGCGACCTCAGGCAGAGGTCCTCCCGCGTGCCCTCCATGGCGGATTTCTCCCCGGATCCGTGGCCTGGGCACTAGGAAGGCCGGGCCTCCCCGACTCCCGGGAGGAGGGGCTAGCCCCGTTGCGCCCTGGCCCCCAAAGCCTGCGGTGCCATCTGCCTGTCTCGGCACTTCTGACTCCACAGAGCCTTTCCTACACCTGGGCTGGCTGCAGTGGCAAAGTACAGGCGTGGGGTGAGGCTAAGGCTTTGTCTTTCCAGGAATAAATGAAGCCCTGGCCGAAGCAGCTGGCCCAGGCAGAGCCTTGAGCTTGCAGCCCAGTACGCCTGTGGTCATCAGTTCCAGAGCAATGTTTCCAAGGCAGGGAAGCGGCCTCCAAGCTGAGTGGGAGTGGGGGAGTGGAGGGAGACAACAGCTGAAACCGAGTCCAGAAGGGCGGCAAAGGAACAGCTGCAGCTGGGTCAGAGCCTGGAGGGAGGGCGGGGCATGCACTGAGGACCCCCGAGGTCAGCCCTAGGCCCCGGCGGTCGCGCATGCGCCCTTGGCCTGTGCGGTGGGTGGGGGGTTGAAGCCAAGCCCGCAGGGCTCCCGGAGCGGCCAGAGAAAGAAGGGCCCATGGAGAGGTAGGCGAGGTGGGCAGGGGGCGCCATCTTACTCTCCTCAGCTCCCTGAGGTAGAGAGAGACAGAGACAGAGACAGAGAGAGAGATCCCGGACCTCTGAGTCTCTGCCTCCACCGCTGGCTGGTGCCAACTCACACGCCATCCCACTTCCACCCATCACCCCCACGCCTGCCCCGGGGCCAGCCCCACCACAGAGAGGCCTGTTCCTGCTCACCTCTGTGCCAGTCCCTTCCCTACCTGACCCCAGTGCAGGGGAGAAGATTCAGACAAGTCTTTCCTTGTCCCTCTGCATGACAATAGACTGTCTCCCGTCTCCCATTCCACAGGCCCACCCGGGACATCCACATTTCTCATTAGCTCAGGAGAGGATGCAAGATGAGAATCTCTGCTATTGTGTGGGGAGACTCAGTTTCCCGGGTTTTCCCCATGGACACATGTTCTTGAGCTGGGTCTGATTTTCTCCAGACAACCTGGCTTGCTAAGGAATTGGCCAGCCCTAAGAACCTGAAGAGAAAGGGCGGATGGGGATTCTCTCTCTGCCCCCGACAGCCCCGAGCTGGGTCGGTCCCTCAGAGCCGGCTAGGGGCAGCCCATATCCCGGCGCCCTTCCCCGGGGCATCCAAGGGCAGGCTGGGCGCCAGCCCCAGCCCGCTCGCCACTGCCACGACCATCGTCCTCCCTCGGGGGGCCTGGGCAGGACAGGACCCGGGTGTGGGAGGCCTCCAGATCTCAGGTCTGGCACACCGTTTACCAGGCTGCTTCCTCCTCTGACGGGGGCCTAGCACACCCCCCAGGAGACTTGGCAGCCGCCCCCAGGGCTCTAGCCTCTGGAACCCGTCCCCTTGGACGGGCCTGGCCCAGGTGCCAGGTTCGGCTGGTCGGCCAGCCTCCTCTTGGGAAAGCAGGCAAGCCGAGCCAGGCTTGCAGTGGCCCTGGCGTGACACCTGCGACCTCAGGCAGAGGTCCTCCCGCGTGCCCTCCATGGCGGATTTCTCCCCGGATCCGTGGCCTGGGCACTAGGAAGGCCGGGCCTCCCCGACTCCCGGGAGGAGGGGCTAGCCCCGTTGCGCCCTGGCCCCCAAAGCCTGCTGTGCCATCTGCCTGTCTCGGCACTTCTGACTCCACAGAGCCTTTCCTACACCTGGGCTGGCTGCAGTGGCAAAGTGCAGGCGTGGGTTGAGGCTAAGGCTTTGTCTTTCCAGGAAGAAATGAAGCCCTGGCAGAAGCAGCTGGCCCAGGCAGAGCCTTGAGCTTGCAGCCCAGCACGCCTGTGGTCATCAGTTCCAGAGCAATGTTTCCAAGGCAGGGAAGCGGCCTCCAAGCTGAGTGGGAGTGGGGGAGGGGAGGGAGACAACAGCTGAAGCCGAGTCCAGAAGGGCGGCAAAGGAACAGCTGCAGCTGGGTCAGAGCCTGGAGGGAGGGCGGGGCATTCACTGAGGACCCCCGAGGTCAGCCCTAGGCCCCGGTGGTCTCGAATGCGCCCTCGGCCTGTGCTGTGGGTGGGGGGTTGAAGCCAAGCCCGCAGGGCTCCCGGAGCGGCCAGAGAAAGAAGGGCCCATGGAGAGGTAGGCGAGGTGGGCAGGGGGCGCCACCTTACTCTCCTCAGCTCCCTGAGGGCGAGAGAGAGAGACAGAGACAGAGAGAGAGATCCGTGACCTCTGAGTCTCTGACTCCACCGCTGGCTGGTGCCAACTCACGCGCCATCCCACTTCCAGCCATCACCCCCACGCCTGCCCTGGGGCCAGCCCCACCACAGAGAGGCCAGTTGGTTCCTGCTCCCCTCTGTGCCTTCCCTTCCCGACCTGACTCCAGTGCAGGGGATAAGCTTCAGACAAGTCTTTCCATGTCCCTCTGCATGACAATAGACTTCCTCCCCTCTCCCATTCCACAGGCCCACCCGGGACATCCACCTTGGTCATTAGCTCAGGAGAGGATGCAAGATGAGAATCTCTGCTATTGTGTGGGGAGACTCAGTTTCCCGGGTTTCCCCATGGACACATGTTCTTCAGCTGGGTCTGATTTTCTCCAGACAAGCTGTCTTGGGAAGGATTTGGCCAGCCCTAAGAACCTGAAGGGAAAGGGCGGAGGGGGGTTCTCTCTCTGCCCCCGACAGCCCCGAGCTGGGTCGCTCCCTCAGACCTGGCCAGGGGCAGCCCATCCCCCGGCGCCCTTCCCCGGGGCATCCAAGGGCAGGCTCCGTGCCAGCCCCACCCCGCTCGCCACTGCCCGACCATCGTCCTCCCTCGGGGGGCCTGGGCAGGACAGGGACCCGGCTGTGGGAGGCCTCCAGATCTCAGGCCTGGCACACCGTTTACCAGGCTGCTTCCTCCTCTGACGGGGGCCCAGCACACGCCCCAGGAGACTTGGCAGCCGCCCCCAGGGCTCTAGCCTCTGGAACTCGTCCCCTTGGAAGGGGCCTGGCCCAGGTGCCAGGTTCGGCTGGTCGGCCAGCCTCCTTTGGAGAAAGCAGGCAAGCCGAGCCAGGCTTGCAGTGGCCCTGGCGTGACACCTGCCACCTCAGGCAGAGGGCCTGCCGCGTGCCCTCCATGGCGGATTTCTCCCCGGAGCCGTGGCCTGGGCACTAGGAAGGCCGGGCCTCCCCGACTTCCGGGAGGAGGGGCTAGCCCAGTTACGCCCTGGCCCCCAAACCCTCTGGTGCCTTCAGCCTGTCTCGGCACTTCTGACTCCACAGAGCCTTTCCTACACCTGGGCTGCCTGCCGTGGCAAAGTGCAGGCGTGGGGTGAGGCCATGGCTTTGTCTTTCCAGGAAGAAATGAGCCCCTGGCCGAAGCAGCAGGCCCAGGCAGAGCCTTGAGCTTGAAGCCCAGTAGGTCTGTGGCCCTCAGGGCCAGAGCAATGCTTTCAAGGCAGGGAAGCGGCCTCCAAGCTGAGTGGGAGTGGGGGAGGGGAGGGAGACAGCTGAAGCCGAGTCCAGAAGGGCGGCGATGGAAGAGCTGCAGCTGGGTCAGAGCCTGGAGTGAGGGCGGGGCCTTCTCTGAGGACCCCCCGAGGCCAGCCCTAGGCCCTGGCGGTCACGCAGGTGCCCTTAGCCTGTGCGGTGTGTGGGGGGTTGAACCCAAGCCCGCAGGGCTCCCGGAGCGGCCAGAGAAAGAAGGGCCCATGGAGAGGTAGGCGAGGTGGGCAGGGGGCGCCACCTTACTCTCCTCAGCTCCCTGAGGGCGAGAGAGAGAGACAGAGACAGAGAGAGAGATCCGTGACCTCTGAGTCTCTGCCTCCACCGCTGGCTGGTGCCAACTCACGCGCCATCCCACTTCCAGCCACCACCCCCACGCCTGCCCTGGGGCCAGCCCCACCACAGAGAGGCCAGTTGGTTCCTGCTCCCCTCTGTGCCTTCCCTTCCCGACCTGACTCCAGTGCAGGGGATAAGCTTCAGACAAGTCTTTCCATGTCCCTCTGCATGACAATAGACTTCCTCCCCTCTCCCATTCCACAGGCCCACCCGGGACATCCACCTTGGTCATTAGCTCAGGAGAGGATGCAAGATGAGAATCTCTGCTATTGTGTGGGGAGACTCAGTTTCCCGGGTTTCCCCCATGGACACATGTTCTTCAGCTGGGTCTGATTTTCTCCAGACAAGCTGTCTTGGGAAGGATTTGGCCAGCCCTAAGAACCTGAAGGGAAAGGGCGGAGGGGGGTTCTCTCTCTGCCCCCGACAGCCCCGAGCTGGGTCGCTCCCTCAGACCTGGCCAGGGGCAGCCCATCCCCCGGCGCCCTTCCCCGGGGCATCCAAGGGCAGGCTCGGCGCCAGCCCCACCACGCTCGCCACTGCCCGACCATCGTCCTCCCTCGGGGGGCCTGGGCAGGACAGGGACCTGGCTGTGGGAGGCCTCCAGATCTCAGGCCTGGCACACCATTTACCAGGCTGCTTCCTCCTCTGACGGGGGCCCAGCACACGCCCCAGGAGACTTGGCAGCCGCCCCCAGGGCTCTATCCTCTGGAACTCGTCCCCTTGGAAGGGGCCTGGCCCAGGTGCCAGGTTCGGCTGGTCGGCCAGCCTCCTTTGGAGAAAGCAGGCAAGCCGAGCCAGGCTTGCAGTGGCCCTGGCGTGACACCTGCCACCTCAGGCAGAGGGCCTCCCGCGTGCCCTCCATGGCGGGTTTCTCCCCGGAGCCGTGGCCTGGGCACTAGGAAGGCCGGGCCTCCCTGAGTCCCGGGAGGAGGGGCTAGCCCAGTTGTGCACTGGCCCCCAAATCCTCTGGTGCCATCTGCCTGTCTCGGCAATTCTGACTCCACAGAGCCTTTCCTACATCTGGGCTGCCTGCCGTGGCAAAGTGCAGGCGTGGGGTGAGGATATGGCTTTGTCTTTCCAGGAAAAAATGAGCCCCTGGCCGAAGCAGCAGGCCCAGGCAGAGCCTTGAGCTTGAAGCCCAGTAGGTCTGTGGCCCTCAGGGCCAGAACAATACTTTCAAGGGAGGGAAGCGTCCTGCAAGCTGAGTGGGAGTGGGGGAGGGGAGGGAGACAGCTGAAGCCCAGTCCAGAAGGGCGGCGATGGAAGAGCTGCAGCTGGGTCAGAGTCTGGAGGGAGGGCGGGGCCTTCACTGAGGACCCCGCCCAGGCCAGCCCTAGTACCTGGCGGTCGCGCATGCGCCCTTGGCCTGTGCGGTGTGTGGGGGGTTGAACCCAAGCCCGCAGGGCTCCCGGAGCGGCCAGAGAAAAAAGGGCCCATGGAGAGGTAGGCGAGGTGGGCATGGGGCGCCACCTTACTCTCCTCAGCTACCTGAGGGAGAGAGAGAGAGACAGAGACAGAGAGAGAGATCCCTGACCTCTGAGTCTCTGCCTCCACCGCTGGCTGGTGCCAACTCACGCACCATCCCACTTCCAGCCATCACCCCCACGCCTGCTCCGGGGCCAGCCCCACCACAGAGAGGCCGGTTGGTTCCTGCTCACCTCTGTGCCGTCCCTTCCCGACCTGACCCCAGTGCAGGGGATAAGCTTCAGACAAGTCTTTCCATGTCCCTCTGCATGACAATAGACTTCCTCCCCTCTCCCATTCCACAGGCCCACCCGGGACATCCACCTTTGTCATTAGCTCAGGAGAGGATGCAAGATGAGAATCTCTGCTATTGTGTGGGGAGACTCATTTTCCCGGGTTTCCCCCATGGACACATGTTCTTCAGCTGGGTCTGATTTTCTCCAGACAAGCTGTCTTGGGAAGGATTTGGCCAGCCCTAAGAACCTGAAGGGAAAGGGCGGAGGGGGGTTCTCTCTCTGCCCCCGACAGCCCCGAGCTGGGTCGGTCCCTCAGACCTGGCCAGGGGCAGCCCATCCCCCGGCGCCCTTCCCCGGGGCATCCAAGGGCAGGCTCGGCGCCAGCCCCACCCCGCTCGCCACTGCCCGACCATCGTCCTCCCTCGGGGGGCCTGGGCAGGACAGGGACCCGGCTGTGGGAGGCCTCCAGATCTCAGGCCTGGCACACCGTTTACCAGGCTGCTTCCTCCTCTGACGGGGGCCCAGCACACGCCCCAGGAGACTTGGCAGCCGCCCCCAGGTCTCTAGCCTCTGGAACTCGTCCCCTTGGAAGGGGCCTGGCCCAGGTGCCAGGTTCGGCTGGTCGGCCAGCCTCCTTTGGAGAAAGCAGGGAAACCGAGCCAGGCTTGCAGTGGCTCTGGCGTGACACCTGCCACCTCAGGCAGAGGGCCTCCCGCGTGCCCTCCATGGCGGGTTTCTCCCCGGAGCCGTGGCCTGGGCTCTAGGAAGGCCGGGCCTCCCCGACTTCCGGGAGGAGGGGCTAGCCCAGTTACGCCCTGGCCCCCAAACCCTCTGGTGCCATCTGCCTGTCTCGGCACTTCTGACTCCACAGAGCCTTTCCTACACCTGGGCTGCCTGCCGTGGCAACGTGCAGGCGTGGGGTGAGGCCATGGCTTTGTCTTTCCAGGAAGAAATGAGCCCCTGGCCGAAGCAGCAGGCCCAGGCAGAGCCTTGAGCTTGAAGCCCAGTAGGTCTGTGGCCCTCAGGGCCAGAGCAATGCTTTCAAGGCAGGGAAGCGGCCTCCAAGCTGAGTGGGAGTGGTGGAGGGGAGGGAGATAGCTGAAGCCGAGTCCAGAAGGGCGGCGATGGAAGAGCTGCAGCTGGGTCAGAGCCTGGAGGGAGGGCGGGGCCTTCTCTGAGGACCCCCCCAAGGCCAGCCCTAGGCCCCGACGGTCACGCAGGTGCCCTTGGCCTGTGCGGTGTGTGGGGGGTTGAACCCAAGCCCGCAGGGCTCCCGGAGCGGCCAGAGAAAGAAGGGCCCATGGAGAGGTAGGCGAGGTGGGCAGGGGGCGCCACCTTACTCTCCTCAGCTCCCTGAGGGCGAGAGAGAGAGACAGAGACAGAGAGAGAGATCCGTGACCTCTGAGTCTCTGCCTCCACCGCTGGCTGGTGCCAACTCACGCGCCATCCCACTTCCAGCCATCACCCCCACGCCTGCCCTGGGGCCAGCCCCACCACAGAGAGGCCAGTTGGTTCCTGCTCCCCTCTGTGCCTTCCCTTCCCGACCTGACTCCAGTGCAGGGGATAAGCTTCAGACAAGTCTTTCCATGTCCCTCTGCATGACAATAGACTTCCTCCCCTCTCCCATTCCACAGGCCCACCCGGGACATCCACCTTGGTCATTAGCTCAGGAGAGGATGCAAGATGAGAATCTCTGCTATTGTGTGGGGAGACTCAGTTTCCCGGGTTTCCCCATGGACACATGTTCTTCAGCTGGGTCTGATTTTCTCCAGACAAGCTGTCTTGGGAAGGATTTGGCCAGCCCTAAGAACCTGAAGGGAAAGGGCGGAGGGGGGTTTTCTCTCTGCCCCCGACAGCCCCGAGCTGGGTCGCTCCCTCAGACCTGGCCAGGGGCAGCCCATCCCCCGGCGCCCTTCCCCGGGGCATCCAAGGGCAGGCTCCGTGCCAGCCCCACCCCGCTCGCCACTGCCCGACCATCGTCCTCCCTCGGGGGGCCTGGGCAGGACAGGGACCCGGCTGTGGGAGGCCTCCAGATCTCAGGCCTGGCACACCTTTTACCAGGCTGCTTCCTCCTCTGACGGGGGCCCAGCACACGCCCCAGGAGACTTGGCAGCCGCCCCCAGGGCTCTAGCCTCTGGAACTCGTCCCCTTGGAAGGGGCCTGGCCCAGGTGCCAGGTTCGGCTGGTCGGCCAGCCTCCTTTGGAGAAAGCAGGCAAGCCGAGCCAGGCTTGCAGTGGCCCTGGCGTGACACCTGCCACCTCAGGCAGAGGGCCTGCCGCGTGCCCTCCATGGCGGATTTCTCCCCGGAGCCGTGGCCTGGGCACTAGGAAGGCCGGGCCTCCCCGACTTCCGGGAGGAGGGGCTAGCCCAGTTACGCCCTGGCCCCCAAACCCTCTGGTGCCTTCAGCCTGTCTCGGCACTTCTGACTCCACAGAGCCTTTCCTACACCTGGGCTGCCTGCCGTGGCAAAGTGCAGGCGTGGGGTGAGGCCATGGCTTTGTCTTTCCAGGAAGAAATGAGCCCCTGGCCGAAGCAGCAGGCCCAGGCAGAGCCTTGAGCTTGAAGCCCAGTAGGTCTGTGGCCCTCAGGGCCAGAGCAATGCTTTCAAGGCAGGGAAGCGGCCTCCAAGCTGAGTGGGAGTGGGGGAGGGGAGGGAGACAGCTGAAGCCGAGTCCAGAAGGGCGGCGATGGAAGAGCTGCAGCTGGGTCAGAGCCTGGAGTGAGGGCGGGGCCTTCTCTGAGGACCCCCCGAGGCCAGCCCTAGGCCCTGGCGGTCACGCAGGTGCCCTTAGCCTGTGCGGTGTGTGGGGGGTTGAACCCAAGCCCGCAGGGCTCCCGGAGCGGCCAGAGAAAGAAGGGCCCATGGAGAGGTAGGCGAGGTGGGCAGGGGGCGCCACCTTACTCTCCTCAGCTCCCTGAGGGCGAGAGAGAGAGACAGAGACAGAGAGAGAGATCCGTGACCTCTGAGTCTCTGCCTCCACCGCTGGCTGGTGCCAACTCACGCGCCATCCCACTTCCAGCCACCACCCCCACGCCTGCCCTGGGGCCAGCCCCACCACAGAGAGGCCAGTTGGTTCCTGCTCCCCTCTGTGCCTTCCCTTCCCGACCTGACTCCAGTGCAGGGGATAAGCTTCAGACAAGTCTTTCCATGTCCCTCTGCATGACAATAGACTTCCTCCCCTCTCCCATTCCACAGGCCCACCCGGGACATCCACCTTGGTCATTAGCTCAGGAGAGGATGCAAGATGAGAATCTCTGCTATTGTGTGGGGAGACCCAGTTTCCCGGGTTTCCCCCATGGACACATGTTCTTCAGCTGGGTCTGATTTTCTCCAGACAAGCTGTCTTGGGAAGGATTTGGCCAGCCCTAAGAACCTGAAGGGAAAGGGCGGAGGGGGGTTCTCTCTCTGCCCCCGACAGCCCCGAGCTGGGTCGCTCCCTCAGACCTGGCCAGGGGCAGCCCATCCCCCGGCGCCCTTCCCCGGGGCATCCAAGGGCAGGCTCCGTGCCAGCCCCACCCCGCTCGCCACTGCCCGACCATCGTCCTCCCTCGGGGGGCCTGGGCAGGACAGGGACCCGGCTGTGGGAGGCCTCCAGATCTCAGGCCTGGCACACCGTTTACCAGGCTGCTTCCTCCTCTGACGGGGGCCCAGCACACGCCCCAGGAGACTTGGCAGCCGCCCCCAGGGCTCTAGCCTCTGGAACTCGTCCCCTTGGAAGGGGCCTGGCCCAGGTGCCAGGTTCGGCTGGTCGGCCAGCCTCCTTTGGAGAAAGCAGGCAAGCCGAGCCAGGCTTGCAGTGGCCCTGGCGTGACACCTGCCACCTCAGGCAGAGGGCCTGCCGCGTGCCCTCCATGGCGGATTTCTCCCCGGAGCCGTGGCCTGGGCACTAGGAAGGCCGGGCCTCCCCGACTTCCGGGAGGAGGGGCTAGCCCAGTTACGCCCTGGCCCCCAAACCCTCTGGTGCCTTCAGCCTGTCTCGGCACTTCTGACTCCACAGAGCCTTTCCTACACCTGGGCTGCCTGCCGTGGCAAAGTGCAGGCGTGGGGTGAGGCCATGGCTTTGTCTTTCCAGGAAGAAATGAGCCCCTGGCCGAAGCAGCAGGCCCAGGCAGAGCCTTGAGCTTGAAGCCCAGTAGGTCTGTGGCCCTCAGGGCCAGAGCAATGCTTTCAAGGCAGGGAAGCGGCCTCCAAGCTGAGTGGGAGTGGGGGAGGGGAGGGAGACAGCTGAAGCCGAGTCCAGAAGGGCGGCGATGGAAGAGCTGCAGCTGGGTCAGAGCCTGGAGTGAGGGCGGGGCCTTCTCTGAGGACCCCCCGAGGGCAGCCCTAGGCCCTGGCGGTCACGCAGGTGCCCTTAGCCTGTGCGGTGTGTGGGGGGTTGAACCCAAGCCCGCAGGGCTCCCGGAGCGGCCAGAGAAAGAAGGGCCCATGGAGAGGTAGGCGAGGTGGGCAGGGGGCGCCACCTTACTCTCCTCAGCTCCCTGAGGGCGAGAGAGAGAGACAGAGACAGAGAGAGAGATCCGTGACCTCTGAGTCTCTGCCTCCACCGCTGGCTGGTGCCAACTCACGCGCCATCCCACTTCCAGCCACCACCCCCACGCCTGCCCTGGGGCCAGCCCCACCACAGAGAGGCCAGTTGGTTCCTGCTCCCCTCTGTGCCTTCCCTTCCCGACCTGACTCCAGTGCAGGGGATAAGCTTCAGACAAGTCTTTCCATGTCCCTCTGCATGACAATAGACTTCCTCCCCTCTCCCATTCCACAGGCCCACCCGGGACATCCACCTTGGTCATTAGCTCAGGAGAGGATGCAAGATGAGAATCTCTGCTATTGTGTGGGGAGACTCAGTTTCCCGGGTTTCCCCCATGGACACATGTTCTTCAGCTGGGTCTGATTTTCTCCAGACAAGCTGTCTTGGGAAGGATTTGGCCAGCCATAAGAACCTGAAGGGAAAGGGCGGAGGGGGGTTCTCTCTCTGCCCCCGACAGCCCCGAGCTGGGTCGCTCCCTCAGACCTGGCCAGGGGCAGCCCATCCCCCGGCGCCCTTCCCCGGGGCATCCAAGGGCAGGCTAGGCGCCAGCCCCACCCCGCTCGCCACTGCCCAACCATCGTCCTCCCTCGGGGGGCCTGGGCAGGACAGGGACCCGGCTGTGGGAGGCCTCCAGATCTCAGGCCTGGCACACCGTTTACCAGGCTGCTTCCTCCTCTGACGGGGGCCCAGCACACGCCCCAGGAGAATTGGCAGCCGCCCCCAGGTCTCTAGCCTCTGGAACTCGTCCCCTTGGAAGGGGCCTGGCCCAGGTGCCAGGTTCGGCTGGTCGGCCAGCCTCCTTTGGAGAAAGCAGGGAAACCGAGCCAGGCTTGCAGTGGCTCTGGCGTGACACCTGCCACCTCAGGCAGAGGGCCTCCCGCGTGCCCTCCATGGCGGGTTTCTCCCCGGAGCCGTGGCCTGGGCTCTAGGAAGGCCGGGCCTCCCCGACTTCCGGGAGGAGGGGCTAGCCCAGTTACGCCCTGGCCCCCAAACCCTCTGGTGCCATCTGCCTGTCTCGGCACTTCTGACTCCACAGAGCCTTTCCTACACCTGGGCTGCCTGCCGTGGCAACGTGCAGGCGTGGGGTGAGGCCATGGCTTTGTCTTTCCAGGAAGAAATGAGCCCCTGGCCGAAGCAGCAGGCCCAGGCAGAGCCTTGAGCTTGAAGCCCAGTAGGTCTGTGGCCCTCAGGGCCAGAGCAATGCTTTCAAGGCAGGGAAGCGGCCTCCAAGCTGAGTGGGAGTGGTGGAGGGGAGGGAGATAGCTGAAGCCGAGTCCAGAAGGGCGGCGATGGAAGAGCTGCAGCTGGGTCAGAGCCTGGAGGGAGGGCGGGGCCTTCTCTGAGGACCCCCCAAGGCCAGCCCTAGGCCCCGACGGTCACGCAGGTGCCCTTGGCCTGTGCGGTGTGTGGGGGGTTGAACCCAAGCCCGCAGGGCTCCCGGAGCGGCCAGAGAAAGAAGGGCCCATGGAGAGGTAGGCGAGGTGGGCAGGGGGCGCCACCTTACTCTCCTCAGCTCCCTGAGGGCGAGAGAGAGAGACAGAGACAGAGAGAGAGATCCGTGACCTCTGAGTCTCTGCCTCCACCGCTGGCTGGTGCCAACTCACGCGCCATCCCACTTCCAGCCATCACCCCCACGCCTGCCCTGGGGCCAGCCCCACCACAGAGAGGCCAGTTGGTTCCTGCTCCCCTCTGTGCCTTCCCTTCCCGACCTGACTCCAGTGCAGGGGATAAGCTTCAGACAAGTCTTTCCATGTCCCTCTGCATGACAATAGACTTCCTCCCCTCTCCCATTCCACAGGCCCACCCGGGACATCCACCTTGGTCATTAGCTCAGGAGAGGATGCAAGATGAGAATCTCTGCTATTGTGTGGGGAGACTCAGTTTCCCGGGTTTCCCCATGGACACATGTTCTTCAGCTGGGTCTGATTTTCTCCAGACAAGCTGTCTTGGGAAGGATTTGGCCAGCCCTAAGAACCTGAAGGGAAAGGGCGGAGGGGGGTTTTCTCTCTGCCCCCGACAGCCCCGAGCTGGGTCGCTCCCTCAGACCTGGCCAGGGGCAGCCCATCCCCCGGCGCCCTTCCCCGGGGCATCCAAGGGCAGGCTCCGTGCCAGCCCCACCCCGCTCGCCACTGCCCGACCATCGTCCTCCCTCGGGGGGCCTGGGCAGGACAGGGACCCGGCTGTGGGAGGCCTCCAGATCTCAGGCCTGGCACACCTTTTACCAGGCTGCTTCCTCCTCTGACGGGGGCCCAGCACACGCCCCAGGAGACTTGGCAGCCGCCCCCAGGGCTCTAGCCTCTGGAACTCGTCCCCTTGGAAGGGGCCTGGCCCAGGTGCCAGGTTCGGCTGGTCGGCCAGCCTCCTTTGGAGAAAGCAGGCAAGCCGAGCCAGGCTTGCAGTGGCCCTGGCGTGACACCTGCCACCTCAGGCAGAGGGCCTGCCGCGTGCCCTCCATGGCGGATTTCTCCCCGGAGCCGTGGCCTGGGCACTAGGAAGGCCGGGCCTCCCCGACTTCCGGGAGGAGGGGCTAGCCCAGTTACGCCCTGGCCCCCAAACCCTCTGGTGCCTTCAGCCTGTCTCGGCACTTCTGACTCCACAGAGCCTTTCCTACACCTGGGCTGCCTGCCGTGGCAAAGTGCAGGCGTGGGGTGAGGCCATGGCTTTGTCTTTCCAGGAAGAAATGAGCCCCTGGCCGAAGCAGCAGGCCCAGGCAGAGCCTTGAGCTTGAAGCCCAGTAGGTCTGTGGCCCTCAGGGCCAGAGCAATGCTTTCAAGGCAGGGAAGCGGCCTCCAAGCTGAGTGGGAGTGGGGGAGGGGAGGGAGACAGCTGAAGCCGAGTCCAGAAGGGCGGCGATGGAAGAGCTGCAGCTGGGTCAGAGCCTGGAGTGAGGGCGGGGCCTTCTCTGAGGACCCCCCGAGGCCAGCCCTAGGCCCTGGCGGTCACGCAGGTGCCCTTAGCCTGTGCGGTGTGTGGGGGGTTGAACCCAAGCCCGCAGGGCTCCCGGAGCGGCCAGAGAAAGAAGGGCCCATGGAGAGGTAGGCGAGGTGGGCAGGGGGCGCCACCTTACTCTCCTCAGCTCCCTGAGGGCGAGAGAGAGAGACAGAGACAGAGAGAGAGATCCGTGACCTCTGAGTCTCTGCCTCCACCGCTGGCTGGTGCCAACTCACGCGCCATCCCACTTCCAGCCACCACCCCCACGCCTGCCCTGGGGCCAGCCCCACCACAGAGAGGCCAGTTGGTTCCTGCTCCCCTCTGTGCCTTCCCTTCCCGACCTGACTCCAGTGCAGGGGATAAGCTTCAGACAAGTCTTTCCATGTCCCTCTGCATGACAATAGACTTCCTCCCCTCTCCCATTCCACAGGCCCACCCGGGACATCCACCTTGGTCATTAGCTCAGGAGAGGATGCAAGATGAGAATCTCTGCTATTGTGTGGGGAGACCCAGTTTCCCGGGTTTCCCCCATGGACACATGTTCTTCAGCTGGGTCTGATTTTCTCCAGACAAGCTGTCTTGGGAAGGATTTGGCCAGCCCTAAGAACCTGAAGGGAAAGGGCGGAGGGGGGTTCTCTCTCTGCCCCCGACAGCCCCGAGCTGGGTCGCTCCCTCAGACCTGGCCAGGGGCAGCCCATCCCCCGGCGCCCTTCCCCGGGGCATCCAAGGGCAGGCTCGGCGCCAGCCCCACCCCGCTCGCCACTGCCCGACCATCGTCCTCCCTCGGGGGGCCTGGGCAGGACAGGGACCTGGCTGTGGGAGGCCTCCAGATCTCAGGCCTGGCACACCATTTACCAGGCTGCTTCCTCCTCTGACGGGGGCCCAGCACACGCCCCAGGAGACTTGGCAGCCGCCCCCAGGGCTCTATCCTCTGGAACTCGTCCCCTTGGAAGGGGCCTGGCCCAGGTGCCAGGTTCGGCTGGTCGGCCAGCCTCCTTTGGAGAAAGCAGGCAAGCCGAGCCAGGCTTGCAGTGGCCCTGGCGTGACACCTGCCACCTCAGGCAGAGGGCCTCCCGCGTGCCCTCCATGGCGGGTTTCTCCCCGGAGCCGTGGCCTGGGCACTAGGAAGGCCGGGCCTCCCTGAGTCCCGGGAGGAGGGGCTAGCCCAGTTGTGCACTGGCCCCCAAATCCTCTGGTGCCATCTGCCTGTCTCGGCAATTCTGACTCCACAGAGCCTTTCCTACATCTGGGCTGCCTGCCGTGGCAAAGTGCAGGCGTGGGGTGAGGATATGGCTTTGTCTTTCCAGGAAAAAATGAGCCCCTGGACGAAGCAGCAGGCCCAGGCAGAGCCTTGAGCTTGAAGCCCAGTAGGTCTGTGGCCCTCAGGGCCAGAACAATACTTTCAAGGGAGGGAAGCGTCCTGCAAGCTGAGTGGGAGTGGGGGAGGGGAGGGAGACAGCTGAAGCCCAGTCCAGAAGGGCGGCGATGGAAGAGCTGCAGCTGGGTCAGAGTCTGGAGGGAGGGCGGGGCCTTCACTGAGGACCCCGCCCAGGCCAGCCCTAGTACCCGGCGGTCGCGCATGCGCCCTTGGCCTGTGCGGTGTGTGGGGGGTTGAACCCAAGCCCGCAGGGCTCCCGGAGCGGCCAGAGATAGAAAGGCCCATGGAGAGGTAGGCGAGGTGGGCATGGGGCGCCACCTTACTCTCCTCAGCTCCCTGAGGGAGAGAGAGAGAGACAGAGACAGAGAGAGAGATCCCTGACCTCTGAGTCTCTGCCTCCACCGCTGGCTGGTGCCAACTCACGCACCATCCCACTTCCAGCCATCACCCCCACGCCTGCTCCGGGGCCAGCCCCACCACAGAGAGGCCGGTTGGTTCCTGCTCACCTCTGTGCCGTCCCTTCCCGACCTGACCCCAGTGCAGGGGATAAGCTTCAGACAAGTCTTTCCATGTCCCTCTGCATGACAATAGACTTCCTCCCCTCTCCCATTCCACAGGCCCACCCGGGACATCCACCTTTGTCATTAGCTCAGGAGAGGATGCAAGATGAGAATCTCTGCTATTGTGTGGGGAGACTCATTTTCCCGGGTTTCCCCCATGGACACATGTTCTTCAGCTGGGTCTGATTTTCTCCAGACAAGCTGTCTTGGGAAGGATTTGGCCAGCCCTAAGAACCTGAAGGGAAAGGGCGGAGGGGGGTTCTCTCTCTGCCCCCGACAGCCCCGAGCTGGGTCAGTCCCTCAGACCTGGCCAGGGGCAGCACATCCCCCGGCGCCCTTCCCCAGGGCATCCAAGGGCAGGCTCGGCGCCAGCCCCACCCCGCTCGCCACTGCCCGACCATCGTCCTCCCTCGGGGGGCCTGGGCAGGACAGGGACCCGGCTGTGGGAGGCCTCCAGATCTCAGGCCTGGCACACCGTTTACCAGGCTGCTTCCTCCTCTGACGGGGGCCCAGCACACGCCCCAGGAGACTTGGCAGCCGCCCCCAGGGCTCTAGCCTCTGGAACTCGTCCCCTTGGAAGGGGCCTGGCCCAGGTGCCAGGTTCGGCTGGTCGGCCAGCCTCCTTTGGAGAAAGCAGGCAAACCGAGCCAGGCTTGCAGTGGCCCTGGCGTGACACCTGCCACCTCAGGCAGAGGGCCTCCCGCGTGCCCCCCATGGCGGGTTTCTCCCCGGAGCCATGGCCTGGGCACTAGGAAGCCCGGGCCTCCCCGACTCCCGGGAGGAGGGGCTAGCCCAGTTGCGCCCTGGCCCCCAAACCCTCTGGTGCCATCTGCCTGTCTCGGCACTTCTGACTCCACAGAGCCTTTCCTACATCTGGGCTGCCTGCCGTGGCAAAGTGCAGGCGTGCGGTGAGGCCATGGCTTTGTCTTTCCAGGAAAAAATGAGCCCCTGGTCGAAGCAGCAGGCCCAGGCAGAGACTTGAGCTTGAAGCCCAGTAGATCTGTGGCCCTCAGTGCCAGAGCCATGCTTTCAAGGCAGGGAAGCGGCCTGCAAGCTGAGTGGGAGTGGGGGAGGGGAGGGAGACAGCTGAAGCCCAGTCCAGAAGGGCGGCGATGGAAGAGCTGCAGCTGGGTCAGAGTCTGGAGGGAGGGCGGGGTCTCCACTGAGGACCCCCCCCCCGATGCCAGCACTAGGCCCGGCGGTCGCGCATGCGCCCTTGGCCTGTGCGGTGTGGGGGGGGTTGAACCCAAGCCCGCAGGGCTCCCGGAGCGGCCAGAGAAAGAAGGGCCCATGGAGAGGTAGGCGAGGTGGGCAGGGGGCGCCACCTTACTCTCCTCAGCTCCCTGAGGGAGAGAGAGAGAGACAGAGACAGAGAGAGAGATCCCTGACCTCTGAGTCTCTGCCTCCACCGCTGGCTGGTGCCAACTCACGCGCCATCCCACTTCCAGCCATCACCCCCCCCGCCTGCCCCGGGGCCAGCCCCACCACAGAGAGGCCGGTTGGTTCCTGCTCACCTCTGTGCCGTCCCTTCCCGACCTGACCCCAGTGCAGGGGATAAGCTTCAGACAAGTCTTTCCATGTCACTCTGCATGACAATAGACTTCCTCCCCTCTCCCATTCCACAGGCCCACCCGGGACATCCACCTTGGTCATTAGCTCAGGAGAGGATGCAAGATGAGAATCTCTGCTATTGTGTGGGGAGACTCAGTTTCCCGGGTTTCCCCCATGGACACATGTTCTTCAGCTGGGTCTGATTTTCTCCAGACAAGCTGTCTTGGGAAGGATTTGGCCAGCCCTAAGAACCTGAAGGGAAAGGGCGGAGGGGGGTTCTCTCTCTGCCCCCGACAGCCCCGAGCTGGGTCGGTCCCTCAGACCTGGCCAGGGGCAGCCCATCCCCCGGCGCCCTTCCCCAGGGCATCCAAGGGCAGGCTCGGCGCCAGCCCCACCCCGCTCGCCACTGTCCGACCATCGTCCTCCCTCGGGGGGCCTGGGCAGGACAGGGACCCGGGTGTGGGAGGCCTCCAGATCTCAGGCCTGGCACACCGTTTACCAGGCTGCTTCCTCCTCTGACGGGGGCCCAGCACACGCCCCAGGAGACTTGGCAGCCGCCCCCAGGTCTCTAGCCTCTGGAACTCGTCCCCTTGGAAGGGGCCTGGCCCAGGTGCCAGGTTCGGCTGGTCGGCCAGCCTCCTTTGGAGAAAGCAGGCAAGCCGAGCCAGGCTTGCAGTGGCCCTGGCGTGACACCTGCCACCTCAGGCAGAGGGCCTCCCGCGTGCCCTCCATGGCGGGTTTCTCCCCGGAGCCGTGGCCTGGGCACTAGGAAGGCCGGGCCTCCCCGACTCCCGGGAGGAGGGGCTAGCCCAGTTGCGCCCTGGCCCCCAAACCCTCTGGTGCCATCTGCCTGTCTCGGCACTTCTGACTGCACAGAGCCTTTCCTACATCTGGGCTGCCTGCCGTGGCAAAGTGCAGGCGTGCGGTGAGGCCATGGCTTTGTCTTTCCAGGAAAAAATGAGCCCCTGGCCGAAGCAGCAGGCCCAGGCAGAGCCTTGAGCTTGAAGCCCAGTAGATCTGTGGCCCTCAGTGCCAGAGCCATGCTTCCAAGGCAGGGAAGCGGCCTCCAAGCTGAGTGGGAGTGGGGGAGGGGAGGGAGACAGCTGAAGCCCAGTCCAGAAGGGCGGCGATGGAAGAGCTGCAGCTGGGTCAGAGCCTGGAGGGAGGGCGGGGTCTCCACTGAGGACCCCCCCCCCGATGCCAGCACTAGGCCCCGGTCGCGCATGTGCCCTTGGCCTGTGCGGTGTGTGGGGGGTTGAACCCAAGCCCGCAGGGCTCCCGGAGCGGCCAGAGAAAGAAGGGCCCATGGAGAGGTAGGCGAGGTGGGCAGGGGGCGCCACCTTACTCTCCTCAGCTCCTGAGGGAGAGAGAGAGAGACAGAGACAGAGAGAGAGATCCCTGACCTCTGAGTCTCTGCCTCCACCGCTGGCTGGTGCGAAATCACGCGCCATCCCACTTCCAGCCATCACCCCCATGCCTGCCCCGGGGCCAGCCCCACCACAGAGAGGCCGGTTGGTTCCTGCTCACCTCTGTGCTGTCCCTTCCCGACCTGACCCCAGTGCAGGGGATAAGCTTCAGACAAGTCTTTCCATGTCCCTCTGCATGACAATAGACTTCCTCCCCTCTCCCATTCCACAGGCCCACCCGGGACATCCACCTTTGTCATTAGCTCAGGAGAGGATGCAAGATGAGAATCTCTGCTATTGTGTGGGGAGACTCAGTTTCCCGGGTTTCCCCCATGGACACATGTTCTTCAGCTGGGTCTGATTTTCTCCAGACAAGCTGTCTTGGGAAGGATTTGGCCAGCCCTAAGAACCTGAAGGGAAAGGGCGGAGGGGGGTTCTCTCTCTGCCCCCGACAGCCCCGAGCTGGGTCGGTCCCTCAGACCTGGCCAGGGGCAGCCCATCCCCCGGCGCCCTTCCCCAGGGCATCCAAGGGCAGGCTCGGCGCCAGCCCCACCCCGCTCGCCACTGTCCGACCATCGTCCTCCCTCGGGGGGCCTGGGCAGGACAGGGACCCGGCTGTGGGAGGCCTCCAGATCTCAGGCCTGGCACACCGTTTACCAGGCTGCTTCCTCCTCTGACGGGGGCACAGCACACGCCCCAGGAGACTTGGCAGCCGCCCCCAGGTCTCTAGCCTCTGGAACTCGTCCCCTTGGAAGGGGCCTGGCCCAGGTGCCAGGTTCGGCTGGTCGGCCAGCCTCCTTTGGAGAAAGCAGGCAAGCCGAGCCAGGCTTGCAGTGGCCCTGGCTTGACATCTGCCACCTCAGGCAGAGGGCCTCCCGCGTGCCCTCCATGGCGGGTTTCTCCCCGGAGCCGTGGCCTGGGCACTAGGAAGGCCGGGCCTCCCCGACTTCCGGGAGGAGGGGCTAGCCCAGTTGCGCCCTGGCCCCCAAACCCTCTGGTGCCATCTGCCTGTCTCGGCACTTCTGACTCCACAGAGCCTTTCCTACATCTGGGCTGCCTGCCGTGGCAAAGTGCAGGCGTGCGGTGAGGCCATGGCTTTGTCTTTCCAGGAAAAAATGAGCCCCTGGCCGAAGCAGCAGGCCCAGGCAGAGCCTTGAGCTTGAAGCCCAGTAGATCTGTGGCCCTCAGTGCCAGAGCCATGCTTTCAAGGCAGGGAAGCGGCCTCCAAGCTGAGTGGGAGTGGGGGAGGGGAGGGAGACAGCTGAAGCCCAGTCCAGAAGGGCGGCGATGGAAGAGCTGCAGCTGGGTCAGAGTCTGGAGGGAGGGCGGGGCCTTCACTGAGGACCCCCCCCAGGCCAGCCCTAGGCCCGGCGGTCGCGCATGCGCCCTTGGCCTGTGCGGTGTGGGGGGGGTTGAACCCAAGCCCGCAGGGCTCCCGGAGCGGCCAGAGAAAGAAGGGCCCATGGAGAGGTAGGCGAGGTGGGCAGGGGGCGCCACCTTACTCTCCTCAGCTCCCTGAGGGAGAGAGAGAGAGACAGAGACAGAGAGAGAGATCCCTGACCTCTGAGTCTCTGCCTCCACCGCTGGCTGGTGCCAACTCACGCGCCATCCCACTTCCAGCCATCACCCCCCCGCCTGCCCCGGGGCCAGCCCCACCACAGAGAGGCCGGTTGGTTCCTGCTCACCTCTGTGCCGTCCCTTCCCTACCTGACTCCAGTGCAGGGGATAAGCTTCAGACAAGTCTTTCCATGTCACTCTGCATGACAATAGACTTCCTCCCCTCTCCCATTCCACAGGCCCACCCGGGACATCCACCTTGGTCATTAGCTCAGGAGAGGATGCAAGATGAGAATCTCTGCTATTGTGTGGGGAGACTCAGTTTCCCGGGTTTCCCCCATGGACACATGTTCTTCAGCTGGGTCTGATTTTCTCCAGACAAGCTGTCTTGGGAAGGATTTGGCCAGCCCTAAGAACCTGAAGGGAAAGGGCGGAGGGGGGTTCTCTCTCTGCCCCCGACAGCCCCGAGCTGGGTCGGTCCCTCAGACCTGGCCAGGGGCAGCCCATCCCCCGGCGCCCTTCCCCAGGGCATCCAAGGGCAGGCTCGGCGCCAGCCCCACCCCGCTCGCCACTGTCCGACCATCGTCCTCCCTCGGGGGGCCTGGGCAGGACAGGGACCCGGGTGTGGGAGGCCTCCAGATCTCAGGCCTGGCACACCGTTTACCAGGCTGCTTCCTCCTCTGACGGGGGCCCAGCACACGCCCCAGGAGACTTGGCAGCCGCCCCCAGGTCTCTAGCCTCTGGAACTCGTCCCCTTGGAAGGGGCCTGGCCCAGGTGCCAGGTTCGGCTGGTCGGCCAGCCTCCTTTGGAGAAAGCAGGCAAGCCGAGCCAGGCTTGCAGTGGCCCTGGCGTGACACCTGCCACCTCAGGCAGAGGGCCTCCCGCGTGCCCTCCATGGCGGGTTTCTCCCCGGAGCCGTGGCCTGGGCACTAGGAAGGCCGGGCCTCCCCGACTCCCGGGAGGAGGGGCTAGCCCAGTTGCGCCCTGGCCCCCAAACCCTCTGGTGCCATCTGCCTGTCTCGGCACTTCTGACTGCACAGAGCCTTTCCTACATCTGGGCTGCCTGCCGTGGCAAAGTGCAGGCGTGCGGTGAGGCCATGGCTTTGTCTTTCCAGGAAAAAATGAGCCCCTGGCCGAAGCAGCAGGCCCAGGCAGAGCCTTGAGCTTGAAGCCCAGTAGATCTGTGGCCCTCAGTGCCAGAGCCATGCTTTCAAGGCAGGGAAGCGGCCTCCAAGCTGAGTGGGAGTGGGGGAGGGGAGGGAGACAGCTGAAGCCCAGTCCAGAAGGGCGGCGATGGAAGAGCTGCAGCTGGGTCAGAGTCTGGAGGGAGGGCGGGGCCTTCACTGAGGACCCCCCCCATGCCAGCCCTAGGCCCCGGCGGTCGCGCATGCGCCCTTGGCCTGTGCGGTGTGTGGGGGGTTGAACCCAAGCCCGCAGGGCTCCCGGAGCGGCCAGAGAAAGAAGGGCCCATGGAGAGGTAGGCGAGGTGGGCAGGGGGCGCCACCTTACTCTCCTCAGCTCCCTGAGGGAGAGAGAGAGAGACAGAGACAGAGAGAGAGATCCCTGACCTCTGAGTCTCTGCCTCCACCGCTGGCTGGTGCCAACTCACGCGCCATCCCACTTCCAGCCATCACCCCCCCGCCTGCCCCGGGGCCAGCCCCACCACAGAGAGGCCGGTTGGTTCCTGCTCACCTCTGTGCCGTCCCTTCCCGACCTGACCCCAGTGCAGGGGATAAGCTTCAGACAAGTCTTTCCATGTCACTCTGCATGACAATAGACTTCCTCCCCTCTCCCATTCCACAGGCCCACCCGGGACATCCACCTTGGTCATTAGCTCAGGAGAGGATGCAAGATGAGAATCTCTGCTATTGTGTGGGGAGACTCAGTTTCCCGGGTTTCCCCCATGGACACATGTTCTTCAGCTGGGTCTGATTTTCTCCAGACAAGCTGTCTTGGGAAGGATTTGGCCAGCCCTAAGAACCTGAAGGGAAAGGGCGGAGGGGGGTTCTCTCTCTGCCCCCGACAGCCCCGAGCTGGGTCGGTCCCTCAGACCTGGCCAGGGGCAGCCCATCCCCCGGCGCCCTTCCCCAGGGCATCCAAGGGCAGGCTCGGCGCCAGCCCCACCCCGCTCGCCACTGTCCGACCATCGTCCTCCCTCGGGGGGCCTGGGCAGGACAGGGACCCGGGTGTGGGAGGCCTCCAGATCTCAGGCCTGGCACACCGTTTACCAGGCTGCTTCCTCCTCTGACGGGGGCCCAGCACACGCCCCAGGAGACTTGGCAGCCGCCCCCAGGTCTCTAGCCTCTGGAACTCGTCCCCTTGGAAGGGGCCTGGCCCAGGTGCCAGGTTCGGCTGGTCGGCCAGCCTCCTTTGGAGAAAGCAGGCAAGCCGAGCCAGGCTTGCAGTGGCCCTGGCGTGACACCTGCCACCTCAGGCAGAGGGCCTCCCGCGTGCCCTCCATGGCGGGTTTCTCCCCGGAGCCGTGGCCTGGGCACTAGGAAGGCCGGGCCTCCCCGACTCCCGGGAGGAGGGGCTAGCCCAGTTGCGCCCTGGCCCCCAAACCCTCTGGTGCCATCTGCCTGTCTCGGCACTTCTGACTGCACAGAGCCTTTCCTACATCTGGGCTGCCTGCCGTGGCAAAGTGCAGGCGTGCGGTGAGGCCATGGCTTTGTCTTTCCAGGAAAAAATGAGCCCCTGGCCGAAGCAGCAGGCCCAGGCAGAGCCTTGAGCTTGAAGCCCAGTAGATCTGTGGCCCTCAGTGCCAGAGCCATGCTTTCAAGGCAGGGAAGCGGCCTCCAAGCTGAGTGGGAGTGGGGGAGGGGAGGGAGACAGCTGAAGCCCAGTCCAGAAGGGCGGCGATGGAAGAGCTGCAGCTGGGTCAGAGTCTGGAGGGAGGGCGGGGCCTTCACTGAGGACCCCCCCCATGCCAGCCCTAGGCCCCGGCGGTCGCGCATGCGCCCTTGGCCTGTGCGGTGTGTGGGGGGTTGAACCCAAGCCCGCAGGGCTCCCGGAGCGGCCAGAGAAAGAAGGGCCCATGGAGAGGTAGGCGAGGTGGGCAGGGGGCGCCACCTTACTCTCCTCAGCTCCCTGAGGGAGAGAGAGAGAGACAGAGACAGAGAGAGAGATCCCTGACCTCTGAGTCTCTGCCTCCACCGCTGGCTGGTGCGAAATCACGCGCCATCCCAATTCCAGCCATCACCCCCACGCCTGCCCCGGGGCCAGCCCCACCACAGAGAGGCCGGTTGGTTCCTGCTCACCTCTGTGCCGTCCCTTCCCGACCTGACCCCAGTGCAGGGGATAAGCTTCAGACAAGTCTTTCCATGTCCCTCTGCATGACAATAGACTTCCTCCCCTCTCCCATTCCACAGGCCCACCCGGGACATCCACCTTTGTCATTAGCTCAGGAGAGGATGCAAGATGAGAATCTCTGCTATTGTGTGGGGAGACTCAGTTTCCCGGGTTTCCCCCATGGACACATGTTCTTCAGCTGGGTCTGATTTTCTCCAGACAAGCTGTCTTGGGAAGGATTTGGCCAGCCCTAAGAACCTGAAGGGAAAGGGCAGAGGGGGGTTCTCTCTCTGCCCCCGACAGCCCCGAGCTGAGTCGGTCCCTCAGACCTGGCCAGGGGCAGCCCATCCCCCGGCGCCCTTCCCCAGGGCATCCAAGGGCAGGCTCGGCGCCAACCCCACCCCGCTCGCCACTGTCCGACCATCGTCCTCCCTCGGGGGGCCTGGGCAGGACAGGGACCCGGGTGTGGGAGGCCTCCAGATCTCAGGCCTGGCACACCGTTTACCAGGCTGCTTCCTCCTCTGACGGGGGCCCAGCACACGCCCCAGGAGACTTGACAGCCGCCCCCAGGTCTCTAGCCTCTGGAACTCGTCCCCTTGGAAGGGGCCTGGCCCAGGTGCCAGGTTCGGCTGGTCGGCCAGCCTCCTTTGGAGAAAGCAGGCAAGCCGAGCCAGGCTTGCAGTGGCCCTGGCGTGACACCTGCCACCTCAGGCAGAGGGCCTCCCGCGTGCCCTCCATGGCGGGTTTCTCCCCGGAGCCGTGGCCTGGGCACTAGGAAGGCCGGGCCTCCCCGACTCCCGGGAGGAGGGGCTAGCCCAGTTGCGCCCTGGCCCCCAAACCCTCTGGTGCCATCTGCCTGTCTCAGCACTTCTGACTCCACAGAGCCTTTCCTACATCTGGGCTGCCTGCCGTGGCAAAGTGCAGGCGTGCGGTGAGGCCATGGCTTTGTCTTTCCAGGAAAAAATGAGCCCCTGGCCGAAGCAGCAGGCCCAGGCAGAGCCTTGAGCTTGAAGCCCAGTAGGTCTGTGGCCCTCAGGGCCAGAGCAATGCTTTCAAGGGAGGGAAGCGGCCTGCAAGCTGAGTGGGAGTGGGGGAGGGGAGGGAGACAGCTGAAGCCCAGTCCAGAAGGGCGGCGATGGAAGAGCTGCAGCTGGGTCAGAGCCTGGAGGGAGGGCGGGGCCTCCACTGAGGACCCCCCCCCCCTGAGGCCAGCCCTAGGCCGCGGTCGCGCATGCGCCCTTGGCCTGTGCGGTGTGTGGGGGGTTGAACCCAAGCCCGCAGGGCTCCCGGAGCGGCCAGAGAAAGAAGGGCCCATGGAGAGGTAGGCGAGGTGGGCAGGGGGCGCCACCTTGCTCTTCTCAGCTCCCTGAGGGAGAGAGACAGAGACAGAGACAGAGAGAGAGAGATCCCTGACCTCTGAGTCTCTGCCTCCACAGCTGGCTGGTGCCAACTCACGCGCCATCCCACTTCCAGCCATCACCCCCACGCCTGCACCTGGGCCAGCCCCACCACAGAGAGGCCGGTTGGTTCCTGCTCACCTCTGTGCCGTCCCTTCCCGACCTGACCCCAGTGCAGAGGATAAGCTTCAGACAAGTCTTTCCATGTCCCTCTACATGACAATAGACTTCCTCCCCTCTCCCATTCCACAGGCCCACCCGGGACATCCACCTTTGTCATTAGCTCAGGAGAGGATGCAAGATGAGAATCTCTGCTATTGTGTGGGGAGACTCAGTTTCCCGGGTTTCCCCCATGGACACATGTTCTTCAGCTGGGTCTGATTTTCTCCAGACAAGCTGTCTTGGGAAGGATTTGGCCAGCCCTAAGAACCTGAAGGGAAAGGGCGGAGGGGGGTTCTCTCTCTGCCCCCGACAGCCCCGAGCTGGGTCGGTCCCTCAGACCTGGCCAGGGGCAGCCCATCCCCCGGCGCCCTTCCCCAGGGCATCCAAGGGCAGGCTCGGCGCCAGCCCCACCCCGCTCGCCACTGCCCGACCATCGTCCTCCCTCGGGGAACCTGGGCAAGACAGGGACCCGGGTGTGGGAGGCCTCCAGATCTCAGGCCTGGCACACCGTTTACCAGGCTGCTTCCTCCTCTGACGGGGGCCCAGCACACGCCAGAGGAGACTTGGCAGCCGCCCCCAGGGCTCTAGCCTCTGGAACTCGTCCCCTTGGAAGGGGCCTGGCCCAGGTGCCAGGTTCGGCTGGTCGGCCAGCCTCCTTTGGAGAAAGCAGGCAAACCGAGCCAGGCTTGCAGTGGCCCTGGCGTGACACCTGCCACCTCAGGCAGAGGGCCTCCCGCGTGCCCTCCATGGCGGGTTTCTCCCCGGAGCCGTGGCCTGGGCACTAGGAAGGCCTGGCCCCCCCGACTCCCGGGAGGAGGGGCTAGCCCAGTTGCACCCTGGCCCCCAAACCCTCTGGTGCCATCTGCCTGTCTCGGCACTTCTGACTCCACAGAGCCTTTCCTACATCTGGGCTGCCTGCCATGGCAAAGTGCAGGCGTGGGGTGAGGCCATGGCTTTGTCTTTCCAGGAAAAAATGAGCCCCTGGCCGAAGCAGCAGGCCCAGGCAGAGCCTTGAGCTTGAAGCCCAGTAGGTCTGTGGCCCTCAGTGCCAGAGCCATGCTTTCAAGGCAGGGAAGCGGCCTCCAAGCTGAGTGGGAGTGGGGGAGGGGAGGGAGACAGCTGAAGCCCAGTCCAGAAGGGCGGCGATGGAAGAGCTGCAGCTGGGTCAGAGTCTGGAGGGAGGGCGGGGCCTTCACTGAGGACCCCCCCCAGGCCAGCCCTAGGCCCTGGCGGTCGCGCATGCGCCCTTGGCCTGTGCGGTGTGTGGGGGGTTGAACCCAAGCCCGCAGGGCTCCCGGAGCGGCCAGAGAAAGAAGGGCCCATGGAGAGGTAGGCGAGGTGGGCAGGGGGCGCCACCTTACTCTCCTCAGCTCCCTGAGGGAGAGAGAGAGAGACAGAGACAGAGAGAGAGATCCCTGACCTCTGAGTCTCTGCCTCCACCGCTGGCTGGTGCGAACTCACGCGCCATCCCACTTCCAGCCATCACCCCCACGCCTGCCCCGGGGCCAGCCCCACCACAGAGAGGCCGGTTGGTTCCTGCTCACCTCTGTGCCGTCCCTTCCCGACCTGACCCCAGTGCAGGGGATAAGCTTCAGACAAGTCTTTCCATGTCCCTCTGCATGACAATAGACTTCCTCCCCTCTCCCATTCCACAGGCCCACCCGGGACATCCACCTTTGTCATTAGCTCAGGAGAGGATGCAAGATGAGAATCTCTGCTATTGTGTGGGGAGACTCAGTTTCCCGGGTTTCCCCCATGGACACATGTTCTTCAGCTGGGTCTGATTTTCTCCAGACAAGCTGTCTTGGGAAGGATTTGGCCAGCCCTAAGAACCTGAAGGGAAAGGGCGGAGGGGGGTTCTCTCTCTGCCCCCGACAGCCCCGAGCTGGGTCGGTCCCTCAGACCTGGCCAGGGGCAGCCCATCCCCCGGCGCCCTTCCCCGGGGCATCCAAGGGCAGGCTCGGCGCCAGCCGCACCCTGCTCGCCACTGTCCGACCATCGTCCTCCCTCGGGGGGCCTGGGCAGGACAGGGACCCGGGTGTGGGAGGCCTCCAGATCTCAGGCCTGGCACACCGTTTACCAGGCTGCTTCCTCCTCTGACGGGGGCCCAGCACACGCCCCAGGAGACTTGGCAGCCGCCCCCAGGTCTCTAGCCTCTGGAACTCGTCCCCTTGGAAGGGGCTTGGCCCAGGTGCCAGGTTCGGCTGGTCGGCCAGCCTCCTTTGGAGAAAGCAGGCAAGCCGAGCCAGGCTTGCAGTGGCCCTGGCGTGACACCTGCCACCTCAGGCAGAGGGCCTCCCGCGTGCCCTCCATGGCGGGTTTCTCCCCGGAGCCGTGGCCTGGGCACTAGGAAGGCCGGGCCTCCCCGACTCCCGGGAGGAGGGGCTAGCCCAGTTGCGCCCTGGCCCCCAAACCCTCTGGTGCCATCTGCCTGTCTCGGCACTTCTGACTCCACAGAGCCTTTCCTACATCTGGGCTGCCTGCCGTGGCAAAGTGCAGGCGTGCGGTGAGGCCATGGCTTTGTCTTTCCAGGAAAAAATGAGCCCCTGGCCGAAGCAGCAGGCCCAGGCAGAGCCTTGAGCTTGAAGCCCAGTAGGTCTGTGGCCCTCAGGGCCAGAGCAATGCTTTCAAGGGAGGGAAGCGGCCTGCAAGCTGAGTGGGAGTGGGGGAGGGGAGGGAGACAGCTGAAGCCCAGTCCAGAAGGGCGGCGATGGAAGAGCTGCAGCTGGGTCAGAGCCTGGAGGGAGGGCGGGGCCTCCACTGAGGACCCCCCCCCCCCGAGGCCAGCCCTAGGCCGCGGTCGCGCATGCGCCCTTGGCCTGTGCGGTGTGTGGGGGGTTGAACCCAAGCCCGCAGGGCTCCCGGAGCGGCCAGAGAAAGAAGGGCCCATGGAGAGGTAGGCGAGGTGGGCAGGGGGCGCCACCTTGCTCTTCTCAGCTCCCTGAGGGAGAGAGACAGAGACAGAGACAGAGAGAGAGAGATCCCTGACCTCTGAGTCTCTGCCTCCACAGCTGGCTGGTGCCAACTCACGCGCCATCCCACTTCCAGCCATCACCCCCACGCCTGCACCGGGGCCAGCCCCACCACAGAGAGGCCGGTTGGTTCCTGCTCACCTCTGTGCCGTCCCTTCCCGACCTGACCCCAGTGCAGAGGATAAGCTTCAGACAAGTCTTTCCATGTCCCTCTACATGACAATAGACTTCCTCCCCTCTCCCATTCCACAGGCCCACCCGGGACATCCACCTTTGTCATTAGCTCAGGAGAGGATGCAAGATGAGAATCTCTGCTATTGTGTGGGGAGACTCAGTTTCCCGGGTTTCCCCCATGGACACATGTTCTTCAGCTGGGTCTGATTTTCTCCAGACAAGCTGTCTTGGGAAGGATTTGGCCAGCCCTAAGAACCTGAAGGGAAAGGGCGGAGGGGGGTTCTCTCTCTGCCCCCGACAGACCCGAGCTGGGTCGGTCCCTCAGACCTGGCCAGGGGCAGCCCATCCCCCGGCGCCCTTCCCCAGGGCATCAAAGGGCAGGCTCGGCGCCAGCCCCACCCCGCTCGCCACTGCCCGACCATCGTCCTCCCTCGGGGGGCCTGGGCAAGACAGGGACCCGGGTGTGGGAGGCCTCCAGATCTCAGGCCTGGCACACCGTTTACCAGGCTGCTTCCTCCTCTGACGGGGGCCCAGCACACGCCAGAGGAGACTTGGCAGCCGCCCCCAGGGCTCTAGCCTCTGGAACTCGTCCCCTTGGAAGGGGCCTGGCCCAGGTGCCAGGTTCGGCTGGTCGGCCAGCCTCCTTTGGAGAAAGCAGGCAAACCGAGCCAGGCTTGCAGTGGCCCTGGCGTGACACCTGCCACCTCAGGCAGAGGGCCTCCCGCGTGCCCTCCATGGCGGGTTTCTCCCCGGAGCCGTGGCCTGGGCACTAGGAAGGCCTGGCCCCCCCGACTCCCGGGAGGAGGGGCTAGCCCAGTTGCACCCTGGCCCCCAAACCCTCTGGTGCCATCTGCCTGTCTCGGCACTTCTGACTCCACAGAGCCTTTCCTACATCTGGGCTGCCTGCCATGGCAAAGTGCAGGCGTGGGGTGAGGCCATGGCTTTGTCTTTCCAGGAAAAAATGAGCCCCTGGCCGAAGCAGCAGGCCCAGGCAGAGCCTTGAGCTTGAAGCCCAGTAGGTCTGTGGCCCTCAGTGCCAGAGCCATGCTTTCAAGGCAGGGAAGCGGCCTCCAAGCTGAGTGGGAGTGGGGGAGGGGAGGGAGACAGCTGAAGCCCAGTCCAGAAGGGCGGCGATGGAAGAGCTGCAGCTGGGTCAGAGTCTGGAGGGAGGGCGGGGCCTTCACTGAGGACCCCCCCCAGGCCAGCCCTAGGCCCTGGCGGTCGCGCATGCGCCCTTGGCCTGTGCGGTGTGTGGGGGGTTGAACCCAAGCCCGCAGGGCTCCCGGAGCGGCCAGAGAAAGAAGGGCCCATGGAGAGGTAGGCGAGGTGGGCAGGGGGCGCCACCTTACTCTCCTCAGCTCCCTGAGGGAGAGAGAGAGAGACAGAGACAGAGAGAGAGATCCCTGACCTCTGAGTCTCTGCCTCCACCGCTGGCTGGTGCGAACTCACGCGCCATCCCACTTCCAGCCATCACCCCCACGCCTGCCCCGGGGCCAGCCCCACCACAGAGAGGCCGGTTGGTTCCTGCTCACCTCTGTGCCGTCCCTTCCCGACCTGACCCCAGTGCAGGGGATAAGCTTCAGACAAGTCTTTCCATGTCCCTCTGCATGACAATAGACTTCCTCCCCTCTCCCATTCCACAGGCCCACCCGGGACATCCACCTTTGTCATTAGCTCAGGAGAGGATGCAAGATGAGAATCTCTGCTATTGTGTGGGGAGACTCAGTTTCCCGGGTTTCCCCCATGGACACATGTTCTTCAGCTGGGTCTGATTTTCTCCAGACAAGCTGTCTTGGGAAGGATTTGGCCAGCCCTAAGAACCTGAAGGGAAAGGGCGGAGGGGGGTTCTCTCTCTGCCCCCGACAGCCCCGAGCTGGGTCGGTCCCTCAGACCTGGCCAGGGGCAGCCCATCCCCCGGCGCCCTTCCCCGGGGCATCCAAGGGCAGGCTCGGCGCCAGCCGCACCCTGCTCGCCACTGTCCGACCATCGTCCTCCCTCGGGGGGCCTGGGCAGGACAGGGACCCGGGTGTGGGAGGCCTCCAGATCTCAGGCCTGGCACACCGTTTACCAGGCTGCTTCCTCCTCTGACGGGGGCCCAGCACACGCCCCAGGAGACTTGGCAGCCGCCCCCAGGTCTCTAGCCTCTGGAACTCGTCCCCTTGGAAGGGGCTTGGCCCAGGTGCCAGGTTCGGCTGGTCGGCCAGCCTCCTTTGGAGAAAGCAGGCAAGCCGAGCCAGGCTTGCAGTGGCCCTGGCGTGACACCTGCCACCTCAGGCAGAGGGCCTCCCGCGTGCCCTCCATGGCGGGTTTCTCCCCGGAGCCGTGGCCTGGGCACTAGGAAGGCCGGGCCTCCCCGACTCCCGGGAGGAGGGGCTAGCCCAGTTGCGCCCTGGCCCCCAAACCCTCTGGTGCCATCTGCCTGTCTCGGCACTTCTGACTCCACAGAGCCTTTCCTACATCTGGGCTGCCTGCCGTGGCAAAGTGCAGGCGTGCGGTGAGGCCATGGCTTTGTCTTTCCAGGAAAAAATGAGCCCCTGGCCGAAGCAGCAGGCCCAGGCAGAGCCTTGAGCTTGAAGCCCAGTAGGTCTGTGGCCCTCAGGGCCAGAGCAATGCTTTCAAGGGAGGGAAGCGGCCTGCAAGCTGAGTGGGAGTGGGGGAGGGGAGGGAGACAGCTGAAGCCGAGTCCAGAAGGGCGGCGATGGAAGAGCTGCAGCTGGGTCAGAGCCTGGAGGGAGGGCGGGGCCTCCACTGAGGACCCCCCCCCACCGAGGCCAGCCCTAGGCCGCGGTCGCGCATGCGCCCTTGGCCTGTGCGGTGTGTGGGGGGTTGAACCCAAGCCCGCAGGGCTCCCGGAGCGGCCAGAGAAAGAAGGGCCCATGGAGAGGTAGGCGAGGTGGGCAGGGGGCGCCACCTTACTCTCCTCAGCTCCCTGAGGGAGAGAGAGAGAGACAGAGACAGAGAGAGAGATCCCTGACCTCTGAGTCTCTGCCTCCACCGCTGGCTGGTGCGAAATCACGCGCCATCCCACTTCCACCCATCACCCCCACGCCTGCCCCGGGGCCAGCCCCACCACAGAGAGGCCGGTTGGTTCCTGCTCACCTCTGTGCCGTCCCTTCCCGACCTGACCCCAGTGCAGGGGATAAGCTTCAGACAAGTCTTTCCATGTCCCTCTGCATGATAATAGACTTCCTCCCCTCTCCCATTCCACAGGCCCACCCGGGACATCCACCTTTGTCATTAGCTCAGGAGAGGATGCAAGATGAGAATCTCTGCTATTGTGTGGGGAGACTCAGTTTCCCGGGTTTCCCCCATGGACACATGTTCTTCAGCTGGGTCTGATTTTCTCCAGACAAGCTGTCTTGGGAAGGATTTGGCCAGCCCTAAGAACCTGAAGGGAAAGGGCGGAGGGGGGTTCTCTCTCTGCCCCTGACAGCCCCGAGCTGGGTCGGTCCCTCAGACCTGGCCAGGGGCAGCCCATCCCCCGGCGCCCTTCCCCAGGGCATCCAAGGGCAGGCTCGGCGCCAGCCCCACACCGCTCGCCACTGTCCGACCATCGTCCTCCCTCGGGGGGCCTGGGCAGGACAGGGACCCGGGTGTGGGAGGCCTCCAGATCTCAGGCCTGGCACACCGTTTACCAGGCTGCTTCCTCCTCTGACGGGGGCCCAGCACACGCCCCAGGAGACTTGGCCGCCGCACCCAGGGCTCTAGCCTCTGGAACTCGTCCCCTTGGAAGGGGCCTGGCCCAGGTGCCAGGTTCGGCTGGTCGGCCAGCCTCCTTTGGAGAAAGCAGGCAAGCCGAGCCAGGCTTGCAGTGGCCCTGGCGTGACACCTGCCACCTCAGGCAGAGGGCCTCCCGCGTGCCCTCCATGGCGGGTTTCTCCCCGGAGCCGTGGCCTGGGCACTAGGAAGGCCGGGCCTCCCCGACTCCCGGGAGGAGGGGCTAGCCCAGTTGCGCCCTGGCCCCCAAACCCTCTGGTGCCATCTGCCTGTCTCGGCACTTCTGACTCCACAGAGCCTTTCCTACATCTGGGCTGCCTGCCGTGGCAAAGTGCAGGCGTGCGGTGAGGCCATGGCTTTGTCTTTCCAGGAAAAAATGAGCCCCTGGCCGAAGCAGCAGGCCCAGGCAGAGCCTTGAGCTTGAAGCCCAGTAGATCTGTGGCCCTCAGTGCCAGAGCCATGCTTTCAAGGCAGGGAAGCGGCCTCCAAGCTGAGTGGGAGTGGGGGAGGGGAGGGAGACAGCTGAAGCCCAGTCTAGAAGAGCGGCGATGGAAGAGCTGCAGCTGGGTCAGAGTCTGGAGGGAGGGCGGGGCCTTCACTGAGGAACCCCCCCAGGCCAGCCCTAAGCCCTGGCGGGCGCGCATGCGCCCTTGGCCTGTGCGGTGTGTGGGGGGTTGAACCCAAGCCCGCAGGGCTCCCGGAGCGGCCAGAGAAAGAAGGGCCCATGGAGAGGTAGGCGAGGTGGGCCGGGGGCGCCACCTTACTCTCCTCAGCTCCCTGAGGGAGAGAGAGAGAGACAGAGACAGAGAGAGAGATCCCTGACCTCTGAGTCTCTGCCTCCACCGCTGGCTGGTGCCAACTCACGCACCATCCCACTTTCAGCCATCACCCCCACGCCTGCCCCGGGGCCAGCCCCACCACAGAGAGGCCGGTTGGTTCCTGCTCACCTCTGTGCCGGCCCTTCCCGACCTGACCCCAGCAGGGGATAAGCTTCAGACAAGTCTTTCCATGTCCCTCTGCATGACAATAGACTTCCTCCCCTCTCCCATTCCACAGGCCCACCCGGGACATCCACCTTGGTCATTAGCTCAGGAGAGGATGCAAGATGAGAATCTCTGCTATTGTGTGGGGAGACTCAGTTTCCCGGGTTTCCCCCATGGACACATGTTCTTCAGCTGGTCTGATTTTCTCCAGACAAGCTGTCTTGGGAAGGATTTGGCCAGCCCTAAGAAGCTGAAGGGAAAGGGCGGAGGGGGGTTCTCTCTCTGCCCCCGACAGCCCCGAGCTGGGTCGCTCCCTCAGACCTGGCCAGGGGCAGCCCATCCCCCGGCGCCCTTCCCCGGGGCATCCAAGGGCAGGCACGGCGCCAGCCCCACCTCGCTCGCCACTGTCCGACCATCGTCCTCCCTCGGGGGGCCTGGGCAGGACTGGGACCCGGGTGTGGGAGGCCTCCAGATCTCAGGCCTGGCACACCGTTTACCAGGCTGCTTCCTCCTCTGACGGGGGCCCAGCACACGCCCCAGGAGACTTGGCAGCCGCCCCCAGGTCTCTAGCCTCTGGAACTCGTCCCCTTGGAAGGGGCTTGGCCCAGGTGCCAGGTTCGGCTGGTCGGCCAGCCTCCTTTGGAGAAAGCAGGCAAGCCGAGCCAGGCTTGCAGTGGCCCTGGCGTGACACCTGCCACCTCAGGCAGAGGGCCTCCCGCGTGCCCTCCTTGGCGGGTTTCTCCCCGGAGCCATGGCCTGGGCACTAGGAAGGCCGGGCCTCCCCGAGTCCCGGGAGGAGGGGCTAGCCCAGTTGTGCCCTGGCCCCCAAACCCTCTGGTGCCATCTGCCTGTCTCGGCACTTCTGACTCCACAGAGCCTTTCCTACATCTGGGCTGCCTGCCGTGGCAAAGTGCAGGCGTGGGGTGAGGCCATGGCTTTGTCTTTCCAGGAAAAAATGAGCCCCTGGCCGAAGCAGCAGGCCCAGGCAGAGCCTTGAGCTTGAAGCCCAGTAGGTCTGTGGCCCTCAGGGCCAGAGCAATGCTTTCAAGGGAGGGAAGCGGCCTGCAAGCTGAGTGGGAGTGGGGGAGGGGATGGAGACTGCTGAAGTCGAGTCCAGAAGGGCGGCGATGGAAGAGCTGCAGCTGGGTCAGAGTCTGGAGGGAGGGCGGGGCCTTCACTGAGGACCCCCTCCCAGGCCAGCCCTAGGCCCCGGCGGTCGCGCATGCGCCCTTGGCCTGTGCGGTGTGTGGGGGGTTGAACCCAAGCCCGCAGGGCTCCCGGAGCGGCCAGAGAAAGAAGGGCCCATGGAGAGGTAGGCGAGGTGGGCAGGGGGCGCCACCTTACTCTCCTCAGCTCCCTGAGGGAGAGAGAGAGAGACAGAGACAGAGAGAGAGATCCCTGACCTCTGAGTCTCTGCCTCCACCGCTGGCTGGTGCCAACTCACGCACCATCCCACTTCCAGCCATCACCCCCATGCCTGCCCCGGGGCCAGCCCCACCACAGAGAGGCCGGTTGGTTCCTGCTCACCTCTGTGCCGGCCCTTCCCCACCTGACCCCAGTGCAGGGGATAAGCTTCAGACAAGTCTTTCCATGTCCCTCTGCATGACAATAGACTTCCTCCCCTCTCCCATTCCACAGGCCCACCCGGGACATCCACCTTGGTCATTAGCTCAGGAGAGGATGCAAGATGAGAATCTCTGCTATTGTGTGGGGAGACTCAGTTTCCCGGGTTTCCCCCATGGACACATGTTCTTCAGCTGGGTCTGATTTTCTCCAGACAAGCTGTCTTGGGAAGGATTTGGCCAGCCCTAAGAACCTGAAGGGAAAGTGCGGAGGGGGGTTCTCTCTCTGCCCCCGACAGCCCCGAGCTGGGTCGGTCCCTCAGACCTGGCCAGGGGCAGCCCATCCCCCGGCGCCCTTCCCCAGGGCATCCAAGGGCAGGCTCGGCGCCAGCCCCACCCCGCTCGCCACTGCCCGACCATCGTCCTACCTCGGGGGCCTGGGCAGGACAGGGACCCGGCTGTGGGAGGCCTCCAGATCTCAGGCCTGGCACACCGTTTACCAGGCTGCTTCCTCCTCTGACGGGGGCCCAGCACACGCCCCAGGAGACTTGGCAGCCGCCCCCAGGGCTCTAGCCTCTGGAACTCGTCCCCTTGGAAGGGGCCTGGCCCAGGTGCCAGGTTCGGCTGCTCGGCCAGCCTCCTTTGGAGAAAGCAGGCAAACCGAGCCAGGCTTGCAGTGGCCCTGGCGTGACACCTGCCACCTCAGGCAGAGGGCCTCCCGCGTGCCCTCCATGGCGGGTTTCTCCCCGGAGCCGTGGTCTGGGCACTAGGAAGCCCGGGCCTCCCCGACTCCCGGGAGGAGGGGCTAGCCCAGTTGCGCCCTGGCCCCCAAACCCTCTGGTGCCATCTGCCTGTCTCGGCACTTCTGACTCCACAGAGCCTTTCCTACATCTGGGCTGCCTGCCGTGGAAAATTGCAGGCGTGCGGTGAGGCCATGGCTTTGTCTTTCCAGGAAGAAATGAGCCCCTGGCCGAAGCAGCAGGCCCAGGCAGAGCCTTGAGGTTGAAGCCCAGTAAATCTGTGGCCATCAGTGCCAGAGCCATGCTTTCAAGGCAGGGAAGCGGCCTCCAAGCTGAGTGGGAGTGGGGGAGGGGAGGGAGACAGCTGAAGCCCAGTCCAGAAGGGCGGCGATGGAAGAGCTGCAGCTGGGTCAGAGTCTGGAGGGAGGGCGGGGCCTTCACTGAGGACGCCCCCCCAGGCCAGCCCTAGGCCCCGGCGGTGGCGCATGCGCCTTTGGCCTGTGTGGTGTGTGGGGGGTTGAACCCAAGCCCGCAGGGCTCCCGGAGCGGCCAGAGAAAGAAGGGCCCATGGAGAGGTAGGCGAGGTGGGCAGGGGGCGCCACCTTACTCTCCTCAGCTCCCTGAGGGAGAGAGTGAGAGACAGAGACAGAGAGAGAGATCCCTGACCTCTGAGTCTCTGCCTCCACCGCTGGCTGGTGCCAACTCACGCACCATCCCACTTCCAGCCATCACCCCCACGCCTGCCCCGGGGCCAGCCCCACCACAGAGAGGCCGGTTGGTTCCTGCTCACCTCTGTGCCGTCCCTTCCCGACCTGACCCCAGTGCAGGGGATAAGCTTCAGACAAGTCTTTCTATGTCCCTCTGCATGACAATAGACTTCCTCCCCTCTCCCATTCCACAGGCCCACCCGGGACATCCACCTTTGTCATTAGCTCAGGAGAGGATGCAAGATGAGAATCTCTGCTATTGTGTGGGGAGACTCAGTTTCCCGCGTTTCCCCCATGGACACATGTTCTTCAGCTGCGTCTGATTTTCTCCAGACAAGCTGTCTTGGGAAGGATTTGGCCAGCCCTAAGAACCTGAAGGGAAAGGGCGGAGGGGGGTTCTCTCTCTGCCCCCGACAGCCCCGAGCTGGGTCGGTCCCTCAGATCTAGCCAGGGGCAGCCCATCCCCCGGCTCCCTTCCCCAGGGCATCCAAGGGCAGGCTCGGCGCCAGCCCCACCCCGCTCGCCACTGCCCGACCATCGTCCTCCCTCGGGGGGCCTGGGCAAGACAGGGACCCGGCTGTGGGAGGCCTCCAGATCTCAGGCCTGGCACACCGTTTACCAGGCTGCTTTCTCCTCTGACGGGTTCCCAGCACACGCCCCAGGAGACTTGGCAGCCGCCCCCAGGTCTCTAGCCTCTGGAACTCGTCCCCTTGGAAGCGGCTTGGCCCAGGTGCCAGGTTCGGCTGGTCGGCCAGCCTCCTTTGGAGAAAGCAGGCAAGCCGACCCAGGCTTGCAGTGGCCCTGGCGTGACACCTGCCACCTCAGGCAGAGGGCCTCCCGCGTGCCCTCCATGGCGGGTTTCTCCCCGGAGCCGTGGCCTGGGCACTAGGAAGGCCGGGCCTCCCCGACACCCGGGAGGAGGGGCTAGCCCAGTTGCGCCCTGGCCCCCAAACCCTCTGGTGCCATCTGCCTGTCTCGGCACTTCTGACTCCACAGAGCCTTTCCTACATCTGGGCTGCCTGCCGTGGCAAAGTGCAGGCGTGCGGTGAGGCCATGGCTTTGTCTTTCCAGGAAAAAATGAGCCCCTGGCCGAAGCAGCAGGCCCCGGCAGAGCCTTGAGCTTGAAGCCCAGTAGATCTGTGGCCCTCAGTGCCAGAGCCATGCTTTCAAGGCAGGGAAGCGGCCTCCAAGCTGAGTGGGAGTGGGGGAGGGGAGGGAGACAGCTGAAGCCCAGTCCAGAAGGGCGGCGATGGAAGAGCTGCAGCTGGGTCAGAGTCTGGAGGGAGGGAGGGGCCTTCACTGAGGACCCCCCCCCCAGGCCAGCCCTAGGCCCCGGCGGTGGCTCATGCGCCTTTGGCCTGTGTGGTGTGTGGGGGGTTGAACCCAAGCCCGCAGGGCTCCCGGAGCGGCCAGAGAAAGAAGGGCCCATGGAGAGGTAGGCGAGGTGGGCAGGGGGCGCCACCTTACTCTCCTCAGCTCCCTGAGGGAGAGAGAGAGAGACAGAGACAGAGAGAGAGATCCCTGACCTCTGAGTCTCTGCCTCCACCGCTGGCTGGTGCCAACTCACGCGCCATCCCACTTCCAGCCATCACCCCCACGCCTGTCCCGGGGCTAGCCCCACCACAGAGAGGCCAGTTGGTTCCTGCTCACCTCTGTGTGTCCCTTCCCGACCTGACCCCTGTGCAGGGGATAAGCTTCAGACAAGTCTTTCCATGTCCCTCTGCATGACAATAGACTTCCTCCCCTCTCCCATTCCACAGGCCCACCTGGGACATCCACCTTTGTCATTAGCTCAGGAGAGGATGCAAGATGAGAATCTCTGCTATTGTGTGGGGAGACTCAGTTTCCCTGGTTTCCCCCATGGACAAATGTTCTTCAGCTGGGTCTGATTTTCTCCAGACAAGGTGTCTTGGGAAGGATTTGGCCAGCCCTAAGAACCTGAAGGGAAAGGGCGGAGGGGGGTTCTCTCTCTGCCCCGACAGCCCTGAGCTGGGTCGGTCCCTCAGACCTGTCCAGGGGCAGCCCACACCGGGCGCCCTTCCCCGGGGCATCCAAGGGCAGGCTCGGCGCCAGCCCCACCCCGCTCGCCACTGCCCGACCATTCATCTCCCTCGGGGGGCCTGGGCAGGACAGGGACCCGGCTGTGGGAGGGCTCCAGATCTCAGGCCTGGCACACCGTTTACCAGGCTGCTTCCTCCTCTGACGGGGCCCCAGCACACGCCCCAGGAGACTTGGAAGCCGCCCCCAGGGCTCTATCCTCTGGAACTTGTCCCCTTGGAAGGGGCCTGGCCCAGGTGCCAGGTTCGGCTGGTCGGCCAGCCTCCTTTGGAGAAAGCAGGCAAGCCGAGCCAGGCTTGCAGTGGCCCTGGCGTGACACCTGCCACCTCAGGCAGAGGGCCTCCCGCGTGCCCTCCATGGCGGATTTCTCCCCGGAGCCGTGGCCTGGGCACTAGGAAGGCCGCGCCTCCCCTACTCCCGGGAGGAGGGGCTAGCCCAGTTGCGCCCTGGCCCCCAAACCCTCTGGTGCCATCTGCCTGTCTCGGCAATTCTGACTCCACAGAGCCTTTCCTACATCTGGGCTGCCTGCCGTGGCAAAGTGCAGGCGTGGGGTGAGGCCATGGCTTTGTCTTTCCAGGAAGAAATGAGCCCCTGGCCGAAGCAGCAGGCCCAGGCAGAAACTTGAGCTTGAAGCCCAGTAGGTCTGTGGCCCTCAGGGCCAGAGCAATGCTTTCAAGGCAGGGAAGCGACCTCCAAGCTGAGTGGGAGTGGGGGAGGGGAGGGAGACAGCTGAAGCCGAGTCCAGAAGGGCGGCGATGGAAGAGCTGCAGCTGGGTCAGCGCCTGGAGGGAGGGCGGGGCCTTCACTGAGGACCCCCCGAGGCCAGCCCTAGGCCCCGGCGGTCGCGCAGGCGCCCTTGGCCTGTGCGGTGTGTGGTGGGTTGAACCCAAGCCCGCAGGGCTCCCGGAGCGGCCAGAGAAAGAAGGGCCCATGGAGAGGTAGTCGAGGTGGGCAGGGGGCGCCACCTTACTCTCCTCAGCTCCCTGAGGGAGAGAGAGAGAGACAGAGACAGAGAGAGCCATCCCTGACCTCTGAGTCTCTGCCTCCACCGCTGGCTGGTGCCAACTCACGCGCCATCCCACTTCCAGCCATCACCCCCACGCCTGCCCCGGGGCCAGCCCCACCACAGAGAGGCCGGTTGGTTCCTGCTCACCTCTGTGCCGTCCTTTCCCATCCTGACCCCTGTGCAGGGGATAAGCTTCAGACAAGTCTTACCATGTCCCACTGCATGACAATAGACTTCCTCCCCTCTCCCATTCCACAGGCCCACCCAGGACATCCACCTTGGTCATTAGCTCAGGAGAGGATGCAAGATGAGAATCTCTGCTATTGTGTGGGGAGACTCAGTTTCCCTGGTTTCCACCATGGACACATGTTCTTCAGCTGGGTCTGATTTTCTCCAGACAAGCTGTCTTGGGAAGGATTTGGCCAGCCCTAAGAACCAGAAGTGAAAGGGCGGAGGGGGGTTCTCTCTCTGCCCCCGACAGCCCCGAGATGGGTCGGTCTCTCAGACCTGGCCAGGGGCAGCCCATCCCCCGGCGCCCTTCCCCGGGGCATCCAAGGGCCGGCTCGGCGCCAGCCCCACCCCGCTCGCCACTACCCGACCATCGTCCTCCCTCGGGGGGCCTGGGCAGGACAGGGACCCGGCTGTGGGAGGCCTCCAGATCTCAAGGCCTGGCACACCGATTACCAGGCTGCTTCCTCCTGTGACGGGGGCCCAGCACACGCCCCAGGAGACTTGGCAGCCGCCCCCAGGGCTCTATCCTCTGGAACTTGTCCCCTTGGAAGGGGCCTGGCCCAGGTGACAGGTTCGGCTGGTTGGCCAGCCTCCTTTGGAGAAAGCAGGCAAGCCGAGCCAGGCTTGCAGTGCCCCTGGCGTGACACCTGCCACCTCAGGCAGAGGGCCTCCCGCGTGCCCTCCATGGCGGATTTCTCCCCGGAGCCGTGGCCTGAGCACTAGGAAGGCCGGGCCTCCCCGACTCCCGGGAGGAGGGGCTAGCCCAGTTGCGCCCTGGCCCCCAAACCCTCTGGTACCATCTGCCTGTCTCGGCACTTCTGACTCCACAGAGCCTTTCCTACATCTGGGCTGCCTGCCGTGGCAAAGTGCAGGCGTGCGGTGAGGCCATGGCTTTGTCTTTCCAGGAAGAAATGAGCCCCTGGCGGAAGCAGCAGGCCCAGGCAGAGCCTTGAGCTTGAAGCCCAGTAGGTCTGTGGCCCTCAGGGCCAGAGCAATGCTTTCAAGGCAGGGAAGCGGCCTCCAAGCTGAGTGGGAGTGGGGGAGGGGAGGGAGACAGCTGAAGCCAAGTCCAGAAGGGCGGCGATGGAAGAGCTGCAGCTGGGTCAGAGCCTGGAGGGAGGGCGGGGCCTTCACTGAGTAACCCCCGAGGCCAGACCTAGGCCCCTATGGTCTCGCAGGTTCCCTTCGCCTGTGCGGTGGGTGGGGGGTTGAAGCCAAGCCCGCAGGGCTCCCGGAGCGGCCAGAGAAAGAAGGGCCCATGGAGAGGTAGGCGAGGTGGGTAGGGGGAGCCACCTTACTCTCCTCAGCTCCCTGAGGGAGAGAGAGAGAGACAGAGACAGAGAGAGAGATCCATGACCTCTGAGTCTCTGCCTCTACCGCTGGCTGGTGCCAACTCACGCGCCATCCCACTTCCAGCCATCACCCCCACGCCTGCCCCGGAGCCAGCCCCACCACAGAGAGGCCGCTTCCTGCTCCCTCGGTGCCTTCCCTTCCCGACCTGACTCCAGTGCAGGGGATAAGCTTCAGACAAGTCTTTCCATGTCCCTCTGCATGACAATAGACTTCCTCCCCTCTCCCATTCCACAGGCCCACCCGGGACATCCACCTTGGTCATTAGCTCAGGAGAGGATGCAAGATGAGAATCTCTGTTATTGTGTGGGGAGACTCAGTTTCCCGGGTTTCCCCCAGGGACACATGTTCTTCAGCTGGGTCTGATTTTCTCCAGACAAGCTGTCTTGGGAAGGATTTGGCCAGCCCTAAGAACTTGAAGGGAAAGGGCGGAGGGGGGTTGTCTCTCTGCCCCCGACAGCCCCGAGCTGGGTCGGTCCCTCAGACCTGGCCAGGGGCAGCCCATCCCCCGGCGCCCTTCCCCGGGGCATCCAAGGGCAGGCTCGGCGCCAGCCCCACCCCGCTCGCCACTGCCCGACTATCGTCCTCCCTCGGGGGGCCTGGGCAGGACAGGGACCCGGCTGTGTGAGGCCTCCAGATCTCAGGCCTGGCACACCGTTTACCAGGCTGCTTCCTCCTCTGACGGGGGCCCAGCACACGCCCCAGGAGACTTGGCAGCCGCCCCCAGGGCTCTATCCTCTGGAACTTGTCCCCTTGGAAGGGGCCTGGCCCAGGTGCCAGGTTCGGCTGGTTGGCCAGCCTCCTTTGGAGAAAGCAGGCAAGCCGAGCCGGGCTTGCAGTTGCCCTGGCGTGACACCTGCCACCTCAGGCAGAGGGCCTCCCGCGTGCCCTCCATGGCGGATTTCTCCCCGGAGCTGTGGCCTGGGCACTAGGAAGGCCGGGCCTCCCCGACTCCCGGGATGAGGGGCTAGCACAGTTGCGCCCTGGCCCCCAAACCATCTGGTGCCATCTGCCTGTCTCGGCACTTCTGACTCCACAGAGCCTTTCCTACACCTGGGCTGCCTGCCGTGGCAAAGTGCAGGCGTGGGGTGAGGCCATGGCTTTGTCTTTCCAGGAAGAAATGAGCCCCTGGCGGAAGCAGCAGGCCCAGGCAGAGCCTTGAGCTTGAAGCCCAGTAGGTCTGTGGCCCTCAGGGCCAGAGCAATGCTTTTAAGGCAGGGAAGCGGCCTCTGAGCTGAGTGGGAGTGGGGGAGGGGAGGGAGACAACAGCTGAAGCCTAGTCCAGAAGGGCGGCAAAGGAACAGCTGCAGCTGGGTCAGAGCCTGGAGGGAGGGCGGGGCATTCACTGAGGACCCCCGTGGTCAGCCCTAGGCCCTGGCGGTCGCACAGGCGCCCTTGGCCTGTGCGGTGGGTGGGGGGTTGAAGCCAAGCCCGCAGGGCTCCCGGAGCGGCCAGAGAAAGAAGGGCCCATGGAGAGGTAGGCGAGGTGGGTAGGGGGAGCCACCTTACTCTCCTCAGCTCCCTGAAGGAGAGAGAGAGAGACAGAGACAGAGAGAGAGATCCCTGACCTCTGAGTCTCTGCATCCACAGCTGGCTGGTGCCAACTCACGCGACATCCCACTTCCAGCCATCACCCCCACGCCTGCCCTGGGGCCAGCCCCACCACAGAGATGCTGGTTGGTTCCTGCTCACCTCTGTGCCTTCCCTTCCCGACCTGAACCCAGTACAGGGTATAAGCTTCAGACAAGTCTTTCCATGTCCCTCTGCATGACAATAGACTTCCTCCCCTCTCCCATTCCACAGGCCCACCCGGGACATCCACCTTGGTCATTAGCTCAGGAGAGGATGCAAGATGAGAATCTCTGCTATTGTGTGGGGAGACTCAGTTTCCCGGGTTTCCCCCATGGACACATGTTCTTCAGCTGGGTCTGATTTTCTCCAGACAAGCTGTCTAGGGAAGGATTTGGCCAGCCCTAAGAACCTGAAGGGAAAGGGCGGAGGGGGGTTCTCTCTCTGCCCCCGACAGCCCCGAGCTGGGTCGCTCCCTCAGACCTGGCCAGGGGCAGCCCATCCCCCGGCGCCCTTCCCCGGGGCATCCAAGGGCAGGCTCGGCGCCAGCCCCACCCCGCTCGCCACTGCCCGACTATCGTCCTCCCTCGGGGAGCCTGGGCAGGACAGGGACCCGGCTGTGGGAGGCCTCCAGATCTCAGGCCTGGCATACCGTTTACCAGGCTGCTTCCTCCTCTGACGGGGGCCCAGCACACGCCCCAGGAGACTTGGCAGCCGCCCCCAGGGCTCTATCCTCTGGAACTCGTCCCCTTGGAAGGGGCTGGCCCAGGTGCCAGGTTCGGCTGGTCGGCCAGCCTCCTTTGGAGAAAGCAGGCAAGCCGAGCCAGGCTTGCAGTGGCCCTGGCGTGACACCTGCCACCTCAGGCAGAGGGCCTCCCGCGTGCCCTCCATGGCGGATTTCTCCCCGGAGCCGTGGCCTGGGCACTAGGAAGGCCGGGCCTCCCCGACTTCCGGGAGGAGGGGTTAGCCCAGTTGCGCCCTGGCCCCCAAACCCTCTGGTGCCATCTGCCTGTCTCGGCACTTCTGACTCCACAGAGCCTTTCCTACACCTGGGCTGCCTGCCGTGGCAAAGTGCAGGCGTGGGGTGAGGCCATGGCTTTGTCTTTCCAGGAAGAAATGAGCCCCTGGCCGAAGCAGCAGGCCCAGGCAGAGCCTTGAGCTTGAAGCCCAGTAGGTCTGTGGCCCTCAGGGCCAGAGCAATGCTTTCAAGGCAGGGAAGCGGCCTCCAAGCTGAGTGGGAGTGGGGGAGGGGAGGGAGACAGCTGAAGCCCAGTCCAGAAGGGCGGCGATGGAAGAGCTGCAGCTGGGTCAGCGCCTGGAGGGAGGGCGGGGCCTTCACTGAGGACCCCCCGAGGCCAGCCCTAGGCCCCGGCGGTCGCGCAGGCGCCCTTGGCCTGTGCGGTGTGTGGTGGGTTGAACCCAAGCCCGCAGGGCTCCCGGAGCGGCCAGAGAAAGAAGGGCCCATGGAGAGGTAGGCGAGGTGGGCAGGGGGCGCCACCTTACTCTCCTCAGCTCCCTGAGGGAGAGAGAGAGAGACAGAGACAGAGAGAGCCATCCCTGACCTCTGAGTCTCTGCCTCCACCGCTGGCTGGTGCCAACTCACGCGCCATCCCACTTCCAGCCATCACCCCCACGCCTGCCCCGGGGCCAGCCCCACCACAGAGAGGCCGGTTGGTTCCTGCTCACCTCTGTGCCGTCCTTTCCCATCCTGACCCCTGTGCAGGGGATAAGCTTCAGACAAGTCTTACCATGTCCCACTGCATGACAATAGACTTCCTCCCCTCTCCCATTCCACAGGCCCACCCAGGACATCCACCTTGGTCATTAGCTCAGGAGAGGATGCAAGATGAGAATCTCTGCTATTGTGTGGGGAGACTCAGTTTCCCTGGTTTCCACCATGGACACATGTTCTTCAGCTGGGTCTGATTTTCTCCAGACAAGCTGTCTTGGGAAGGATTTGGCCAGCCCTAAGAACCTGAAGGGAAAGGGCGGAGGGGGGTTCTCTCTCTGCCCCCGACAGCCCCGAGATGGGTCGGTCTCTCAGACCTGGCCAGGGGCAGCCCATCCCCCGGCGCCCTTCCCCGGGGCATCCAAGGGCCGGCTCGGCGCCAGCCCCACCCCGCTCGCCACTACCCGACCATCGTCCTCCCTCGGGGGGCCTGGGCAGGACAGGGACCCGGCTGTGGGAGGCCTCCAGATCTCAAGGCCTGGCACACCGTTTACCAGGCTGCTTCCTCCTGTGACGGGGGCCCAGCACACGCCCCAGGAGACTTGGCAGCCGCCCCCAGGGCTCTATCCTCTGGAACTTGTCCCCTTGGAAGGGGCCTGGCCCAGGTGACAGGTTCGGCTGGTTGGCCAGCCTCCTTTGGAGAAAGCAGGCAAGCCGAGCCAGGCTTGCAGTGCCCCTGGCGTGACACCTGCCACCTCAGGCAGAGGGCCTCCCGCGTGCCCTCCATGGCGGATTTCTCCCCGGAGCCGTGGCCTGAGCACTAGGAAGGCCGGGCCTCCCCGACTCCCGGGAGGAGGGGCTAGCCCAGTTGCGCCCTGGCCCCCAAACCCTCTGGTGCCATCTGCCTGTCTCGGCACTTCTGACTCCACAGAGCCTTTCCTACATCTGGGCTGCCTGCCGTGGCAAAGTGCAGGCGTGGGGTGAGGCCATGGCTTTGTCTTTCCAGGAAGAAATGAGCCCCTGGCGGAAGCAGCAGGCCCAGGCAGAGCCTTGAGCTTGAAGCCCAGTAGGTCTGTGGCCCTCAGGGCCAGAGCAATGCTTTCAAGGCAGGGAAGCGGCCTCCAAGCTGAGTGGGAGTGGGGGAGGGGAGGGAGACAGCTGAAGCCAAGTCCAGAAGGGCGGCGATGGAAGAGCTGCAGCTGGGTCAGAGCCTGGAGGGAGGGCGGGGCCTTCACTGAGTAACCCCCGAGGCCAGACCTAGGCCCCTATGGTCTCGCAGGTTCCCTTCGCCTGTGCGGTGGGTGGGGGGTTGAAGCCAAGCCCGCAGGGCTCCCGGAGCGGCCAGAGAAAGAAGGGTCCATGGAGAGGTAGGCGAGGTGGGTAGGGGGAGCCACCTTACTCTCCTCAGCTCCCTGAGGGAGAGAGAGAGAGACAGAGACAGAGAGAGAGATCCATGACCTCTGAGTCTCTGCCTCTACCGCTGGCTGGTGCCAACTCACGCGCCATCCCACTTCCAGCCATCACCCCCACGCCTGCCCCGGAGCCAGCCCCACCACAGAGAGGCCGCTTCCTGCTCCCCTCGGTGCCTTCCCTTCCCGACCTGACTCCAGTGCAGGGGATAAGCTTCAGACAAGTCTTTCCATGTCCCTCTGCATGACAATAGACTTCCTCCCCTCTCCCATTCCACAGGCCCACCCGGGACATCCACCTTGGTCATTAGCTCAGGAGAGGATGCAAGATGAGAATCTCTGCTATTGTGTGGGGAGACTCAGTTTCCCGGGTTTCCCCCATGGACACATGTTCTTCAGCTGGGTCTGATTTTCTCCAGACAAGCTGTCTAGGGAAGGATTTGGCCAGCCCTAAGAACCTGAAGGGAAAGGGCGGAGGGGGGTTCTCTCTCTGCCCCCGACAGCCCCGAGCTGGGTCGCTCCCTCAGACCTGGCCAGGGGCAGCCCATCCCCCGGCGCCCTTCCCCGGGGCATCCAAGGGCAGGCTCGGCGCCAGCCCCACCCCGCTCGCCACTGCCCGACTATCGTCCTCCCTCGGGGAGCCTGGGCAGGACAGGGACCCGGCTGTGGGAGGCCTCCAGATCTCAGGCCTGGCATACCGTTTACCAGGCTGCTTCCTCCTCTGACGGGGGCCCAGCACACGCCCCAGGAGACTTGGCAGCCGCCCCCAGGGCTCTATCCTCTGGAACTCGTCCCCTTGGAAGGGGCTGGCCCAGGTGCCAGGTTCGGCTGGTCGGCCAGCCTCCTTTGGAGAAAGCAGGCAAGCCGAGCCAGGCTTGCAGTGGCCCTGGCGTGACACCTGCCACCTCAGGCAGAGGGCCTCCCGCGTGCCCTCCATGGCGGATTTCTCCCCGGAGCCGTGGCCTGGGCACTAGGAAGGCCGGGCCTCCCCGACTTCCGGGAGGAGGGGCTAGCCCAGTTGCGCCCTGGCCCCCAAACCCTCTGGTGCCATCTGCCTGTCTTGGCACTTCTGACTCCACAGAGCCTTTCCTACACCTGGGCTGCCTGCCGTGGCAAAGTGCAGGCGTGGGGTGAGGCCATGGCTTTGTCTTTCCAGGAAGAAATGAGCCCCTGGCCGAAGCAGCAGGCCCAGGCAGAGCCTTGAGCTTGAAGCCCAGTAGGTCTGTGGCCCTCAGGGCCAGAGCAATGCTTTCAAGGCAGGGAAGCGGCCTCCAAGCTGAGTGGGAGTGGGGGAGGGGAGGGAGACAGCTGAAGCCCAGTCCAGAAGGGCGGCGATGGAAGAGCTGCAGCTGGGTCAGAGTCTGGAGGGAGGGCGGGGACTTCACTGAGGACCCCCCCCAGGCCAGCCCTAGGCCCCAGCGGTCGCGCATGCGCCCTTGGCCTGTGCGGTGTGTGGGGGGTTGAACCCAAGCCCGCAGGGCTCCCGGAGCGGCCAGAGAAAGAAGGGCCCATGGAGAGGTAGGCGAGGTGGGCAGGGGGCGCCACCTTACTCTCCTCAGCTCCCTGAGGGAGAGAGAGAGAGACAGAGACAGAGAGAGAGATCCCTGACCTCTGAGTCTCTGCCTCCACCGCTGGCTGGTGCCAACTCACGCACCATCCCACTTCCAGCCATCACCCCCACGCCTGCCCCGGGGCCAGCCCCACCACAGAGAGGCCGGTTGGTTCCTGCTCACCTCTGTGCCGTCCCTTCCCGACCTGACCCCAGTGCAGGGGATAAGCTTCAGACAAGTCTTTCCATGTCCCTCTGCATGACAATAGACTTCCTCCCCTCTCCCATTCCACAGGCCCACCCGGAACATCCACCTTTGTCATTAGCTCAGGAGAGGATGCAAGATGAGAATCTCTGCTATTGTGTGGGGAGACTCAGTTTCCCGCGTTTCCCCCATGGACACATGTTCTTCAGCTGCGTCTGATTTTCTCCAGACAAGCTGTCTTGGGAAGGATTTGGCCAGCCCTAAGAACCTGAAGGGAAAGGGCGGAGGGGGGTTCTCTCTCTGCCCCCGACAGCCCCGAGCTGGGTCGCTCCCTCAGACCTGGCCAGGGGCAGCCCATCCCCCGGCGCCGTTCCCCGGGGCATCCAAGGGCAGGCTCTGCGCCAGCCCCACCACGCTCGCCACTGCCCGACCATCGTCCTCCCTCGGGGGGCCTGGGCAGGACAGGGACCCGGCTGTGGGAGGCCTCCAGATCTCAGGCCTGGCACACCGTTTACCAGGCTGCTTCCTCCTCTGACGGGGGCCCAGCACACGCCCCAGGAGACTTGGCAGCCGCCCCCAGGGCTCTATCCTCTGGAACTCGTCCCCTTGGAAGGGGCTGGCCCAGGTGCCAGGTTCGGCTGGTCGGCCAGCCTCCTTTGGAGAAAGCAGGCAAGCCGAGCCAGGCTTGCAGTGGCCCTGGCGTGACACCTGCCACCTCAGGCAGAGGGCCTCCCGCGTGCCCTCCATGGCGGATTTCTCCCCGGAGCCGTGGCCTGGGCACTAGGAAGGCCGCGCCTCCCCTACTCCCGGGAGGAGGGGCTAGCCCAGTTGCGCCCTGGCCCCCAAACCCTCTGGTGCCATCTGCCTGTCTCGGCACTTCTGACTCCACAGAGCCTTTCCTACACCTGGGCTGCCTGCCGTGGCAAAGTGCAGGCGTGGGGTGAGGCCATGGCTTTGTCTTTCCAGGAAGAAATGAGCCCCTGGCGGAAGCAGCAGGCCCAGGCAGAGCCTTGAGCTTGAAGCCCAGTAGGTCTGTGGCCCTCAGGGCCAGAGCAATGCTTTTAAGGCAGGGAAGCGGCCTCTGAGCTGAGTGGGAGTGGGGGAGGGGAGGGAGACAACAGCTGAAGCCTAGTCCAGAAGGGCGGCAAAGGAACAGCTGCAGCTGGGTCAGAGTCTGGAGGGAGGGCGGGGCCTTCACTGAGGACCCCCCCCCAGGCCAGCCCTAGGCCCCGGCGGTCGCGCATGCGCCCTTGGCCTGTGCGGTGTGTGGGGGGTTGAACCCAAGCCCGCAGGGCTCCCGGAGCGGCCAGAGAAAGAAGGGCCCATGGAGAGGTAGGCGAGGTGGGCAGGGGGCGCCACCTTACTCTCCTCAGCTCCCTGAGGGAGAGAGAGAGAGACAGAGACAGAGAGAGAGATCCCTGACCTCTGAGTCTCTGCCTCCACCGCTGGCTGGTGCCAACTCACGCACCATCCCACTTCCAGCCATCACCCCCACGCCTGCCCCGGGGCCAGCCCCACCACAGAGAGGCCGGTTGGTTCCTGCTCACCTCTGTGCCGTCCCTTCCCGACTTGACCCCAGTGCAGGGGATAAGCTTCAGACAAGTCTTTCCATGTCCCTCTGCATGACAATAGACTTCCTCCCCTCTCCCATTCCACAGGCCCACCCGGGACATCCACCTTTGTCATTAGCTCAGGAGAGGTTGCAAGATGAGAATCTCTGCTATTGTGTGGGGAGACTCAGTTTCCCGGGTTTCCCCCATGGACACATGTTCTTCAGCTGGGTCTGATTTTCTCCAGACAAGCTGTCTTGGGAAGGATTTGGCCAGCCCTAAGAACCTGAAGGGAAAGGGCGGAGGGGAGTTCTCTCTCTGCCCCCGACAGCCCCGAGCTGGGTCGCTCCCTCAGACCTGGCCAGGGGCAGCCCATCCCCCGGCGCCCTTCCCCGGGGCATCCAAGGGCAGGCTCGGCGCCAGCCCCACCCCGCTCGCCACTGCCCGACCATCGTCCTCCCTCGGGGGGCCTGGGCAGGACAGGGACCCGGCTGTGGCAGGCCTCCAGATCTCAGGTCTGGCACACCGTTTACCAGGCTGCTTCCTCCTCTGACGGGGGCCCAGCACACGCCCCAGGAGACTTGGCAGCCGCCCCCAGGGCTCTAGCCTCTGGAACTCGTCCCCTTGGAAGGGGCCTGGCCCAGGTGCCAGGTTCGGCTGGTCGGCCAGCCTCCTTTGGAGAAAGCAGGCAAGCCGAGCCAGGCTTGCAGTGGCCCTGGCGTGACACCTGCCACCTCAGGCAGAGGGCCTCCCGCGTGCCCTCCATGGCGGGTTTCTCCCCGGAGCCGTGGCCTGGGCACTAGGAAGGCCGGGCCTCCCCGACTCCCGGGAGGAGGGGCTAGCCCAGTTGTGCCCTGGCCCCCAAACCCTCTGGTGCCATCTGCCTGTCTCGGCACTTCTGACTCCACAGAGCCTTTCCTACATCTGGGCTGCCTGCCGTGGCAAAGTGCAGGCGTGGGGTGAGGATTTGGCTTTGTCTTTCCAGGAAAAAATGAGCCCCTGGCCGAAGCAGCAGGCCCAGGCAGAGCCTTGAGCTTGAAGCCCAGTAGGTCTGTGGCCCTCAGGGCCAGAGCAATGCTTTCAAGGGAGGGAAGCGGCCTGCAAGCTGAGTGGGAGTGGGGGAGGGGAGGGAGACAGCTGAAGCCCAGTCCAGAATGGCGGCAATGGAAGAGCTGCAGCTGGGTCAGAGTCTGGAGGGAGGGCGGGGCCTTCACTGAGGACCCCCCACCAGGCCAACCCTAGGCCCCGTTGGTCGCGCATGCGCCCTTGGCCTGTGCGGTGTGTGGGGGGTTGAACCCAAGCCCGCAGGGCTCCCGGAGCGGCCAGAGAAAGAAAGGCCCATGGAGAGGTAGGCGAGGTGGGCAGGGGGAGCCACCTTACTCTCCTCAGCTCCCTGAGGGAGAGAGAGAGAGACAGAGACAGAGAGAGAGATCCCTGACCTCTGAGTCTCTGCCTCCACCGCTGGCTGGTGCCAACTCACGCACCATCCCACTTCCAGCCATCACCCCCACGCCTGCCCCGGGGCCAGCCCCACCACAGAGAGGCCGGTTGGTTCCTGCTCACCTCTGTGCCTTCCCTTCCCGACCTGACCCCAGTGCAGGGGATAAGCTTCAGACAAGTCTTTCCATGTCCTTCTGCATGACAATAGACTTCCTCCCCTCTCCCATTCCACAGGCCCACCCGGGACATCCACCTTTGTCATTAGCTCAGGAGAGGATGCAAGATGAGAATCTCTGCTATTGTGTGGGGAGACTCAGTTTCCCGGGTTTCCCCCATGGACACATGTTCTTCAGCTGGGTCTGATTTTCTCCAGACAAGCTGTCTTGGGAAGGATTTGGCCAGCCCTAAGAACCTGAAGGGAAAGGGCGGAGGGTGGTTCTCTCTCTGCCCCCGACAGCCCCGAGCTGGGTCGGTCCCTCAGACCTGGCCAGGGGCAGACCATCCCCCGGCGCCCTTCCCCGGGGCATCCAAGGGCAGGCTCGGCGCCAGCCCCACCCCGCTCGCCACTGTCCGACCATCGTCCTCCCTCGGGGGGCCTGGGCAGGACAGGGACCCGGGTGTGGGAGGCCTCCAGATCTCAGGCCTGGCACACCGTTTACCAGGCTGCTTCCTCCTCTGACGGGGGCCCAGCACACGCCCCAGGAGACTTGGCAGCCGCCCCCAGGGCTCTAGCCTCTGGAACTCGTCCCCTTGGAAGGGGCCTGGCCCAGGTGCCAGGTTCGGCTGGTCGGCCAGCCTCCTTTGGAGAAAGCAGGCAAGCCGAGCCAGGCTTGCAGTGGCCCTGGCGTGACACCTGCCACCTCAGGCAGAGGGCCTCCCGCGTGCCCTCCATGGCGGGTTTCTCCCCGGAGCCGTGGCCTGGGCACTAGGAAGGCCGGGCCTCCCCGACTCCCGGGAGGAGGGGCTAGCCCACTTGCGCCCTGGCCCCCAAACCCTCTGGTGCCATCTGCCTGTCTCGACACTTCTGACTCCACAGAGCCTTTCCTACATCTGGGCTGCCTGCCGTGGCAAAGTGCAGGCGTGGGGTGAGGCCATGGCTTTGTCTTTCCAGGAAAAAATGAGCCCCTGGCCGAAGCAGCAGGCCCAGGCAGAGCCTTGAGCTTGAAGCCCAGTAGATCTGTGGCCCTCAGTGCCAGAGCCATGCTTTCAAGTCAGGGAAGCGGCCTCCAAGCTGAGTGGGAGTGTGTGAGGGGAGGGAGACAGCTGAATCCGAGTCCAGAAGGGTGGCGATGGAAGAGCTGCAGCTGGGTCAGAGCCTGGAGGGAGGGCGGGGCCTTCACTGAGGACCCCCCCCCCCCCGAGGCCACCCCTAGGCCGCGGTCGCGCATGCGCCCTTGGCCTGTGCGGTGTGTGGGGGGTTGAACCCAAGCCCACAGGGCTCCCGGAGCGGCCAGAGAAAGAAGGGCCCATGGAGAGGTAGGCGAGGTGGGCAGGGGGCGCCACCTTACTCTCCTCAGCTCCCTGAGGGAGAGAGAGAGAGACAGAGACAGAGAGAGAGATCCCTGACCTCTGAGTCTCTGCCTCCACCGCTGGCTGGTGCCAACTCACGCGCCATCCCACTTCCAGCCATCACCCCCACGCCTGCCCCGGAGCCAGCCCCACCACAGAGAGGCCGCTTCCTGCTCCCCTCTGTGCCTTCCCTTCCTGACCTGACTCCAGTGCAGGGGATAAGCTTCAGACAAGTCTTTCCATGTCCCTCTGCATGACAATAGACTTCCTCCCCTCTCCCATTCCACAGGCCCACCCGGGACATCCACCTTGGTCATTAGCTCAGGAGAGGATGCAAGATGAGAATCTCTGCTATTGTGTGGGGAGACTCAGTTTCCCGGGTTTCCCCCATGGACACATGTTCTTCAGCTGGGTCTGATTTTCTCCACACAAGCTGTCTTGGGAAGGATTTGGCCAGCCCTAAGAACCTGAAGGGAAAGGGCGGAGGGGGGTTCTCTCTCTGCCTCCGACAGCCCCGAGCTGGGTCGGTCCCTCAGACCTGTCCAGGGGCAGCCCATCCCCCGGCGCCCTTCCCCGGGGCATCCAAGGGCAGGCTCGGCGCCAGCCCCACCCTGCTCGCCACTGCCCGACCATAGTCCTCCCTCGGGGGGCCTGGGCAGGACAGGGACCCGGGTGTGGGAGGCCTCCAGATCTCAGGCCTGACACACCGTTTACCAGGCTGCTTCCTCCTCTGACGGGGGCCCAGCACACGCCCCAGGAGACTTGGCAGCCGCCCCCAGGGCTCTAGCCTCTGGAACTCGTCCCCATGGAAGGGGCCTGTCCCAGGTGCCAGGTTCGGCTGGTCGGCCAGCCTCCTTTGGAGAAAGCAGGCAAGCCGAGCCAGGCTTGCAGTGGCCCTGGCGTGACACCTGCCACCTCAGGCAGAGGGCCTCCCGCGTGCCCTCCATGGCGGGTTTCTCCCCGGAGCCGTGGCCTGGGCACTAGGAAGGCCGGGCCTCCCCGACTCCCGGGAGGAGGTGCTAGCCCAGTTGCGCCCTGGCCCCCAAACCCTCTGGTGCCATCTGCCTGTCTCGGCACTTCTGACTCCACAGAGCCTTTCCTACATCTGGGCTGCCTGCCGTGGCAAAGTGCAGGCGTGGGGTGAGGTCATGGCTTTGTCTTTCCAGGAAGAAATGAGCCCCTGGCCGAAGCAGCAGGCCCAGGCAGAGCCTTGAGCTTGAAGCCCAGTAGGTCTGTGGCCCTCAGGGTCAGAGCAATGCTTTTAAGGCAGGGAATCGGCCTCTGAGCTGAGTGGGAGTGGGGGAGGGGAGGGAGACAACAGCTGAAGCCGAGTCCAGAAGGGCGGCAAAGGAACAGCTGCAGCTGGGTCAGAGCCTGGAGGGAGGGCAGGGCATTCACTGAGGACCCCGGAGGTCAGCCCTAGGCCCTGGCAGTCGCGCAGGCGCCCTTGGCCTGTGTGGTGGGTGGGGGGTTGAAGCCAAGCCCGCAGGGCTCCCGGAGCGGCCAGAGAAAGAAGGGCCCATGGAGAGGTAGGCGAGGTGGGTAGGGGGAGCCACCTTACTCTCCTCAGCTCCCTGAGGGAGAGAGAGAGAGACAGAGACAGAGAGAGAGATCCATGACCTCTGAGTCTCTGCCTCTACCGCTGGCTGGTGCCAACTCACGCGCCATCCCACTTCCAGCCATCACCCCCACGCCTGCCCCGGAGCCAGCCCCACCACAGAGAGGCCGCTTCCTGCTCCCCTCTGTGCCTTCCCTTCCCGACCTGACTCCAGTGCAGGGGATAAGCTTCAGACAAGTCTTTCCATGTCCCTCTGCATGACAATAGACTTCCTCCCCTCTCCCATTCCACAGGCCCACCCGGGACATCCACCTTGGTCATTAGCTCAGGACAGGATGCAAGATGAGAATCTCTGTTATTGTGTGGGGAGACTCAGTTTCCCGGGTTTCCCCCATGGACACATGTTCTTCAGCTGGGTCTGATTTTCTCCAGACAAGCTGTCTTGGGAAGGATTTGGCCAGCCCTAAGAACCTGAAGGGAAAGGGCGGAGGGGGGTTGTCTCTCTGCCCCCGACAGCCCCGAGCTGGGTCGGTCCCTCAGACCTGGCCAGGGGCAGCCCATCCCCCGGCGCCCTTCCCCGGGGCATCCAAGGGCAGGCTCGGCGCCAGCCCCACCCCGCTCGCCACTGCCCGACCATCGTCCTCCCTCGGGGGGCCTGGGCAGGACAGGGACCCGGCTGTGGGAGGCCTCCAGATCTCAGGCCTGGCACACCGTTTACCAGGCTGCTTCCTCCTCTGACGGGGGCCCAGCACACGCCCCAGGAGACTTGGCAGCCGCCCCCAGGGCTATATCCTCTGGAACTTGTCCCCTTGGAAGGGGCCTGGCCCAGGTGCCAGGTTCGGCTGGTCGGCCAGCCTCCTTTGGAGAAAGCAGGCAAGCCGAGCCAGGCTTGCAGTGGCCCTGGCGTGACACCTGCCACCTCAGGCAGAGGGCCTCCCGCGTGCCCTCCATGGCGGATTTCTCCCCGGAGCTGTGGCCTGGGCACTAGGAAGGCCGGGCCTCCCCGACTCCCGGGAGGAGGGGCTAGCCCAGTTGCGCCCTGGCCCCCAAACCCTCTGGTGCCATCTGCCTGTCTCGGCACTTCTGACTCCACAGAGCCTTTCCTACACCTGGGCTGCCTGCCGTGGCAAAGTGCAGGCGTGGGGTGAGGCCATGGCTTTGTCTTTCCAGGAAGAAATGAGCCCCTGGTGGAAGCAGCAGGCCCAGGCAGAGCCTTGAGCTTGAAGCCCAGTAGGTCTTTGGCCCTCAGGGCCAGAGCAATGCTTTTAAGGCAGGGAAGCGGCCTCTGAGCTGAGTAGGAGTGGGGGAGGGGAGGGAGACAACAGCTGAAGCCGAGTCCATGAGGGCGGCAAAGGAACAGCTGCAGCTGGGTCAGAGCCTGGAGGGAGGGCGGGGCATTCACTGAGGACCCCCGTGGTCAGCCCTAGGCCCTGGCGGTCGCACAGGCGCCCTTGGCCTGTGCGGTGGGTGGGGGGTTGAAGCCAAGCCCACAGGGCTCCCGGAGCGGCCAGAGAAAGAAGGGCCCATGGAGAGGTAGGCGAGGTGGGTAGGGGGAGCCACCTTACTCTCCTCAGCTCCCTGAGGGAGAGAGAGAGAGACAGAGACAGAGAGAGAGATCCATGACCTCTGAGTCTCTGCCTCTACCGCTGGCTGGTGCCAACTCACGCGCCATCCCACTTCCAGCCATCACCCCCACGCCTGCCCCGGAGCCAGCCCCACCACAGAGAGGCCGCTTCCTGCTCCCCTCTGTGCCTTCCCTTCCCGACCTGACTCCAGTGCAGGGGATAAGCTTCAGACAAGTCTTTCCATGTCCCTCTGCATGACAATAGACTTCTTCCCCTCTCCCATTCCACAGGCCCACCCGGGACATCCACCTTGGTCATTAGCTCAGGAGAGGATGCAAGATGAGAATCTCTGCTATTGTGTGGGGAGACTCAGTTTCCCGGGTTTCCCCCATGGACACATGTTCTTCAGCTGGGTCTGATTTTCTCCAGACAAGCTGTCTTGGGAAGGATTTGGCCTGCCCTAAGAGCCTGAAGGGAAAGGGCGGAGGGGGGTTCTCTCTCTGCCCCCGACAGCCCCGAGCTGGGTCGCTCCCTCAGACCTGGCCAGGGGCAGCCCATCCCCCGGCGCCCTTCCCCGGGGCATCCAAGGGCAGGCTCGGCGCCAGCCCCACCCCGCTCGCCACTGCCCGACCATCGTCCTCCCTCGGGGGGCCTGGGCAGGACAGGGACCCGGCTGTGGGAGGCCTCCAGATCTCAGGCCTGGCACACCGTTTACCAGGCTGCTTCCTCCTCTGACGGGGGCCCAGCACACGCCCCAGGAGACTTGGCAGCCCCCCCCAGGGCTCTAACCTCTGGAACTCGTCCCCTTGGAAGGGGCTGGCCCAGGTGCCAGGTTCGGCTGGTCGGCCAGCCTCCTTTGGAGAAAGCAGGCAAGCCGAGCCAGGCTTGCAGTGGCCCTGGCGTGACACCTGCCACCTCAGGCAGAGGGCCTCCCGCGTGCCCTCCATGGCGGATTTCTCCCCGGAGCCGTGGCCTGGGCACTAGGAAAGCCGGGCCTCTCCGACTTCCGGGAGGAGGGGCTAGCCCAGTTGCGCCCTGGCCCCCAAACCCTCTGGTGCCATCTGCCTGTCTCGGCACTTCTGACTCCACAGAGCCTTTCCTACACCTGGGCTGCCAGCCGTGGCAAAGTGCAGGCGTGGGGTGAGGCCATGGCTTTGTCTTTCCAGGAAGAAATGAGCCCCTGGCCGAAGCAGCAGGCCCAGGCAGAGCCTTGAGCTTGAAGCCCAGTACGTCTGTGGCCCTCAGGGCCAGAGCAATGCTTTTAAGGCAGGGAAGCGGCCTCCAAGCTGAGTGGGAGTGGGGGAGGGGAGGGAGACAGCTGAAGCACAGTCCAGAAGGGCGGCGATGGAAGAGCTGCAGCTGGGTCAGAGCCTGGAGGGAGGGCGGGGACTTCTCTGAGGACACCCCGAGGCCAGCCCTAGGCCCCGGTGGTCGCGCATGTGCCCTTGGCCTGTGCGGTGTGTGGGGGGTTGAACACAATCCCGCAGGGCTCCCGGAGCGGCCAGAGAAAGAAGGGCCCATGGAGAGGTAGGCGAGGTGGGCAGGGGGCGCCACCTTACTCTCCTCAGCTCCCTGAGGGCGAGAGAGAGAGACAGAGACAGAGAGAGAGATCCGTGACCTCTGAGTCTCTGCATCCACAGCTGGCTGGTGCCAACTCACGCGACATCCCACTTCCAGCCATCACCCCCACGCCTGCCCTGGGGCCAGCCCCACCACAGAGATGCTGGTTGGTTCCTGGTCACCTCTGTGCCTTCCCTTCCCGACCTGAACCCAGTACAGGGGATAAGCTTCAGACAAGTCTTTCCATGTCCCTCTGCATGACAATAGACTTCCTCCCCTCTCCCATTCCACAGGCCCACCCGGGACATCCACCTTGGTCATTAGCTCAGGAGAGGATGCAAGATGAGAATCTCTGCTATTGTGTGGGGAGACTCAGTTTCCCGGGTTTCCCCCATGGACACATGTTCTTCAGCTGGGTCTGATTTTCTCCAGACAAGCTGTCTAGGGAAGGATTTGGCCAGCCATAAGAACCTGAAGGGAAAGGGCGGAGGGGGGTTCTCTCTCTGCCCCCGACAGCCCCGAGCTGGGTCGCTCCCTCAGACCTGGCCAGGGGCAGCCCATCCCCCGGCGCCCTTCCCCGGGGCATCCAAGGGCAGGCTAGGCGCCAGCCCCACCCCGCTCGCCACTGCCCAACCATCGTCCTCCCTCGGGGGGCCTGGGCAGGACAGGGACCCGGCTGTGGGAGGCCTCCAGATCTCAGGCCTGGCACACCGTTTACCAGGCTGCTTCCTCCTCTGACGGGGGCCCAGCACACGCCCCAGGAGACTTGGCAGCCGCCCCCAGGGCTCTATCCTCTGGAACTTGTCCCCTTGGAAGGGGCCTGGCCCAGGTGCCAGGTTCGGCTGGTCGGCCAGCCTCCTTTGGAGAAAGCAGGCAAGCCGAGCCAGGCTTGCAGTGGCCCTGGCGTGACACCTGCCACCTCAGGCAGAGGGCCTCCCGCGTGCCCTCCATGGCGGATTTCTCCCCGGAGCCGTGGCCTGGGCACTAGGAAGGCCGGGCCTCCCCGACTCCCGGGAGGAGGGGCTAGCCCAGTTGCGCCCTGGCCCCCAAACCCTCTATTGCCATCTGCCTGTCTCGGCACTTCTGACTCCACAGAGCCTTTCCTACATCTGGGCTGCCTGCCGTGGCAAAGTGCAGGCGTGGGGTGAGGCCATGGCTTTGTCTTTCCAGGAAGAAATGAGCCCCTGGCCGAAGCAGCAGGCCCAGGCAGAGCCTTGAGCTTGAAGCCCAGTAGGTCTGTGGCCCTCAGGGCCAGAGCAATGCTTTCAAGGCAGGGAAGCGGCCTCCAAGCTGAGTGGGAGTGGGGGAGGGGAGGGAGACAGCTGAAGCACAGTCCAGAAGGGCGGCGATGGAAGAGCTGCAGCTGGGTCAGAGCCTGGAGGGAGGGCGGGGACTTCTCTGAGGACCCCCCGAGGTCAGCCCTAGGCCCCGGTGGTCGCGCATGTGCCCTTGGCCTGTGCGGTGTGTGGGGGGTTGAACACAATCCCGAAGGGCTCCCGGAGTGGCCAGAGAAAGAAGGGCCCATGGAGAGGTAGGCGAGGTGGGCAGGCGGCGCCACCTTACTCTCCTCAGCTCCCTGAGGGCGAGAGAGAGAGACAGAGACAGAGAGAGAGATCCGTGACCTCTGAGTCTCTGCATCCACAGCTGGCTGGTGCCAACTCACGCGACATCCCACTTCCAGCCATGACCCCCACGCCTGCCCTGGGGCCAGCCCCACCACAGAGATGCTGGTTGGTTCCTGCTCCCCTCTGTGCCTTCCCTTCCCGACCTGAACCCAGTACAGGGGATAAGCTTCAGACAAGTCTTTCCATGTCCCTCTGCATGACAATAGACTTCCTCCCCTCTCCCATTCCACAGGCCCACCCGGGACATCCACCTTGGTCATTAGCTCAGGAGAGGATGCAAGATGAGAATCTCTGCTATTGTGTGGGGAGACTCAGTTTCCCGGGTTTCCCCCATGGACACATGTTCTTCAGATGGGTCTGATTTTCTCCAGACAAGCTGTCTTGGGAAGGATTTGGCCAGCCCTATGAACCTGAAGGAAAAGGGCGGAGGGGGGTTCTCTCTCTGCCCCCGACAGCCCCGAGCTGGGTCGCTCCCTCAGACCTGGCCAGGGGCAGCCCATCCCCCGGCGCCCTTCCCCGGGGCATCCAAGGGCAGGCTCGGCGCCAGCCCCACCCCGCTCGCCACCGCCCGACCATCGTCCTCCCTCGGGGGGCCTGGGCAGGACAGGGACCCGGCTGTGGGAGGCCTCCAGATCTCAGGCCTGGCACACCGTTTACCAGGCTGCTTCCTCCTCTGACGGGGGCCCAGCACACGCCCCAGGAGACTTGGCAGCCGCCCCCAGGGCTCTATCCTCTGGAACTCGTCCCATTGGAAGGGGCTGGCCCAGGTGCCAGGTTCGGCTGGTCGGCCAGCCTCCTTTGGAGAAAGCAGGCAAGCCGAGCCAGGCTTGCAGTGGCCCTGGCGTGACACCTGCCACCTCAGGCAGAAGGTCTCCCGCGTGCCCTCCATGGCGGATTTCTCCCCGGAGCCGTGGCCTGGGCACTAGGAAGGCCGGGCCTCACCGACTTCCGGGAGGAGGGGCTAGCCCAGTTGCGCCCTGGCCCCCAAACCCTCTGGTGCCATCTGCCTGTCTCGGCACTTCTGACTCCACAGAGCCTTTCCTACACCTGGGCTGCCTGCTGTGGCAAAGTGCAGGCGTGGGGTGAGGCCATGGCTTTGTCTTTCCAGGAAGAAATGAGCCCCTGGCCGAAGCAGCAGGCCCAGGCAGAGCCTTGAGCTTGAAGCCCAGTAGGTCTGTGGCCCTCAGGGCCAGAGCAATGCTTTCAAGGCAGGGAAGCGGCCTCCAAGCTGAGTGGGAGTGGGGGAGGGGAGGGAGACAGCTGAAGCCGAGTCCAGAAGGGCGGCAAAGGAACAGCTGCAGCTGGGTCAGAGCCTGGAGGGAGGGCGGGGCATTCACTGAGGACCCCCGAGGTCAGCCCTAGGCCCCGGCGGTCGCGCAGGCGCCCTTGGCCTGTGCGGTGGGTGGGGGGTTGAAGCCAAGCCCGCAGGGCTCCCGGAGCGGCCAGAGAAAGAGGGGCCCATGGAGAGGTAGGCGAGGTGGGTAGGGGGAGCCACCTTACTCTCCTCAGCTCCCTGAGGGAGAGAGAGAGAGACAGAGACAGAGAGAGAGATCCATGACCTCTGAGTCTCTGCCTCTACCGCTGGCTGGTGCCAACTCACGCGCCATCCCACTTCCAGCCATCACCCCCACGCCTGCCCCGGAGCCAGCCCCACCACAGAGAGGCCGCTTCCTGCTCCCCTCTGTGCCTTCCCTTCCCGACCTGACTCCAGTGCAGGGGATAAGCTTCAGACAAGTCTTTCCATGTCCCTCTGCATGACAATAGACTTCCTCCGCTCTCCCATTCCACAGGCCCACCCGGGACATCCACCTTGGTCATTAGCTCAGGAGAGGATGCAAGATGAGAATCTCTGCTATTGTGTGGGGAGACTCAGTTTCCCGGGTTTCCCCCATGGACACATGTTCTTCAGCTGGGTCTGATTTTCTTCAGACAAGCTGTCTAGGGAAGGATTTGGCCAGCCCTAAGAACCTGAAGGGAAAGGGCGGAGGGGGGTTCTCTCTCTGCCCCTGACAGCCCCGAGCTGGGTCGGTCCCTCAGACCTGGCCAGGGGCAGCACATCCCCCGGCGCCCTTCCCCGGGGCATCCAAGGGCAGGCTCGGCGCCAGCCCCACCCCGCTCGCCACTGCCCGACCATCGTCCTCCCTCGGGGTGCCTGGGCAGGACAGGGACCCGGCTGTGGGAGGCCTCCAGATCTCAGGCCTGGCACACCGTTTACCAGGCTGCTTCCTCCTCTGACGGGGGCCCAGCACACTCCCCAGGAGACTTGACAGCCGCCCCCAGGGCTCTATCCTCTGGAACTCGTCCCCTTGGGAGGGGCCTGGCCCAGGTGCCAGGTTCGGCTGGTCGGCCAGCCTCCTTTGGAGAAAGCAGGCAAGCCGAGCCGGGCTTGCAGTTGCCCTGGCGTGACACCTGCCACCTCAGGCAGAGGGCCTCCCGCGTGCCCTCCATGGCGGATTTCTCCCCGGAGCTGTGGCCTGGGCACTAGGAAGGCCGGGCCTCCCCGACTCCCGGGAGGAGGGGCTAGCCCATTTGCGCCCTGGCCCCCAAACCCTCTGGTGCCATCTGCCTGTCTCGGCACTTCTGACTCCACAGAGCCTTTCCTACACCTGGGCTGCCTGCCGTGGCAAAGTGCAGGCGTGGGGTGAGGCCATGGCTTTGTCTTTCCAGGAAGAAATGAGCCCCTGGCGGAAGCAGCAGGCCCAGGCAGAGCCTTGAGCTTGAAGCCCAGTAGGTCTGTGGCCCTCAGGGCCAGAGCAATGCTTTCAAGGCAGGGAAGCGGCCTCCAAGCTGAGTGGGAGTGGGGGAGGGGAGGGAGACAGCTGAAGCCGAGTCCAGAAGGGCGGCAAAGGAACAGCTGCCGCTGGGTCAGAGCCTGGAGGGAGGGCGGGGCATTCACTGAGGACCCCCGAGGTCAGCCCTAGGCCCCGGCGGTCGCGCAGGCGCCCTTGGCCTGTGCGGTGGGTGGGGGGTTGAAGCCAAGCCCGCAGGGCTCCCGGAGCGGCCAGAGAAAGAACGGCCCATGGAGAGGTAGGCGAGGTGGGTAGGGGGAGCCACCTTACTCTCCTCAGCTCCCTGAGGGAGAGAGAGAGAGACAGAGACAGAGAGAGAGATCCATGACCTCTGAGTCTCTGCCTCTACCGCTGGCTGGTGCCAACTCACGCGCCATCCCACTTCCAGCCATCACCCCCACGCCTGCCCCGGAGCCAGCCCCACCACAGAGAGGCCGCTTCCTGCTCCCCTCTGTGCCTTCCCTTCCCGACCTGACTCCAGTGCAGGGGATAAGCTTCAGACAAGTCTTTCCATGTCCCTCTGCATGACAATAGACTTCCTCCCCTCTCCCATTCCACAGGCCCACCCGGGACATCCACCTTGGTCATTAGCTCAGGAGAGGATGCAAGATGAGAATCTCTGCTATTGTGTGGGGAGACTCAGTTTCCCTGGTTTCCCCCATGGACACATGTTCTTCAGCTGGGTCTGATTTTCTCCAGACAAGCTGTCTAGGGAAGGATTTGGCCAGCCCTAAGAACCTGAAGGGAAAGGGCGGAGGGGGGTTCTCTCTCTGCCCCCGACAGCCCCGAGCTGGGTCGCTCCCTCAGACCTGGCCAGGGGCAGCCCATCCCCCGGCGCCCTTCCCCGGGGCATCCAAGGGCAGGCTCGGCGCCAGCCCCACCCCGCTCGCCACTGCCCGACCATCGTCCTCCCTCGGGGTGCCTGGGCAGGACAGGGACCCGGCTGTGGGAGGCCTCCAGATCTCAGGCCTGGCACACCGTTTACCAGGCTGCTTCCTCCTCTGACGGGGGCCCAGCACACGCCCCAGGAGACTTGACAGCCGCCCCCAGGGCTCTATCCTCTGGAACTCGTCCACTTGGGAGGGGCCTGGCCCAGGTGCCAGGTTCGGCTGGTCGGCCAGCCTCCTTTGGAGAAAGCAGGCAAGCCGAGCCGGGCTTGCAGTTGCCCTGGCGTGACACCTGCCACCTCAGGCAGAAGGTCTCCCGCGTGCCCTCCATGGCGGATTTCTCCCCGGAGCTGTGGCCTGGGCACTAGGAAGGCCGGGCCTCCCCGACTCCAGGGAGGAGGGGCTAGCCCATTTGCGCCCTGGCCCCCAAACCCTCTGGTGCCATCTGCCTGTCTCGGCACTTCTGACTCCACAGAGCCTTTCCTACACCTGGGCTGCCTGCCCTGGCAAAGTGCAGGCGTGGGGTGAGGCCATGGCTTTGTCTTTCCAGGAAGAAATGAGCCCCTGGCCGAAGCAGCAGGCCCAAGCAGAGCCTTGAGCTTGAAGCCCAGTAGGTCTGTGGCCCTCAGGGCCAGAGCAATGCTTTTAAGGCAGGGAATCGGCCTCCAAGCTGAGTGGGAGTGGGGGAGGGGAGGGAGACAACAGCTGAAGCCTAGTCCAGAAGGGCGGCAAAGGAACAGCTGCAGCTGGGTCAGAGCCTGGAGGGAGGGCGGGGCATTCACTGAGGACCCCCGAGGTCAGCCCTAGGCCCCGGCGGTCGCGCAGGCGCCCTTGGCCTGTGCGGTGGGTGGGGGGTTGAAGCCAAGCCCGCAGGGCTCCCGGAGCGGCCAGAGAAAGAAGGGCCCATGGAGAGGTAGGCGAGGTGGGTAGGGGGAGCCACCTTACTCTCCTCAGCTCCCTGAGGGAGAGAGAGAGAGACAGAGACAGAGAGAGAGATCCATGACCTCTGAGTCTCTGCCTCTACCGCTGGCTGGTGCCAACTCACGCGCCATCCCACTTCCAGCCATCACCCCCACGCCTGCCCCGGAGCCAGCCCCACCACAGAGAGGCCGCTTCCTGCTCCCCTCTGTGCCTTCCCTTCCCGACCTGACTCCAGTGCAGGGGATAAGCTTCAGACAAGTCTTTCCATGTCCCTCTGCATGACAATAGACTTCCTCCCCTCTCCCATTCCACAGGCCCACCCGGGACATCCACCTTGGTCATTAGCTCAGGAGAGGATGCAAGATGAGAATCTCTGCTATTGTGTGGGGAGACTCAGTTTCCCGGGTTTCCCCCATGGACACATGTTCTTCAGCTGGGTCTGATTTTCTCCAGACAAGCTGTCTAGGGAAGGATTTGGCCAGCCCTAAGAACCTGAAGGGAAAGGGCGGAGGGGGGTTCTCTCTCTGCCCCCGACAGCCCCGAGCTGGGTCGGTCCCTCAGACCTGGCCAGGGGCAGCCCATCCCCCGGCGCCCTTCCCCGGGGCATCCAAGGGCAGGCTCGGCGCCAGCCCCACCCCGCTCGCCACTGCCCGACCATCGTCCTCCCTCGGGGTGCCTGGGCAGGACAGGGACCCGGCTGTGGGAGGCCTCCAGATCTCAGGCCTGGCACACCGTTTACCAGGCTGCTTCCTCCTCTGACGGGGGCCCAGCACACTCCCCAGGAGACTTGACAGCCGCCCCCAGGGCTCTATCCTCTGGAACTCGTCCCCTTGGGAGGGGCCTGGCCCAGGTGCCAGGTTCGGCTGGTCGGCCAGCCTCCTTTGGAGAAAGCAGGCAAGCCGAGCCGGGCTTGCAGTTGCCCTGGCGTGACACCTGCCACCTCAGGCAGAGGGCCTCCCGCGTGCCCTCCATGGCGGATTTCTCCCCGGAGCTGTGGCCTGGGCACTAGGAAGGCCGGGCCTCCCCGACTCCCGGGAGGAGGGGCTAGCCCAGTTGCGCCCTGGCCCCCAAACCCTCTGGTGCCATCTGCCTGTCTCGGCACTTCTGACTCCACAGAGCCTTTCCTACACCTGGGCTGCCTGCCGTGGCAAAGTGCAGGCGTGGGGTGAGGCCATGGCTTTGTCTTTCCAGGAAGAAATGAGCCCCTGGCGGAAGCAGCAGGCCCAGGCAGAGCCTTGAGCTTGAAGCCCAGTAGGTCTGTGGCCCTCAGGGCCAGAGCAATGCTTTCAAGGCAGGGAAGCGGCCTCCAAGCTGAGTGGGAGTGGGGGAGGGGAGGGAGACAGCTGAAGCCGAGTCCAGAAGGGCGGCAAAGGAACAGCTGCAGCTGGGTCAGAGCCTGGAGGGAGGGCGGGGCATTCACTGAGGACCCCCGAGGTCAGCCCTAGGCCCCGGCGGTCGCGCAGGCGCCCTTGGCCTGTGCGGTGGGTGGGGGGTTGAAGCCAAGCCCGCAGGGCTCCCGGAGCGGCCAGAGAAAGAACGGCCCATGGAGAGGTAGGCGAGGTGGGTAGGGGGAGCCACCTTACTCTCCTCAGCTCCCTGAGGGAGAGAGAGAGAGACAGAGACAGAGAGAGAGATCCATGACCTCTGAGTCTCTGCCTCTACCGCTGGCTGGTGCCAACTCACGCGCCATCCCACTTCCAGCCATCACCCCCACGCCTGCCCCGGAGCCAGCCCCACCACAGAGAGGCCGCTTCCTGCTCCCCTCTGTGCCTTCCCTTCCCGACCTGACTCCAGTGCAGGGGATAAGCTTCAGACAAGTCTTTCCATGTCCCTCTGCATGACAATAGACTTCCTCCCCTCTCCCATTCCACAGGCCCACCCGGGACATCCACCTTGGTCATTAGCTCAGGAGAGGATGCAAGATGAGAATCTCTGCTATTGTGTGGGGAGACTCAGTTTCCCTGGTTTCCCCCATGGACACATGTTCTTCAGCTGGGTCTGATTTTCTCCAGACAAGCTGTCTAGGGAAGGATTTGGCCAGCCCTAAGAACCTGAAGGGAAAGGGCGGAGGGGGGTTCTCTCTCTGCCCCCGACAGCCCCGAGCTGGGTCGCTCCCTCAGACCTGGCCAGGGGCAGCCCATCCCCCGGCGCCCTTCCCCGGGGCATCCAAGGGCAGGCTCGGCGCCAGCCCCACCCCGCTCGCCACTGCCCGACCATCGTCCTCCCTCGGGGTGCCTGGGCAGGACAGGGACCCGGCTGTGGGAGGCCTCCAGATCTCAGGCCTGGCACACCGTTTACCAGGCTGCTTCCTCCTCTGACGGGGGCCCAGCACACGCCCCAGGAGACTTGACAGCCGCCCCCAGGGCTCTATCCTCTGGAACTCGTCCACTTGGGAGGGGCCTGGCCCAGGTGCCAGGTTCGGCTGGTCGGCCAGCCTCCTTTGGAGAAAGCAGGCAAGCCGAGCCGGGCTTGCAGTTGCCCTGGCGTGACACCTGCCACCTCAGGCAGAAGGTCTCCCGCGTGCCCTCCATGGCGGATTTCTCCCCGGAGCTGTGGCCTGGGCACTAGGAAGGCCGGGCCTCCCCGACTCCAGGGAGGAGGGGCTAGCCCATTTGCGCCCTGGCCCCCAAACCCTCTGGTGCCATCTGCCTGTCTCGGCACTTCTGACTCCACAGAGCCTTTCCTACACCTGGGCTGCCTGCCCTGGCAAAGTGCAGGCGTGGGGTGAGGCCATGGCTTTGTCTTTCCAGGAAGAAATGAGCCCCTGGCCGAAGCAGCAGGCCCAAGCAGAGCCTTGAGCTTGAAGCCCAGTAGGTCTGTGGCCCTCAGGGCCAGAGCAATGCTTTTAAGGCAGGGAATCGGCCTCCAAGCTGAGTGGGAGTGGGGGAGGGGAGGGAGACAACAGCTGAAGCCTAGTCCAGAAGGGCGGCAAAGGAACAGCTGCAGCTGGGTCAGAGCCTGGAGGGAGGGCGGGGCATTCACTGAGGACCCCCGAGGTCAGCCCTAGGCCCCGGCGGTCGCGCAGGCGCCCTTGGCCTGTGCGGTGGGTGGGGGGTTGAAGCCAAGCCCGCAGGGCTCCCGGAGCGGCCAGAGAAAGAAGGGCCCATGGAGAGGTAGGCGAGGTGGGTAGGGGGAGCCACCTTACTCTCCTCAGCTCCCTGAGGGAGAGAGAGAGAGACAGAGACAGAGAGAGAGATCCATGACCTCTGAGTCTCTGCCTCTACCGCTGGCTGGTGCCAACTCACGCGCCATCCCACTTCCAGCCATCACCCCCACGCCTGCCCCGGAGCCAGCCCCACCACAGAGAGGCCGCTTCCTGCTCCCCTCTGTGCCTTCCCTTCCCGACCTGACTCCAGTGCAGGGGATAAGCTTCAGACAAGTCTTTCCATGTCCCTCTGCATGACAATAGACTTCCTCCCCTCTCCCATTCCACAGGCCCACCCGGGACATCCACCTTGGTCATTAGCTCAGGAGAGGATGCAAGATGAGAATCTCTGCTATTGTGTGGGGAGACTCAGTTTCCCGGGTTTCCCCCATGGACACATGTTCTTCAGCTGGGTCTGATTTTCTCCAGACAAGCTGTCTAGGGAAGGATTTGGCCAGCCCTAAGAACCTGAAGGGAAAGGGCGGAGGGGGGTTCTCTCTCTGCCCCCGACAGCCCCGAGCTGGGTCGGTCCCTCAGACCTGGCCAGGGGCAGCCCATCCCCCGGCGCCCTTCCCCGGGGCATCCAAGGGCAGGCTCGGCGCCAGCCCCACCCCGCTCGCCACTGCCCGACCATCGTCCTCCCTCGGGGTGCCTGGGCAGGACAGGGACCCGGCTGTGGGAGGCCTCCAGATCTCAGGCCTGGCACACCGTTTACCAGGCTGCTTCCTCCTCTGACGGGGGCCCAGCACACTCCCCAGGAGACTTGACAGCCGCCCCCAGGGCTCTATCCTCTGGAACTCGTCCCCTTGGGAGGGGCCTGGCCCAGGTGCCAGGTTCGGCTGGTCGGCCAGCCTCCTTTGGAGAAAGCAGGCAAGCCGAGCCGGGCTTGCAGTTGCCCTGGCGTGACACCTGCCACCTCAGGCAGAGGGCCTCCCGCGTGCCCTCCATGGCGGATTTCTCCCCGGAGCTGTGGCCTGGGCACTAGGAAGGCCGGGCCTCCCCGACTCCCGGGAGGAGGGGCTAGCCCAGTTGCGCCCTGGCCCCCAAACCCTCTGGTGCCATCTGCCTGTCTCGGCACTTCTGACTCCACAGAGCCTTTCCTACACCTGGGCTGCCTGCCGTGGCAAAGTGCAGGCGTGGGGTGAGGCCATGGCTTTGTCTTTCCAGGAAGAAATGAGCCCCTGGCGGAAGCAGCAGGCCCAGGCAGAGCCTTGAGCTTGAAGCCCAGTAGGTCTGTGGCCCTCAGGGCCAGAGCAATGCTTTCAAGGCAGGGAAGCGGCCTCCAAGCTGAGTGGGAGTGGGGGAGGGGAGGGAGACAGCTGAAGCCGAGTCCAGAAGGGCGGCAAAGGAACAGCTGCAGCTGGGTCAGAGCCTGGAGGGAGGGCGGGGCATTCACTGAGGACCCCCGAGGTCAGCCCTAGGCCCCGGCGGTCGCGCAGGCGCCCTTGGCCTGTGCGGTGGGTGGGGGGTTGAAGCCAAGCCCGCAGGGCTCCCGGAGCGGCCAGAGAAAGAAGGGCCCATGGAGAGGTAGGCGAGGTGGGTAGGGGGAGCCACCTTACTCTCCTCAGCTCCCTGAGGGAGAGAGAGAGAGACAGAGACAGAGAGAGAGATCCATGACCTCTGAGTCTCTGCCTCTACCGCTGGCTGGTGCCAACTCACGCGCCATCCCACTTCCAGCCATCACCCCCACGCCTGCCCCGGAGCCAGCCCCACCACAGAGAGGCCGCTTCCTGCTCCCCTCTGTGCCTTCCCTTCCCGACCTGACTCCAGTGCAGGGGATAAGCTTCAGACAAGTCTTTCCATGTCCCTCTGCATGACAATAGACTTCCTCCCCTCTCCCATTCCACAGGCCCACCCGGGACATCCACCTTGGTCATTAGCTCAGGAGAGGATGCAAGATGAGAATCTCTGCTATTGTGTGGGGAGACTCAGTTTCCCTGGTTTCCCCCATGGACACATGTTCTTCAGCTGGGTCTGATTTTCTCCAGACAAGCTGCCTAGGGAAGGATTTGGCCAGCCCTAAGAACCTGAAGGGAAAGGGCGGAGGGGGGTTCTCTCTCTGCCCCCGACAGCCCCGAGCTGGGTCGGTCCCTCAGACCTGGCCAGGGGCAGCCCATCCCCCGGCGCCCTTCCCCGGGGCATCCAAGGGCAGGCTCGGCGCCAGCCCCACCCCGCTCGCCACTGCCCGACCATCGTCCTCCCTCGGGGGGCCTGGGCAGGACAGGGACCCGGCTGTGGGAGGCCTCCAGATCTCAGGCCTGGCACACCGTTTACCAGGCTGCTTCCTCCTCTGACGGGGGCCCAGCACACGCCCCAGGAGACTTGACAGCCGCCCCCAGGGCTCTATCCTCTGGAACTCGTCCACTTGGGAGGGGCCTGGCCCAGGTGCCAGGTTCGGCTGGTCGGCCAGCCTCCTTTGGAGAAAGCAGGCAAGCCGAGCCGGGCTTGCAGTTGCCCTGGCGTGACACCTGCCACCTCAGGCAGAGGGCCTCCCGCGTGCCCTCCATGGCGGATTTCTCCCCGGAGCTGTGGCCTGGGCACTAGGAAGGCCGGGCCTCCCCGACTCCCGGGAGGAGGGGCTAGCCCATTTGCGCCCTGGCCCCCAAACCCTCTGGTGCCATCTGCCTGTCTCGGCACTTCTGACTCCACAGAGCCTTTCCTACACCTGGGCTGCCTGCCGTGGCAAAGTGCAGGCGTGGGGTGAGGCCATGGCTTTGTCTTTCCAGGAAGAAATGAGCCCCTGGTGGAAGCAGCAGGCCCAGGCAGAGCCTTGAGCTTGAAGCCCAGTAGGTCTGTGGCCCTCAGGGCCAGAGCAATGCTTTTAAGGCAGGGAATCGGCCTCCAAGCTGAGTGGGAGTGGGGGAGGGGAGGGAGACAACAGCTGAAGCCTAGTCCAGAAGGGCGGCAAAGGAACAGCTGCAGCTGGGTCAGAGCCTGGAGGGAGGGCGGGGCATTCACTGAGGACCCCCGAGGTCAGCCCTAGGCCCCGGCGGTCGCGCAGGCGCCCTTGGCCTGTGCGGTGGGTGGGGGGTTGAAGCCAAGCCCGCAGGGCTCCCGGAGCGGCCAGAGAAAGAAGGGCCCATGGAGAGGTAGGCGAGGTGGGTAGGGGGAGCCACCTTACTCTCCTCAGCTCCCTGAGGGAGAGAGAGAGAGACAGAGACAGAGAGAGAGATCCATGACCTCTGAGTCTCTGCCTCTACCGCTGGCTGGTGCCAACTCACGCGCCATCCCACTTCCAGCCATCACCCCCACGCCTGCCCCGGAGCCAGCCCCACCACAGAGAGGCCGCTTCCTGCTCCCCTCTGTGCCTTCCCTTCCCGACCTGACTCCAGTGCAGGGGATAAGCTTCAGACAAGTCTTTCCATGTCCCTCTGCATGACAATAGACTTCCTCCCCTCTCCCATTCCACAGGCCCACCCGGGACATCCACCTTGGTCATTAGCTCAGGAGAGGATGCAAGATGAGAATCTCTGCTATTGTGTGGGGAGACTCAGTTTCCCGGGTTTCCCCCATGGACACATGTTCTTCAGCTGGGTCTGATTTTCTCCAGACAAGCTGTCTAGGGAAGGATTTGGCCAGCCCTAAGAACCTGAAGGGAAAGGGCGGAGGGGGGTTCTCTCTCTGCCCCCGACAGCCCCGAGCTGGGTCGCTCCCTCAGACCTGGCCAGGGGCAGCCCATCCCCCGGCGCCCTTCCCCGGGGCATCCAAGGGCAGGCTCGGCGCCAGCCCCACCACGCTTGCCACTGCCCGACCATCGTCCTCCCTCGGGGGGCCTGGGCAGGACAGGGACCCGGCTGTGGGAGGCCTCCAGATCTCAGGCCTGGCACACCGTTTACCAGGCTGCTTCCTCCTCTGACGGGGGCCCAGCACACGCCCCAGGAGACTTGACAGCCGCCCCCAGGGCTCTATCCTCTGGAACTCGTCCCCTTGGGAGGGGCCTGGCCCAGGTGCCAGGTTCGGCTGGTCGGCCAGCCTCCTTTGGAGAAAGCAGGCAAGCCGAGCCGGGCTTGCAGTTGCCCTGGCGTGACACCTGCCACCTCAGGCAGAGGGCCTCCCTCGTGCCCTCCATGGCGGATTTCTCCCCGGAGCTGTGGCCAGGGCACTAGGAAGGCCGGGCCTCCCCGACTCCCGGGAGGAGGGGCTAGCCCATTTGCGCCCTGGCCCCCAAACCCTCTGGTGCCATCTGCCTGTCTCGGCACTTCTGACTCCACAGAGCCTTTCCTACACCTGGGTTGCCTGCCGTGGCAAAGTGCAGGCGTGGGGTGAGGCCATGGCTTTGTCTTTCCAGGAAGAAATGAGCCCCTGGCGGAAGCAGCGGGCCCAGGCAGAGCCTTGAGCTTGAAGCCCAGTAGGTCTGTGGCCCTCAGGGCCAGAGCAATGCTTTTAAGGCAGGGAATCGGCCTCCAAGCTGAGTGGGAGTGGGGTAGGGGAGGGAGACAGCTGAAGCGAGTCCAGAAGGGCGGCAAAGGAACAGCTGCAGCTGGGTCAGAGCCTGGAGGGAGGGCGGGGCATTCACTGAGGACCCCCGAGGTCAGCCCTAGGCCCCGGCGGTCGCGCAGGCGCCCTTGGCCTGTGCGGTGGGTGGGGGGTTGAAGCCAAGCCCACAGGGCTCCCGGAGCGGCCAGAGAAAGAAGGGCCCATGGAGAGGTAGGCGAGGTGGGTAGGGGGAGCCACCTTACTCTCCTCAGCTCCCTGAGGGAGAGAGAGAGAGACAGAGACAGAGAGAGAGATCCATGACCTCTGAGTCTCTGCCTCTACCGCTGGCTGGTGCCAACTCTCGCGCCATCCCACTTCCAGCCATCACCCCCACGCCTGCCCCGGAGCCAGCCCCACCACAGAGAGGCCGCTTCCTGCTCCCCTCTGTGCCTTCCCTTCCCGACCTGACTCCAGTGCAGGGGATAAGCTTCAGACAAGTCTTTCCATGTCCCTCTGCATGACAATAGACTTCCTCCCCTCTCCCATTCCACAGGCCCACCCGGGACATCCACCTTGGTCATTAGCTCAGGAGAGGATGCAAGATGAGAATCTCTGCTATTGTGTGGGGAGACTCAGTTTCCCGGGTTTCCCCCATGGACACATGTTCTTCAGCTGGGTCTGAATTTCTCCAGACAAGCTGTCTAGGGAAGGATTTGGCCAGCCCTAAGAACCTGAAGGGAAAGGGCGGAGGGGGGTTCTCTCTCTGCCCCCGACAGCCCCGAGCTGGGTCGGTCCCTCAGACCTGGCCAGGGGCAGCCCATCCCCCGGCGCCCTTCCCCGGGGCATCCAAGGGCAGGCTCGGCGCCAGCCCCACCCCGCTCGCCACTGCCCGACCATCGTCCTCCCTCGGGGGGCCTGGGCAGGACAGGGACCCGGCTGTGGCAGGCCTCCAGATCTCAGGCCTGGCACACCGTTTACCAGGCTGCTTCCTCCTCTGACGGGGGCCCAGCACACGCCCCAGGAGACTTGACAGCCGCCCCCAGGGCTCTATCCTCTGGAACTCGTCCCCTTGGGAGGGGCCTGGCCCAGGTGCCAGGTTCGGCTGGTCGGCCAGCCTCCTTTGGAGAAAGCAGGCAAGCCGAGCCGGGCTTGCAGTTGCCCTGGCGTGACACCTGCCACCTCAGGCAGAGGGCCTCCCGCGTGCCCTCCATGGCGGATTTCTCCCCGGAGCTGTGGCCTGGGCACTAGGAAGGCCGGGCCTCCCCGACTCCAGGGAGGAGGGGCTAGCCCATTTGCGCCCTGGCCCCCAAACCCTCTGGTGCCATCTGCCTGTCTCGGCACTTCTGACTCCACAGAGCCTTTCCTACACCTGGGCTGCCTGCCGTGGCAAAGTGCAGGCGTGGGGTGAGGCCATGGCTTTGTCTTTCCAGGAAGAAATGAGCCCCTGGTGGAAGCAGCAGGCCCAGGCAGAGCCTTGAGCTTGAAGCCCAGTAGGTCTGTGGCCCTCAGGGCCAGAGCAATGCTTTTAAGGCAGGGAATCGGCCTCCAAGCTGAGTGGGAGTGGGGGAGGGGAGGGAGACAACAGCTGAAGCCTAGTCCAGAAGGGCGGCAAAGGAACAGCTGCAGCTGGGTCAGAGCCTGGAGGGAGGGCGGGGCATTCACTGAGGACCCCCGAGGTCAGCCCTAGGCCCCGGCGGTCGCGCAGGCGCCCTTGGCCTGTGCGGTGGGTGGGGGGTTGAAGCCAAGCCCGCAGGGCTCCCGGAGCGGCCAGAGAAAGAAGGGCCCATGGAGAGGTAGGCGAGGTGGGTAGGGGGAGCCACCTTACTCTCCTCAGCTCCCTGAGGGAGAGAGAGAGAGACAGAGACAGAGAGAGAGATCCATGACCTCTGAGTCTCTGCCTCTACCGCTGGCTGGTGCCAACTCACGCGCCATCCCACTTCCAGCCATCACCCCCACGCCTGCCCCGGAGCCAGCCCCACCACAGAGAGGCCGCTTCCTGCTCCCCTCTGTGCCTTCCCTTCCCGACCTGACTCCAGTGCAGGGGATAAGCTTCAGACAAGTCTTTCCATGTCCCTCTGCATGACAATAGACTTCCTCCCCTCTCCCATTCCACAGGCCCACCCGGGACATCCACCTTGGTCATTAGCTCAGGAGAGGATGCAAGATGAGAATCTCTGCTATTGTGTGGGGAGACTCAGTTTCCCGGGTTTCCCCCATGGACACATGTTCTTCAGCTGGGTCTGATTTTCTCCAGACAAGCTGTCTAGGGAAGGATTTGGCCAGCCCTAAGAACCTGAAGGGAAAGGGCGGAGGGGGGTTCTCTCTCTGCCCCCGACAGCCCCGAGCTGGGTCGCTCCCTCAGACCTGGCCAGGGGCAGCCCATCCCCCGGCGCCCTTCCCCGGGGCATCCAAGGGCAGGCTCGGCGCCAGCCCCACCACGCTCGCCACTGCCCGACCATCGTCCTCCCTCGGGGGGCCTGGGCAGGACAGGGACCCGGCTGTGGGAGGCCTCCAGATCTCAGGCCTGGCACACCGTTTACCAGGCTGCTTCCTCCTCTGACGGGGGCCCAGCACACGCCCCAGGAGACTTGACAGCCGCCCCCAGGGCTCTATCCTCTGGAACTCGTCCCCTTGGGAGGGGCCTGGCCCAGGTGCCAGGTTCGGCTGGTCGGCCAGCCTCCTTTGGAGAAAGCAGGCAAGCCGAGCCGGGCTTGCAGTTGCCCTGGCGTGACACCTGCCACCTCAGGCAGAGGGCCTCCCTCGTGCCCTCCATGGCGGATTTCTCCCCGGAGCTGTGGCCAGGGCACTAGGAAGGCCGGGCCTCCCCGACTCCCGGGAGGAGGGGCTAGCCCATTTGCGCCCTGGCCCCCAAACCCTCTGGTGCCATCTGCCTGTCTCGGCACTTCTGACTCCACAGAGCCTTTCCTACACCTGGGTTGCCTGCCGTGGCAAAGTGCAGGCGTGGGGTGAGGCCATGGCTTTGTCTTTCCAGGAAGAAATGAGCCCCTGGCGGAAGCAGCGGGCCCAGGCAGAGCCTTGAGCTTGAAGCCCAGTAGGTCTGTGGCCCTCAGGGCCAGAGCAATGCTTTTAAGGCAGGGAATCGGCCTCCAAGCTGAGTGGGAGTGGGGTAGGGGAGGGAGACAGCTGAAGCGAGTCCAGAAGGGCGGCAAAGGAACAGCTGCAGCTGGGTCAGAGCCTGGAGGGAGGGCGGGGCATTCACTGAGGACCCCCGAGGTCAGCCCTAGGCCCCGGCGGTCGCGCAGGCGCCCTTGGCCTGTGCGGTGGGTGGGGGGTTGAAGCCAAGCCCACAGGGCTCCCGGAGCGGCCAGAGAAAGAAGGGCCCATGGAGAGGTAGGCGAGGTGGGTAGGGGGAGCCACCTTACTCTCCTCAGCTCCCTGAGGGAGAGAGAGAGAGACAGAGACAGAGAGAGAGATCCATGACCTCTGAGTCTCTGCCTCTACCGCTGGCTGGTGCCAACTCTCGCGCCATCCCACTTCCAGCCATCACCCCCACGCCTGCCCCGGAGCCAGCCCCACCACAGAGAGGCCGCTTCCTGCTCCCCTCTGTGCCTTCCCTTCCCGACCTGACTCCAGTGCAGGGGATAAGCTTCAGACAAGTCTTTCCATGTCCCTCTGCATGACAATAGACTTCCTCCCCTCTCCCATTCCACAGGCCCACCCGGGACATCCACCTTGGTCATTAGCTCAGGAGAGGATGCAAGATGAGAATCTCTGCTATTGTGTGGGGAGACTCAGTTTCCCGGGTTTCCCCCATGGACACATGTTCTTCAGCTGGGTCTGAATTTCTCCAGACAAGCTGTCTAGGGAAGGATTTGGCCAGCCCTAAGAACCTGAAGGGAAAGGGCGGAGGGGGGTTCTCTCTCTGCCCCCGACAGCCCCGAGCTGGGTCGGTCCCTCAGACCTGGCCAGGGGCAGCCCATCCCCCGGCGCCCTTCCCCGGGGCATCCAAGGGCAGGCTCGGCGCCAGCCCCACCCCGCTCGCCACTGCCCGACCATCGTCCTCCCTCGGGGGGCCTGGGCAGGACAGGGACCCGGCTGTGGCAGGCCTCCAGATCTCAGGCCTGGCACACTGTTTACCAGGCTGCTTCCTCCTCTGACGGGGGCCCAGCACACGCCCCAGGAGACTTGACAGCCGCCCCCAGGGCTCTATCCTCTGGAACTCGTCCCCTTGGGAGGGGCCTGGCCCAGGTGCCAGGTTCGGCTGGTCGGCCAGCCTCCTTTGGAGAAAGCAGGCAAGCCGAGCCGGGCTTGCAGTTGCCCTGGCGTGACACCTGCCACCTCAGGCAGAGGGCCGCCCGCGTGCCCTCCATGGCGGATTTCTCCCCGGAGCTGTGGCCTGGGCACTAGGAAGGCCGGGCCTCCCCGACTCCAGGGAGGAGGGGCTAGCCCATTTGCGCCCTGGCCCCCAAACCCTCTGGTGCCATCTGCCTGTCTCGGCACTTCTGACTCCACAGAGCCTTACCTACACCTGGGCTGCCTGCCGTGGCAAAGTGCAGGCGTGGGGTGAGGCCATGGCTTTGTCTTTCCAGGAAGAAATGAGCCCCTGGCGGAAGCAGCAGGCCCAGGCAGAGCCTTGAGAGTGAAGCCCAGTAGGTCTGTGGCCCTCAGGGCCAGAGCAATGCTTTTAATGCAGGAAATCGGCCTCTGAGATGAGTGGGAGTGGGGGAGGGGAGGGAGACAACAGCTGAAGCCTAGTCCAGAAGGGCGGCAAAGGAACAGCTGCAGCTGGGTCAGAGCCTGGAGGGAGGGCGGGGCATTCACTGAGGACCCCCGAGGTCAGCCCTAGGCCCCGGCAGTCGCGCAGGCGCCCTTGGCCTGTGCGGTGGGTGGGGGGTTGAAGCCAAGCCCGCAGGGCTCCCGGAGCGGCCAGAGAAAGAAGGGCCCATGGAGAGGTAGGCGAGGTGGGTAGGGGGAGCCACCTTACT